>NW_025766059.1:600000-1200000 GCF_003918875.1 Haliotis rubra | reverse complement strand
CCTTGTACAATGGTAATCGAACCCAGGTCTTCAGCGTGACAAACAGACGCTTTAACCACTTGGCTACCCCACCGGCCCCACAATGTGTGAAGTCCATGGCTGATATTGATGAAATATTGCTAAAAGCGGCGATCACTCAAGTATCGAGACTATCTAATTCGATGCTCATGATGTCAATCACGGGATTTTCCTGTTCCAAGTAGATAATGTACAGACCGCCGTCATTTAGCTGTAGTATTGTTGAATGCGGCGTCAAACAACAATCAAACAAACACAAACAAACATAACGTGACAAACGATCAACGTTGTTGGGTAAAATGACAACTGTTTGACTCAAACATGGCCATCCAGGTGTGTGTTGCACGTCATCCAGGTAACCCCATTATGTTTATCTCCGTCCACGACACTCGCTATGTCCACAGACAGACCGACACTTCATGCTTGTCGGACTCCGGGAGTTGGCTAATACTACCCAATGCTCATACTGGCTTCTCCCTAACGTGACAGTGTCCCTGCCAGCATTTGTTCGGAAGGATGTGCAACTGTTTTTCAGCATCCGACACAAAGGTCAGCCATGAGTCGCACACATGCCCGATATTTGTTTCCCATTTATTCTGCTGAGGCAAATGAGGAGGTCCATTACTTTCAAAGGATGGAAGATAACAAAGATATGCTGACTTGCGATAAAACCTTTTGCGGTATCATCAGACCAGCATCTGCTGGGAGCATAATTTGGTTACAACTATCATCATAGGCATGTACAAGCATGTGCTTATGAATGACTATCAAATAATCATGATAACAGGTGGTCACAACTTTTAGACTTTGTAAAAACACTTTCTTGTAGAAAATAATTGTTCAGTAAACCATAAGATATTCTTTGTTGTATGTATTTATACCATGAGAGTCGCCCTACCGTCTAATATGAACTCTGCACCTGTTGCACGAGTGGCAAGACCGGTGTGTGTGTGCGTGCGTGCGTGCGTGCGTGCGTTTGTGCGTGTCTCTTCGCTTTACGATATCAGATCTCTCACAAAACACCTTTCTATTTCACCTTGTATCCTTTTTATTCGGTAAAAAGGATACAAGGCGAAAATAGAAATGTGTTTTACTTTATCGTAAAGCCAAGATATAAGGAATAAATTTATAGATAAATTTATGAAACATCCTCTATCACAACACAGTTGTGTTAATATAATGCCTTCAACAAATATAAATGTTAAAAATAATTCATGCCTATTTATATAATGTTGGGAAAATAAAAAATTCAGATGTTTTTTCTGTAAAACTCATGCAAACTCATGCAAAATATATATTTATGAATGTATTTTGGGCCATTGGTCTTTTACTGAATAAAATGTCTGTCTGTCTGTCTGCCTGTCTGTATCCTCTTGCATTTATAACCAAATTAGCAAATGAGCTTCCAAAGGGTGTCCTTTCAATGACTTTTCTTCCTTTTGCTTAGAATTTCCCTAAGTCACTGTTGATAGCACTAGTTTGAAAATCATCTAGTTTTAAATTTTCAGGATTTTTTTATGTCCCTTTCTGTTGACTGGCTAGTGTCTCCTCTTTTCTTCACGAATTGTTTCAGTTTATTTTTTGACAAACCCAGAGTACCAGGTGCAGGCTTAAAACATTTATTTGTTGCATAAAATACTCTACCTCTACGAAATTCTGTTTTGAAATCATCGTAAACTTTGTACATGAGCGTTTACCACCAGATGGGCACATCGTTGTGCATGCATTCCATTCACCCCTCACACATGGCTGTTCCAGCGTTTGATGTGACGTCCACGTTGTTGCTGTGTATAATAGGATACAAACATCTACATGATGATTTGTTAAACAACATTTTTATGACATCAGTTTTCATATGTGATTACGTATAGCTTATTCATGACCTTCTGAAGCGACAATATGTGCAATGAATTTGAGTAAAACAATATTTTTATGTCTCTTTTCATAGTTAATTGGTTGAAGATGATTGCTTCATTACAAAACAATCATCGAAAAATTAGTTAGCGTCATTTCTAGATTTTCCTATCCAGGTGAGATGTATTCTTCCCGGAGTCTTCAAAAATATATTCAGTCATGGCTTTTCAAAAGTGAGTTAGTTGAATCCAAAGACTAAAACAGTAGTTCCAAGCTCGATTAAGAAAATGTGATCGATTGCTAGGTCGTTTGGTCACTGCGACCAATCTTAGATTATTTCAATTAATTGGAACACCACTAGTCAATATCACCTATTTCTGCAATGTGTCGCCGTTGCCGATCATTACTACATGGCCACAAATAAAGGGGTTGATTTTGTTCGTTTTTCGACACTAAATCCCATTCACTTGAGTGTCACAATCTGAAAGAATCAATGAAATACAATATTTAACTTACTAAAGGAAATGGTGATATTGAGTGAATGACAGTCAACTCTTCATGATCATTCCTGAAATCCCCTGCTCTGTTTATCCACAGATTTTCTTATTGACTCTACTATAATAAACCACCTGTCTGTCTGCGACTAACTCTCGAGTTATACCGGATTTAAACCACGTGGTACTTGATAGTGATTCAGCTGATTCTGAGCTGGATGGTTTCAAAATAGATTTTGTTTTTATTTCTATACGAAGCCTTTGGCCATACAGACATTGTAAAATCGACAAAAATATGCATTTGATCTTTGAGGTCATAATGCTGAATGTGGCTTGAACATCTGATCGTCAGATAACACGGTCTAAAACAAGCTAAATGAAGCACGAAACACAACGAGCGCTATCGCCGGCCGACCCAAACAGCTGGCTAGTTAGTTATCGGCCTTTGCCTTCCGTCACGTTCAGCTCGACTTGCCCCGCCCCTCTATGTTTGAGAAGGATTAAAGTTTATTCACAGCTGTCCATGGACAGCTTTGATAGATGCTGTAAGCTTAATCTATCGGTTCTTTTGTAATTAGCGCCCGTTTGCCGGAGCCATACCTTCAAACACCGACCATCGACGAAAATGTCAACCGGAAGAAGATCTGCATTTTCTCACAGAATCTCGTTGTTTCTCGCTAGAGTGAGATTTCGAAACTGACAGGCACTGCTTATGAAGGTTATATGGAATATCGCGATTTCGATGTTTCATGTGTTTACTTGAGTCTTTAGCACATTAGATCCAACTGTATCTCACAAACAATGGTAGCGACAAATACAAACATGTTGGTTGAAGAACTGTCATGTTCCACGCTCCGGTGACCATGTCAAATTAGTATTTGACGTTCTTCTTGGTTGCACGTGCAACTGAGAGTTTCTAGCGTTACGGTTTAGAAATTACTGAGATAAAAGTATTGTAAGTATTATAGAAGAATTAGAAAGTAAAAAACAAGAACTGCAATTGTTACGACAAAAACAAGTAGATGGAATTTTGGTAAGATCTAAAGCCAAATGGATTGATGAAGGGGAATGCATCAGCAAATAATTCTGTAATCTAGAAACAAGAAATTATATAAGTAAAATATGAAGCAAATAGAAACAGGTTATGGTAAAATATTGAATGACTGTGATGAAATCATAAATGAAGCTACAAAATTCTACGAAGATATGTATTCATCCAGAGAACACCTACTGAAAGATATAAACCTCAGTAATTTACTTAGTGACAAAAACATATGTAAAATTGAGAATCCAAATAACATTGAAGGCCCTATTACTAAGGATGAACTTTTGACAGTATTAAAAAAATCTAAAAACAATAAGAGTCCAGGCTCAGAAGGCTTTACTTATGAGTTCTTTAAGGTCTTTTGGCTTGACCTTGGTGACTTTCTGTGGAGATCTCTAAACTACAGTCTTGAAGTTGGTCATCTGTCTATAACTCAGAAACAAGGAATAATAACATGCATCCCAAAAGGAGATAAACCGAACCAATTTCTTAAAAACTGGCGCCCAATTACCCTACTGAATTCTACTTATAAACTTCTATCGTCCGTCATTGCAGACAGATTTAAAAAAGTCCTCCGCAACATCATTAATGAAGATCAAACAGGATTTATGTCTGAGAGATATTATATTGGAGATAATATTCGTATGATTTATGACCTTCTTCTACATACAGAATCGAAGCAATTACCAGGAATACTGTTACTCGTAGACTTTGAAAAGGCATTCGACTCAGTATCTTGGTCCTTTATTTTTAAAACATTGAAATTTGTGGGTTTTGGTGATGGTATTATTAAATGGGTTTCTATACTCTATGAAGATACTAAATCAAGTTAAGTCATAAATGGTAAAATGTTTCCCTGGATACCTATTCTTCGTGGCTGTAGACAAGGCGACCCCTTGTCACCATATATCTTCCTACTGTGTGCTGAAATCTCTTATTAGAAAAAATGAACACATCAAGGGTGTAATGGTAAATAACATAGAATACTTGATCGCTCAATATGCAGATGACACAGAATTTATCCTGAAGGGCTCAAGGAAATCGTTCGAAGGAGTCATTGACACACTAGATCTGTATGCACAAATCTCTGGACTTAATATTAACTATGATAAATCAGAAGTGTTTTGGATAGGAAGTTGTAGAAATAGTAATGCTAAATTCAGACCAGATCTAAACCTACGTTGGAACCCAGAGAACTTTAAGATCTTAGGGATAATTTTCTCGACTGATATTAACAAGATGATTAAGCTAAATTATGAAAGTAAGCTATATGAAATTGAAGAAATTATTAAACGATGAATGAAGAGAACTATAACCCCTCTAGGTAAAATTGCTATTATCAAGTCACTGCTCAGTTCCAAATTAAATTTCCTTTTCCTTACGCTGCCCTATCCACCTGGTGTTTTCTCTGGGATAATAAACCTGACAAAATTAAACGAACAATAGTTTGTAGACCAATTGCTGACGGTGGGCTTGGCATGATCGACATATATGCCTATGTCGATGCCCTGAAAGTAACATGGATTAGAAAACTACAACAACAAAACTATGATAGAAAGTGGAAACACCTACTGATAGAAACACTTCCACAATATTTAAACCTTACACTGTTTGGTAGCGACTTTCCACACAAGCCTTAAAAATCTATGGAAGATACTCTGAATGCGTTTGCCAATTATAGCTATAAAAATAAACCAAATACCTATGAAGATTTTCTTAGGGAACCCATCTTGTATAACAGAAACATAATTATAGATGGCAAATCTTTCTACAGAAATTTTGTTAATATTCATTGTTTACTGAATGACGATGGTAACTTGCTTGACGCTTGTACAGTTTTGTCATAAATTTTACAATTAAACTTTACTGAATTTCATGGCATTGTAAAAGTAGTTAGTAACTACCTTAAAGCTACAGGGATTAAACAAAACCTCAAATGTGATGTTAGATAACCTTATAAACATAAAAATGAATAATCTTTTTTCGTGTAAGAAAGGTTCAAAGAGCTATTATTTTAAAATCACTGAAGGTGAAGAAAAATTGAAGATCATCGAAAAATGGGAAGATGAAACTTTAATTAATATTAATTGGAGCGATATCTTTATAAAACCCTTCTAGACAAGTCCTGATCCCAAATTAAGATGGATGCAATATAGGTTGCTTCGTAGAATATTTCCAGTAAATACATACTTGATCAAAATGAATATTGTTGATAATAATCTTCCTACATTCTGTGGGAGTGATGCCTGAATCGATACTTCACCTTTTCTGGAACTGTAGAATAAATAAACATTTTTGGCAAAAGCTTTCTCAGTGGATTGAACAAAACTGCTCACACACAGGTATTATTAATTTCCAGGTTGATCTGATCATTTTTGGTTGTTCATCCACTTTCCAAACTGATGATATCTTTCATCTTATTTTGCTACTTGCCAAGTATCATATATATAGATGCAAGCTGCAAAAGAAATCACCAACCCTATCCCATTTCAAGAAAGAATTAAGATACTGTTATTTGATAGAAAAGGGTAGACATTGTAAAAAAGCCTTAGTAATGATGTGTTGCTTGGTAGATGTTTGTGTTGCAGGATGATCTTGCTATAAGACTATCTACCACATTGTGTATAAAGGGCAGAGGCTCCTATCACATTCAGCAGGACACAGGAAGATTGCCTAAACAAGGTCTCTTCAGTAATGGTGACGTTTTGCAAATATGATAGCTGGTAAATGTTACCAGTTTTTCTCAGGACAATTGACTATCCTTGAAGGATCATTACCAATGCCATCTTTGCACAGTGTGTGTTCATTGAGGTGATCATGGGTATCTCAAATCCACCACAGCTTGTGCACCAAGATATCTCATGCTGTTGTACAGTTTTTAAATTCATGTACTCAACAGCAAATAAAGCAACAAAAAAAAGAAATTCCATAGCCCAAGTTCAAGATGTGAGTTCAAATCAACACTCAGCGCTATGAACTTTTATGACCCATAATAACTAAGAGTTAATGTGACATAATTAACAAAAACACATCCTCCTAACGCTAGGTACATCAAAATTTAGTATTTCTAGGATTATGATCAGTTGACAACTTTGCTATAACATTGTGTAAGACTGATAGACGAGGTCGTTAAGGTGTTAGGTCATCACTCTGAAGACCCTTATTTATTTGTAAAGTTAAGGTCATATCTAACGTCACAGACGTGAACTGTGTGTGAAGGCAGCATGGGTCCAAGATCACTCACGAACTCAAATTTGTCATACTGTAGGATGCAGAAGAAAGTAGCTCAATGTAGGGGATAGCAGGATTGGGCGATTTTGAGAAGGATAATATTCAGCAGGATAGGGCAGGGTCATGGGGAATATAGGAGGATTTCGCTTAGATAGCAGGACACGGCGAGGTAGGCGAGACAGGATACAGAACAATGTGGTAGAAATCAACGGGGTAGAGAAGGATTCAGTAGGATATATGGCATCATTTGGTGGGATAGAGCCGGATACATTGGGATGGAGTATTATTTCGCGGGATGCGGCAGGATATATCAAGGTTGAGTGCTTCAGATCAGGATTCAGTGGGGTTTTGTAGAATTCGGTGGGAGAGTCAGATTATCTGTCACAGATGTGAGAATATTTGAGGATGATGTAGTCTGGATACTTGCACTTAAAATGGTAAGCCTCCGTGGTATTGCTGGAATATTGCTAAAAGTGGCGTAAAACTAAGCTCACTCACTCATATGTTAAGCATTACACCCCGATTTGACGCTTACGCCACACTCTCAGAATATCGAACTGTTACCGCACCAGGAGATTGATAACGTCAACTCGTATCTCGGTCAAGCACACACTACTTCCAAGAGGATCCAACTGTTAGCTGGGACACAGCAGTTCACGGACACATGTATGTGTTATTGCTCACAAAAGTTGTTTATAGTACTTTTCTCTGTGTGGCTTCGGATATTACATGTACATTTAGACGGCCAGCTGGCGCTTTTGATGTCCCACGACGGGTATTACTATCGACAGGTATGGGTTAATGAAATCGACAACCCTGGTGTGAGTGACACATTAACATCGACAAGCATCAATAGTAATATTGATTTCATGAGTAGCTAATCTAAAGTTATTGGAAATAGTGAGTTACTGAACAGTCGAGCTATAACTGTTGGAAGGTTTTATAATGTCACTCGCAGATTCACACATAATCATAATCACACGAACACACACATCCATTGGCACCCAAACTCACAGAAATGAATGTCGTCACTCAACGACATTCACAGACAAAATACAGATCTTGGAGAGATGTGCGTTTGTCAGTTATATTTCACTGAAATGTGTACAGGCAGCACACAAAAACAAAACTGTACAGACAGCCTCGTACAGATAACCGTGTACGAATAGCAGGGCACATACAGTAGTGTATAAACAACAGTGTTCCAACAACCGTGTACAGACAAGATTGTACAGTCAGCAAATTGGCATACACATGTGAACAGAGAACTTCGTATAGACCACTGTGTACAGAGAACAGTGTATAGACAATGCTGCACACACAGAGATGATTGCACAGACAATAATGTATAGACAACAAATTACGGACAACAACGTACAGTCTACAGTACACAGACAACTGTGTGAAAACATCAGTGTACAAACAACTGCTTTGGATATGAAGTAAGTATTAACGATAGCTGATTCGAGTGAGTTTAGTGCACTCAGCAATATTCCAGCTATATTGCAGCGGTCTGTAAATAATCGAGTCTGGGCCAGACAATCAAGTGATCAACAGCATGAGCATCGATCTGCGCAACTGGGAACCGATGACATGTGTCAACCGAGCCAGCGAGCCTGACCACCCGATCCTGTTAGTCGCCTCTTACGACAAGCATGGGTTGCTGAAGGTTCATTCTAACCCGGACCTTCACGGGTTCAGCCTCACAGAGACCATCAATGACATAACACGCCTTATAGTCCATTACAGCACTTATTATGATAGGATACGTAATTATCCTTTGAACATTGACCTGAGTATTGTTCTTGTAAGGCAATGAACGGTGGGGTAGCCTAGTGGTTAAAGCGTTGGCTCGTCACGCCGAAGACCCGGGTTCGATTCCCCACATGGGTACAATGTGTGAAGCCCATTTCTGGTGTCCCCTGCCGTGATGTTGCTGGAATATTGCTAAAAGCGGCGTAAAACCAAACTCAGTCAGTCAGTCAGTCAGTCAGTCAGTCTTGTAAGGCAAATGTGTCATTAGGTTTACTATCATCAACTGATGTACAAAGCACATCACTTGTAGTTTTAATAATACCAAACAGTGTTTTCCATCCAACAAGTGAATAATCAGCATTTTTATCTTTTATGGAAATTTAGAGTTATGTCAATATCACAAAATATTCTGTAGTATATGATAATAACAATGTTTTATATTCATAAACACATATTTCACTATTTCTATACAACAAACCCGTGATCGTCAGTTTAGCAAGTCGTAAATATACCTACAACACTTAATTCCCTTCCACGTAAACCTAACACGCTTTGGCGCAGCTGAAATATTGTTCAATGCAACGTACAACCAAAACCTACTCACGCACTCACTAAACCTACCTTACAGCCAGTGGCTTAACTGGGTAGACAATAATGTGTGAAACATGTGGCTGGTGGTGACAAATAAGTGCTTGAGTTTCAATCACTTAATCTGCAAACGTAACACAACAAAAGATCGTTCAAATGTGATGATATGTCGCGGTGTCATTAATTTCAAATTATAGTTCCAATTCTTTAGGCGTGACGAGTTTAAGAATAAAAAAGCGTTAAATTTCTTACACTCTGAAACAAAATGACTACATTCGTAAGACCGTAATTCATCACGCTGACATTCTTAATCTTGATAAATCGCGGGAATTCAATGAAGCATTTGAGCTAGATCTTAAAACCACAAACTCAAAGTCTCCGACCTCGAGGTCTGAGCACTGACGAGTACAGGGTTTAATAACTTGAAACGCAAATCTAATATTCTTCGCGCTACACGAAATGTATGAAAAGATTATATCAATACGTTATCGATTATCGTATTTTGTGACTAAGAAGGATCGGCGCACTTAACGCATCCGCTGTAATTAATCCAATCATCTTATCATATTGTGGAATATTATTATCATTATGTTTCCGTAACAAAGGCTAGCTATAGATTGGCTTGATTAGTTTCCAATGGTCGAGCATCGTATGACAGGGAATATCGCACCTGCGAATATTGCACTATTCTGCGCATGCGTGTGTCCAACACGGCACGGACCTCAAGGAGAACAATGCTTATTTCATCTTTCTGCGCATGTGCACGCCCCAGTTGCGTGAGACATTGATATGCTTATTGTGTCAAGTTGTTCTTCGGCTGTTTGTATTGCAATATATTGCTTTGACATCAAATGATGAATTAATAGATGTAGAGATGGGTAAACCATACCCAAACACGTGGAAATGCGATAACGAGTAGTCAAAACTGATGAATTCGATTCCTAGCAACTGTAATTAAGCGGGCTATTTTCACCTGAAATAATTATTCAATAACTCTCCAGGGTTTGATTTTTTTTTGTTGATTTAACTTAAATATCCAAATGTAATCATCCACTGTTTCATGAAATTACTTTGAGAAAATTACTGCAAACGAAACAGGCAACGCAGGAATCAGTCCAGGATTACATATTGTTTCTGAAATGAACATATTTTACAGAAAAAACGGTTCCTTAATCAAAACAATAAAAATATAATGAAAAGGAGCCAAAAGACGTTTTCCTGAAACTTTGGTAATGTAGACTTGCCATATATTCTAGGCTTGCATGGGCCTTTTTAGATGCATTTGTTTCAGGATCTATATATGACTGACTAGAATCAATCAGGACGCCGATAATCCGAAACCTGGCTACACTGGCGTATTTGGTATGGAGGGTTATCACAGTGTTACTTATTAATCGGTTATCGGCGATCTGAACGATTTCACCAAGATCAGAGTTTCAGTAAGATGGATATGTCTCCATGGTGCAGCATTTTCATAGAGTCACGTCTTTTTGCGGGAAGTCTATAAACATGTACTTGACAATCCATCTGTCTAATAAGCCAGGCTTGTTAACATCGCCGACTGATTGGTCTACATGTGCATCGTGACGTCAAGGTCTTTGATGGGACGTCACTTACATGTGACGTCATATTGATCCTGTTCGCACATTGAGTTGAGGCAAGGAGACATGGCTAGCGATTACAAGGCAGAGGTTACTGACACCCACAAGCCGGTCAGCGAAGTAAGTCTTTCAGACTTTAAGAGGTTATGATTGCAAAAAAACCTACATTTGTCATTAGCGGTGTACTCCGGTGTTATGAGCTGTGGGGTGAGTGGATTTAGTTTTACGCCGCTTTTAGCAATATTCCAGCAATATCAATGCGGGTGACACCAGAAATGGGCTTCGCACATTGTACCCATGTGGAGAATCGACCCCGGGTCTGTGGCCTGTTGAGCGAACGCTTTAACCAATAGGCTACCCAACCGCCCTATGAGCTGAGTGTTCCTGCAACACCTAGACGTGCAGACTTGCGGTGTACAAGCTCATTGAACTTGAAAAACACTAGACACAATCATACTTAACACGTCTTTTGAACCCATTGCACATAATTTTATGAAATAATTCATTTTGGTGTAATGAGTTTAGACAATCACGATCATTTTAATTCAGTTACATGATGTTATATGTTTTTAGCTGTCTGATTATATAAAGTAAAATCAGAAACGTACATCGTTTCAACAGACATGTGAAATAGTACTACTTTGTTAATTTATATTACACATAAGAAAGTTATTTTGTTGAGTGAGTCAGTTAATCTTTTACGTGGAAGCCTCGGCCCGGTTTCACAAAGCGATCCTAGTGCTACGGCAGTCGTAAGTCTATGTTAAAGTATGGGAACTACGTATGATCACCTTCGTGCTATGATCTCTTTGTAGAACGGGCCACTGGAATCGTTGTAAACATATATGATAACGACAGTATATTATTGCCTGTTGTATTGTCGAATGAATAGGACCCGCCGTGATATTGCTGGAATGTTGCTAAAAAGCGGCGTAAAACCATACTCACTCACTCACTCGAATGAATAGGACCTCATTTCCCTGTGAACGGACGTCGTGGGAAACGCATACGATAATTACAATTCGTAAATTTTCTCGTAAAAAGTTTAACCCCAGCTTAACTTAAACCTTTAAACCTCAAACCTATAACTCCCTCGCTGCCCTATACATTCCCAGATAACCGAAATCCGCCCCCAGGAAAGTATGCAAAACTTAATGCAAGCTTACAGCCAATGCCACTGAATATGCAGGATTTTAAGGCTTTGAGTAGATTTCATGTCTATATACCTATGCTTATCTCACTGGATAGGGTTTATTACTTTGGCCTTCAGCCACGATGTCATCAGACCGGCTGCTCCGAGTGCTGATTTGCATTGCGGCGTTACGTGGGCGGAATATTGATAAAGAAATGGCGCCTATCCTTGTTGCAGGAAAGATGTCGCAGCGTCACGCTGGTTATTATTCATTATTCACAAATAATACTAACAATAATAATTATAATCTGAAATGATTCATTCTGTCTCTTACACTTTCTACGAAAACGTCAGTAATATTTAGTATTTCACAATGTAATAGTGCTATCGATTTAAATGAAATGAGCATCGTAATTTGAGAAAAAGGGGCCCACCATCACCTGTTGAACACGTTTTAGTTGATAAGTATGATATGACTCGAAATGATGCTCGCAATGAAGAACTTGCAGAAGACAGTATACACGTACATACTTATCTCTTCAGGGTGTTCCCATAATGTTGGGGCGGTGGGTAGCCTAGTGGTTAAAACGTTCGACCGGGTTCGATTTCCCACATGGGTACAATGTGTGAAGCCCATTTTTGGTGTCCCCCGCCGTGATATTGCTGGAATATTGCTAAAGGGGCGTGAAACTAAACTCACTCACTCTCATAGTGTTACCCTCATGTTCCGTCGCTTAACATCAGAATATATATATATTCTATATTGTATTATTTAGAAGCCAAGTACACCACTGAGCATTGTTGCTATTTGGTATTTTATAGATTTGAAAATTGATTTGGACCTAAAAAGTACAAACGTAAATAACATGTTACCATGCTGAAACCTGTCACCAAAACACATCAAGGTCCGGGAAACACAACCATGCAGGAGATTCGTAAAACCATTGCTATTTGTTACACTTTTGCTGTCAATTTAGCTGTATTGATCGCATTGGGACTGATGGTCTAGGGCTACATTGTATACGTAGTTATAGTGTAACATGTGTTTTGTTTGTTTGTTGCTTAATGCCACACCTTGCATGATTCCAGCTTTAAGTAATCAAGTCTGGACCAGACAAGCCAGTGATCAACAGCATGAACATCGATCTACGCAAAGGAGATACGATGACATGTGTCAACCAAGTCAGCGAGCCTGACCACCCGATCCCGTTAGTCGCCTCTTACGACAAGCATAGGTTGTTAAAGACTAGTTCTAACCCGAGTCTTCATGGGTGCATTAGAGGTGAAATCTTGTGAAGAGCATCCATACTTTAAGCTCAATTTCTAATGTAAATTCATATTTATTTTATCTGTATATTCTATTCTATTATTCATGTTTGTCTAACTAAATCCTATATATTCATACACATCATATTCCTGAAACCGAGCGTTATTATCACTGAAATATATGAAAATATGTACTTTATCACCGATTGGCATGATGCCATAAATAATTAAGTAAATCAAGCAGCCACGAGGAATGTCAATTTCAATCCCACCCACGGAAACTACCTATCGGCGTGGAACTGAACACAACACAAATTGCAACATGTATTCTGTAATTCCACAAAGCAGAACTAACACAGCCAGTATTCTTACTCGGAGGTGTCAATTTCAGTCACCGTTATCAATATCCGGTCAGTGTCGCTTACAGTAATCGGCACTGAAATCTACAAGGGCTGTCGTCAGATGAAGATTACAGACCGAGGTCTGATGATCTAATGATTCCAAATCACGCAACCTCTCGACTCCATTACACCGTTCTGTCGTCCTGTGACCGCTTTTGTAACATCCCATTCAACGAGGGGACAAGGACTTGCTCATTTCAATGATGAAATGGACAAGCTGATTGACACGATGTCAGCTGATGCCTATCTATCCGGGTTGTAGATTTCAGGCAGACCCACCTGGCGTGCTTGTCTTCGGCGGGATCCTACCCGGCTTATCAGAACTGTCATGGAAGGGTTTTCAAATTGAAATAGGCGTGAGAAATAAATATACAGCTTCAGTGATGTGTGGGGATATAGACAACATGGGGTGGATCTTACACTCAAATGACAAACATACGTCTAGTAGGGGCTTAATTATGACAAATGCATGCACGCGATATGTTCCAGCAAACTACAGACATGGGTCGGGTTGTACACAGATACCCGCTTATTGAACATAACATTAATAAGGCCAGTTAAACCAAACCCAAAATAGATATCATGGTTGGGTTTTTTTAAAGAATATATTATCCTTCTATTTGTAGGGGGTACGTTTTCATGTTTTGTAGTGGAGACCGAGCACATATTTTTTGTCGAATACACCTGACAAAATTAATCAAAGGTAGCCATCGAACACTAATCTGGACAGCTGCCTAATTCCACGTCATTTTTTTATTTATTTCTTCTTCTTCTTTTTTTTTGGGGGGGGGGCTTTTGGCCACGAATCTTCTAGCTTTCACTTTAACCCTGGTGTTCTTTGCATTAATGTAATTACAGTGCGACGTAGATCACGTGTTCATCTCGGTCTTCCATCCTTTTGATAACCTTCCATGGCTTCCTTTAATTTAGGCAGATTTCACATAACAGTACATAGACTTTAAATACAAAACTGTGAGCCTTAACTGACTGTGTGGTTAATTCGGTTTTTCGTGAATAAATTGGTTTGAATCATCATCTCATCAATATTTTATCAATAACTATTTTTCTGTTAAGTGCACAGTATTATTTCAGTTTTTTGTGTACCCTTTTTGCGTTCGGTGCGGATGCGTATATCTGTAGATGTCATGGTGTACATACTCGTACCACAGTCACCACTACAGCAACAGGTTCCAATCTGACTTTGAAAGCACCAAAGTTACATGGTTCACGTGTTGATCGCTCCACTAAGTACCACGGGTTTAATGCGACATTTCACTGTCATCAATGTATATTTCGCACATGACACATGTCAGCTGAAACATCTGCTATAGAATCGATTCCTGTCAATTACATTACATTAACATGTCCATGAAACCGACATCGATACTATACACATGAAACATGTTGGTGTCATCTGAGTACCACAAATGTCGAGGTTTCTTGCGAAGTGGTCGTCAGCAGAGAAATTAACCATAGCACCTTTAAGTGTTTTGGTGGAATCTATGACAAGCCTACTTTCGATAATGATTTAAAATGATTTTTATTGTGAATTTGCTTGGCTATATGTTAACGTTTTACAAATAATAGACATGCAGACATGTTTGGTCCAAGGTGCTAAAATACTTAAGTCTTTGATCAGTTTCCGACAGGATATCGCTGCAGAGGCCACCATACATGGCCCAAGGGCAATTGTAAACACCAGGAATCCAAATGATTGCAGAGATGTTCTCAGTGACATCTCTAATGTATTCAGATAAATATCGACATGCGATCCGAGTGAGTGAGTATGGTTTTACGCCGCTTTTAGCAATATTCTAACCATATTACGGCAAGTGACACCAGAAATTGCTTCACACATTGTCACCATTTTGAGAATCGAACCCGGATTGAGCGAACGCTTTAACCACCTACCTACCCCACCACCCCCGTTTCCTCAAGAACATAGAAACTAAAACAATGGCTTTTGTTGCCATTTCGTTACATGCAACAGACACTGATTGGCACTTCTTGTCAAGAACTTTAAATTTCACTACTCGGCAGAAAAGTCGCAGTAATGAGAACCGCCGATGTGTAGATATTATCGATGCATTCGATGCGTTATTACCTCAAGTTCATGATCAGCCTGGGGATGGTGATATTTATGCGGCATCACGAAGAGAATCCATATATCATGAATATTTTTATGTATTTCGTACAAAAATGTATCTTGTTTTCTCTCACTCACTCACTCACTCACTCGTAGTCCTAAACAACGTAACAAAATAGCAGGATTTCACTGCATGACATCCTTTTCCTATTTTTGACAACCTAAAAACATCTTTTCTTAAGGCTATTTTTTAACCCAACGGAATGCAACCTTCGTGACTTAACTAAAATACTTTGACCTTCGACCGAACAGTAGCTCCATCGCCATCCTGTCTCCTGCAGAGCTTAAAGCACGCCACACTAGACAACTGTAGCACATACCACGGACTGTTGCGACTGTTCACGTTTATAGAGGATATTGATCACAATTTCGCGTTTTTAAAAACCCAAACCGTCCCCTCCCTTTCATATCAACCGCGATAAAACCGAAATTTAAAACTATCTCTTTTCTGAACCACACACACGCAGCTTGAGCCCCTATACCTGGTGAAGCTCGTCACAGCGTTTCCAAAGAGGTTGTTCAAGCAGATTTAATATCAGGAGGAATAACCCGGCGTGTTGCCGAGTATAAAACTTTTGTAGTTTTCAGACAGTGCCCATGAAACTAAAACGGACGGCCTCCCATGGCTACCTCTGACCCATGTGGAAGTGACCATTGTTGACCTGCGGTCCGTCACGGTATATGCCCATTCACACTGACCCGCGTGGATAATGCATGGGTTTTAATGACAGTTTTCGGCAGTTTACGTCTGGTTTGCGGGAACGTTCTGAATACTGATGGTTTTAACTGGTTCTCCGCACTGAAGACGCTGGTATTAATGGATAAAGTGTAATTTTCGTGTTAACTAGAAACAACCTGACAAAATAGTCTACTAAACTGTAATGGATGTGCTCTTGTTCCGTCCAACACTTCATGAAGTTAATTGGACCATTAATGTTGGAGAATCTTGTAAACTTCCACTGGAATCTATACCCAACGTACCTGGTTTCTACAGAAATCCAACCCCTCTTTAAATGAGTCTTACGTTCAATACTTTATAACAACGCCTTCACATTGAGCGAAGACATTAACGACAATAGACATTTACCACTATTATTTTGATTTTATATTAACAATAATACCATCGGCGTGCAACGACCGTCTTCTCCTTATTCGTTGAAATGAAAAGGGGGTTTATGATATTTTTTTAAAAGAGATTGAAATTCATGAGGCATGTCAAGCCGTCAAGGGTTGTTTAAGTTTGTTAAAGGGATTATAGACATTCTAAACATCACTCCTCTTTCTTTTTTATTATTATCTTTTTAAAAACTGCATATTTCTCTTTGTCCGTGGCTTCAATGTCACATTCACAGAGCTTGTATTGTGATAATGGTTTTGTAAGTGCTCATTATATCATTCCTTTCTTGAAAGATCGTCAAAGAATGTGAAAAGTAATCGTCCGTGTTGGGGTAAGCCTTGTGAAATATGTGATGTGTGTTAATCCACGTCTATCCGACATCCACTTTGAAGATGGATGCTAAACACTCCAATAACACAATTAAAAACACAATTAAAATATGGCCACCATAGTGATGGGTGAGTGGGTTTGTGCTTTATATTAAGTTTCACATAAACCTTGTGTTAAATTACTTATACATATTTCATCTAAAGAATTCGTTCATGCTGTACCGTGTCAGTATGTACTCTTCAAGAAAAATAGGGAAACATCATTTTTAATTTACCATTGAAAATGATGGGAAATATGTCGGAGTCAGTGTTGCACTTCCTTATGACCATAGGACATACAGCAATCGCTCTGAAAATTGACATATGTGTACGATGTTTGTCAAGATGATTGTCAAACAGTGATTTCTCGACCTTCTTGAAAACCGTCAAAATCAAGAAAGACATCCCATGCACGTGTATGAGGCTACTGCGACGTGCACGTGCATCCCATGCGTTGTGCTTAGGGGTAGTGATAAAGGGAAATGGTGGTGCTTTCATAAGATGTCTGTCTTTGAAAAGTTTGTTAACGCTTGTACTTCCCATATGACTTCAAAGTTCATGTTCCCCATCTTTTTATGAGAGTATTGTCTGACTACAAAGGGCATTTTATCTATTTACTGTACACCCGGGTATACCAATATCGTCACGATATCAAGAGTACCATTCCCCGTGTGTGTTAGTACTAAATCTTATTCTTTAGCTCCATAAGCCATCAGCAACATACACATAGGACTTTGGCCACTTTACCCAGCTATAATCCGACATGCCGTTCTATACCTGGGTGCCGTTGTACAAAACAACTTTACCGCTACGACTATCTTAAGTCTGTGCTAAGGTATGGGAGTTACGGCAACCTTAGCGCTAAGATCGCTTTGTACAACGACACCCTGAACAATAAAAGCTTTAAACCCACTTCCGTGAACGAAGGAAATCTCTGCTAAAAACAGTTAAGTCTACGATTCCGACTGTAGAATCCATGAATCACCAATAGTGTTCACGGCAACGTGAGCGTATTCACCAAAACACACGCAAAGGCAAATCAATTATGCACTTGCATCAGTTCTGGACGATGTGTTGGAAGTGTAGTCTTGTAAACTTCCACTGGAATCTATACCCAACGTACCTGGTTTCTACAGAAATCCAACCCCTCTTTAAATGAGTCTTACGTTCAATACTTTATAACAACGCCTTCACATTGAGTGAAGACATTAACGACAATAGACATTTACCACTATTATTTTGATTTTATATTAACAATAATACCATCGGCGTGCAACGACCGTCTTCTCCTTATTCGTTGAAATGAAAAGGGGGTTTATGATATTTTTTTTAAAAGAGATTGAAATTCATGAGGCATGTCAAGCCGTCAAGGGTTGTTTAAGTTTGTTAAAGGGATTATAGACATTCTAAACATCACTCCTCTTTCTTATTATTATCTTTTTTAAAACTGCATATTTCTCTTTGTCCGTGGCTTCAATGTCACATTCACAGAGCTTGTATTGTGATAATGGTTTTGTAAGTGCTCATTATATCATTCCTTTCTTGAAAGATCGTCAAAGAATGTGAAAAGTAATCGTCCGTGTTGGGGTAAGCCTTGTGAAATATGTGATGTGTGTTAATCCACGTCTATCCGACATCCACTTTGAAGATGGATGCTAAACACTCCAATAACACAATTAAAAACACAATTAAAATATGGCCACCATAGTGATGGGAGAGTGGGTTTGTGCTTTATATTAAGTTTTCATGCTTACATAAACCTTGTGTTAAATTAATTATACATATTTCATCTAAAGAATTCGTTCATGCTGTACCGTGTCAGTATATACTCTTCAAGAAAAAATAGGGAAACTTCATTTTTAATTTATCATTGAAACAGATGGGAGATATGTCGGAGTCAATGTTGCACTTGCTTATGACCATAGTACAGTACAGCAATCGCTCTTGAAAGATGATTGATGTATGACGTAAAATTTACCTGTGTACGATTTTTGTCAAGATGATTGTCAAACAGTGATTTCTCGACCTTCTTGAAAACCGTCAAAATCAAGAAAGACATCCCATGCACGTGTATGAGGCTACTGCGTTGTGCACGTGCATCCCATGCGTTGTGTTTAGGGGAAGTGATAAAGGGAAATAGTGGTGCTTTCATAAGATGTCTGTCTTTGAAAAGTTTGTTAACGCTAGTACTTCCCAAATGACTTCAAAGTTCATGTTCCCCTACTTGTATGAGAGTATTGTCTGACTACAAAGGCATTATATCTACTTATTGTACACCCGGGTATCCCAATATCGTCACGATATCAAGAGTACCATTCCCCGTGTGTGTTAGTACTAAATCCTATTCTTTAGCTCCATAAGCCATCAGCAGCATACACATAGGACTTTGGCCACTTTACCCAGCTATAATCCGACATGCCGTTCTATACCTGGGTGCCGTTGTACAAAACAGCTTTACCGCTAAGACTATCTTAAGTCTATGCTAAGGTATGGGAGTTACGGCAACCTTAGCGCTAAGATCGTTTTGTACAACGACACCCTGAACAATAAAAGCTTTAAACCCACTTCCGTGAACGAAGGAAATCTCTGCTAAAAACAGTTAAGTCTACGATTCCGACTGTAGAATCCATGAATCACCAATAGTGTTCACGGCAACGTGAGCGTATTCTGTGCCACCAAAACACACGCAAAGGCAAATCAATTATGCACTTGCATCAGTCCTGGACGATGTGTTGGAAGTGTAGTTAGAAGAATCATTTTCATCTGCATATTTTGCATTGTTCAAAAACTAAGTCACTCATTCGCACGATAGGCCCTTAGTCCCTGAATATATAGAATTTTGATTGTAACTAATAAACCCATTTAAATTGAAAAGGAGCCGTGGTGAACCTGGGAAAATCTAGACTTGCTTCATTTAGGGCTTTAGCATTGCAGGGCTAGGCAGTATGTAACATACGGTTGTAATGGGGTTCAGGGACTGTAAGACAGACTATCGCCCGACTATCACCCAGGGCTGTCCCCTGTACCTAGACTAAGGCTTAGTCTCTGAATATATATAATTTTGATAGTAACAAACAAGCCCATTTATGTTGAAAGGAGCCCTGGAGACCAGACCTAGACTTTATTTAGGGCTTTAGCACCGCAGAGAGGGCTTGGCATCAATGTGGTTCAGGGACTGTGAGACAGACTATCGCCCGACTATCACCCAGGGCTGCCCCGTGTACCCTGTGGGGACTTTTCTTCAACTGAGAACCCACTACCAGGCTACTTCAGAGTCACCATGTGTGAGAATGTATCAGTGTACCAGGGCGGTGGGGTAGCGTAGTGGTTAAAGCGTTCGTCCATCACGCTGAAGACCCGGGTTCGATTCCCCACATGGGTACAATGTGTGAAGCCCATTTCTGGTGTTCCCCGCCGTGATATTGCTGGCATATTGCTAAAAGCGGCGTAAGACCATACTCACTCAATCAGTTTACCCCGAGGGTATGAATCGAATTAACCACTGTTTCGTCTTGGAAGAACACCCTTACGTTCACGTCAACGTGTCTTAGTGCCGACTGCGGCGATAAACAATATTATTTCCCTCGCCTTGACTTTTCTCATTTATCGTACTCGAAACGTTGGCAAATGATTGGAACTAGAATCCAAATGACCAAATACGATCAGTTTACCCATGCATTGTGATGTAAAGTGTTATGAAATCTAAAATGAATTGTTCATCAATGTGATCTGAATATTACTGAATATCATTGGGTGAGTGAGTGAGTATTCATTAACATCGTGGCACGTGACGAAAAGCCATTGGCAAACTACCAAGCATATTACCTCATCCACCCAGTGCAATATATTTGTCAATAACATGTACTGGCTTTAACTGTATTCAATCAATTGAAATAATATCACTGGTATCGAACATTCATAATTATTGCAAGTACAGAATCAGTGGGTTAATATATGGCACAGTTGACATTGATGCCAAATAGCGAGGTCATTAAAGTACATGTCCGGAAATAGCAAAACTTCTATTTATCGCCATGAATTTATTGAGAAATTATTATGAAAATTTGAAGGTAACATAAGTGATCCTTTTCTAGTTAATGGACCAAAAACTATTTACTTCTCTTCATTCAATCCTGTGCTAGTTTATCACGAGTAACCCCAAGCATGGAGAAAATTGAGCCGCGCAGTGTTATCAGGTTTTTGCAGTTGCAGGGCTGCACTGCCCGACAGATTCACGAGGAGATGAAATCTGTTTATGGCAAAGATACCCCATCTTACGATACTGTTGTGAGAATTTTCAAAGCGGTCATATGTCCCTCACAGATGAGCACTGAAGTGGGCGCCGTTTTGACGATACCAATCCCCATTCAAGACGTGGGGGGTTGGTTTTTCATGAAATCAGGGGTTCAATTCAGGCTAGTCTGTCTCACAGTCCCTGAACCACATTATTTTCCCTACTGCAAAGCCCTCTCTGGCAGTGCTAAAGCCCTAAATAAAGCAAGTCTAGATTTCCTGAGGTTCAGGCTCTGGTCTTCCTAGGGCTCCTTTTCAATTTAAATGGGCTTGTTTGTTACTATCAAAATTATATATATATTCAGAGACTAAGCATTAGTCTAAATTCAGGCGTGTGCGCAAGGTCAAGAAACGTTGAGAGTCATGTGTAACTTTGGATGGTGACTATGTAGAAACGCCTTAAGGACAAGAAACTAAAACGAAGTTTCTAACCATGAATACGTCTTGGTGATAATTAGAAATTTTTGGTGGACCTATTACCTGTTAATGTTTCTCGAATAGACCTATTTCCCTCGTTGTGCGAAATTGTGGTTACAGAAATTTGAGGGAATAATGTATAACTTTTTAAAACCCGTTCTAACAGTTTACGGTTTATCCCCAAAACGACCACAGCTGTCGCTTGTGAAAAGTTTCAGACCAACGAACCAATTATAAATTATGATAATGTTTTTGTCCCAGTTCGGGACCAGTTGGTATGTGCTACAGGGAAGCCATAATGTATAACCGTAGCATTTTACCATGTTTAATGTAAATTAGCTATAATAAGTTGAGTGTTTATAGCCTTTATGAATGATTAGGGCGCCTATTACTGTACCTTATGCCCCAATCGAGCTTAAACACGGCCCAGCCTTCACTGCATTGGCAATGTGTGATCGTCATTTCAGAGAAACACAGACAGTTATGTAAATTCATTAGTCAATTTATTAACAATAACAATGTAAACGTACAAAATTAACAAGTGCTATGTACAAACAATGAAGAAATATACATCTGTATAACGGCAATGAACAAGAGTGAGCAAGTGGACCAATGTTGTTAAGAATGATGGACACACGAAATGAACATATTATTTGTGCAATGTATAAGACAGTAAGTTCTCGGCCAATGGAACTGATTATGCACTTCGGAGAATTTATGCTGAATCATAGTGTACATTGTACCCATATTTTGACATCGTTGCATATATTATGTATTGACACGTTGGCGTATATATTATGTATAAAATAGATCAATCAATTCAAAGTTGAATTTCTACAATTTGTCAGGGTGAACATATATATGTCTGAAAAATAACACTTTCGATTTTTTCAAAGTTCATTTATAAAACACATTTGGTAGACATTTCATTGGATCGATGGACTTGTGATTCACATGTCGATTTCATCTGCGTGGAGTAATGACCTTGGCAGTGTCAATCAGGATATGAAATGAACATGTATTCACTGGTATGTGACGCGTGGTAATGCTGACGCAAGGTTAAAGCTGAACAGGTGTCTGGAAGCTATTGCATCAAACGGACATCTGGAAGATCAAAATAAAGACATTTTAAACCACTAAACTCACACCAAAATTCATACAAAAAGATCACCATTACACATTAACAAATATTCTTCTTCAGAAATGCATCAATGTTGAAAATATCATTTTATATGTCCTTTTGCACAACGGCATAACCTTTAATGGAGATGTGTAATATTTTCTTTGAATTTCATGAAGACGTTTTCAGAGCTGTGACCTCAGGACAAAGCTTTACCTTGAGACTATTGTTCATGTCAAGGTCACTTCCGCCATGGCCGCTATCAGTTCCGATTGTCTCCCCTGACGTGTCACTCCAAACATCCGGGTCCTTCTCTCCATCTTTTGCCTGTAATAATACATAACATATGAGCATTACAGTCAAATGTTAAATACTTAGTAAATCGGGTTCTCTTTCCATTATCCATATGTTTTAATACCAAACGGTCAATCGAATTTATCATGGTTTGTAGTAAATAAAAATCAAAACAATCAGACATTTCTTTCTCTGATATTGTGCAACAGCCGTTGTCAGTACATGGCAGACCCGTGAAGATCCGGGTTAGAATTGATCTTCAGTAACCCATGTATGACGTAAGAGGCGACTAACGGGATCGGGTAGTCAGGCTCGCTGACTTGGTTGACACAGGTCACCGTATCCAAATTGCGTAGATCGATGCTCATGCTGTTGATCACTGGATTGTCTGGTCCAGACTTGATTACAGACCGCCGCCATATAGCTGGAATATTGCTGAGTGCGGCGTAAAACTAAACTCATTCACTCAGTTCATGGCAGGCATTGCTTAAGGCTTCTTTACGTTATGGACATGACATATACCAGTACGATTCCCATTGACGATATACTTACATTATTAGGAGTCTTCTTTAAACGGAGAGACTGTACTAATGCCTTGTGTTGATGGAGGATGTCCACCACACTAACTTCCCCCTCTATTGAGCTGGAGGAAGATGGCACTCGTGACTGAAATAGACATGAAATATATTAGTGATGTCCATTTCAAATCATGATGTCAACTACTACAGATCATAAACAATCGTGTTTGAATAGGCAAACATGTCATCGTTAAATTTAATGCAATATAAATGAGTTCATTACGGACATATGATTAAATTTGGTATTTATTTGATATTTTACAACGTATTGATTGACCTTTACTAAATGACACTGACATGTGATTAACTCATGTATTTATAAATCATAATGTATTGATTGATGTAAACTCATATTTTCATATGGAATGCCTACCTTTTTATTATTTTTAGCTGGTGACGCTGTATTGCTTTTATTCTGACTTTCACTCAAGTGCCTCAGTTGATTGTATTGAGATTCCTCCGTAGCGAAAACGTCACTTTTGTTGTCTTTAGTGTCATTTTTAAAAGTCACAGTCTTCTTCGTGAGCTTGTTACCCTCGGTGACCAGAATAATACCAGGTTTTAATTCGTTAAATTCCTTTTTACTCCTCTTGGAAGAAGATTTGGATGAGGAATATTGGCTCTTCTCGCCATCGGTGTAGTCTTTGTATTTGCGCCTATTGTCCACGTATCGAATAGTGAATAGAGTTCCAAGGACTACAATAGCTAATACAGCTGTTATACAGACGAGGACAATGACGATTTTCATGTTCGTGTCACTGGACGTCGCTGTATAAGCGTCTGCGTGAACGATTTCAACGTTGAGGACGGCGTAGGTGGCTCTCTGGGGGGTGCCGTCGTCGTGAACGCTGATGTTGATGTTGTACTTCTTCACATCCTTGTCCGTGGCTGCACGGCCGAGTCTGATGACACCACTGCTGGCGCTGATTTGAAACAAGCCGGTTTGATTAGCTGTGACGATTGAGTACGTGAGCCATCCATTGAGTCCAGAGTCTAGGTCATAGGCTTGCACAATTGCAATTTCAGTACCGGGTTCCATATTGTGGGGATGGAAATTGAGTCGTTGCTTGGCACAGGGAAATTGATTTCGGGATGGTTGTCATTGTCGTCAAGGATACGGATTTTGATTGGCACTGATGTTATCTGTGGCGGGGTGCCAAGGTCGGACGCCAGAATGTCGAAATTGTATGTTTCCATCGATTCGTAGTCAATTTCAGCCGCGGTGCTGATTTCACCTTTTGCATTAACTGTGAAAGGTATAACACCGTTGACAGGCGATCCACGCAGTGTGTATTGCACTTCACCTCCTTTACCAACATCTGAATCTGTCGCTTTAACTTTTCCAACGAAAGTACCAACGGGAGAATTCTCCTTTACAGAGAACACGTACGATACGTTGGAGAAGGCGGGCCTCTGGTCGTTCTTGTCGCCGATGTTGACAACAACGGTGGTCGTTCCGGTCAATGGTACCTCACCCTTGTCAACTGCAAACACTTTAAACGTATATTTCGGAACCGCCTCCCTGTCGAAAGTCCTAATGGCCGAAATTTCACCTGTGGATTCGTCAATATTGAAGGACAGGGAAGCAAGAGTATCAAGTTTGTACACGATTTCACCATTTTTACCAAAGTCTTTATCGCTGGCTTTGACCTCGCCTAACGACACCGGGAAAGCGTTGTTTTCGTCAATACTCTTGAAGTACTTTTCTTGTGAAAACAGCGGGGGATTGTCATTATCGTCGGTAACACGGATCAGGAACTCCTGGCTGGAAGACAAAGGGGGCGTGCCCTGATCCTGACACGTGACAGTCACGTTATGCACGTGCATTCCTTCCCGATCTAACGACCGAGCAACTATCACTCTATATTCCGTTTGTTCAAGTTTCTGGAGTTGGAAATACTGACCACTGATTTGACAAGCAACCAGTCCATTTCTTCCCGAATCAGAATCCTTCACAGAAATCAACACTGCAGTTCTACCAATAGTAGACGACTCTGGAACGGCAGCAGCACCGTCTTCAGCGAACAACAACTTAACGTCAATCACAGGAGGGTCATTAACGTTGTCGGTGACAGCGACGATGACTTGAGCCTCGGCAAACAGTTGAGGGTTTCCGTGATCAACTGCTTTAACTTGGAAATCAAAGATTGAACCACCTTCAGAGTTCAAAGTGGATTTAACGCTAATAAGTCCCGTAGATTCCTCAATCGAAAAATGCTTCAAAACGCGTTCTTGAGTTGGTATTGAGAAAAAATAGGATATTTTGGCGTTTTCATCCATGTCGATGTCGACAGCTGACACTTGCACCACGGTGGAGTCAATATCGGCGCTCTCTGGAAGAGTGGCTTCGTAGATACCGCGCTGGAAAACAGGTTCATTGTCATTTTCGTCGATTATGTTAATAATTATGGAGAGAGTACCTGTCCTTGTAGGACTCCCACCGTCAGTAGCTTTCAGAATAAATGCATACTCGTCTTGAGATTCTCTGTCAATTTCACCTGTCAAAGATAATGACAAGCTAGAAATTTTACCATCTGTTGTAACAGGATCAAGAGCG
Organism: Haliotis rubra; assembly: GCF_003918875.1. Classification (NCBI taxonomy): domain Eukaryota; kingdom Metazoa; phylum Mollusca; class Gastropoda; order Lepetellida; family Haliotidae; genus Haliotis; species Haliotis rubra. The sequence continues at coordinate 1,173,725 of NW_025766059.1, read as the reverse complement.
AATGTCAGAGAACTGGGTGAAAGTTGATAATGCTGCACAAGGTTTTGTTCATTCGAGTCTTTATCTGTTGCAAGCGGGAGTGAAATCTTTGTCCCCACTGATGCGCCTTCAGACAGATTGTATCGAAATTCTGAATTCCCGAAACGTGGTGGGTTATCATTAATGTCTTTCAGGTTGATGCTGACTGTGATTTTTCTGAAAAAGGCGCTTCTAGATGACTGCGCTGCTATATCCAGCGACAACAAACACAGTGACACATGTTCACAAAAACTTTCACGGTCCAACACGTCGGTTGTGAATATTTCCCCCGATGTTTCATCAACTCTGAAGAAGGTATCCACCTTGCTTTCCTGAGAGACAATGCTGTACCTCAGGGCCCGAAACTCAGTCTCGCCAACCTGTTGTTGAAGATTAGATGCGCTGGCCACATTCCCAACCGACACGGGGGCTTCTTGTCCTTCCGCGATCTCAAAAGTGATATTCTGACAACTGACGAGCGTCGTTGAAATCAGAACCATTAGCGCTGAAATTAGCATCGCCATATTGCAATCTTCCTATCCTCCGTGTCCGTTACAGCATTGGTTCGTCTGAAATATACAAGAGAGATATTAACACCGTGTCACTCCGAATCACCAACGTGAAATACACGAGCTTCAATTTCACCTAGCATGTCAAAAAGATAATGAACACATAGGACCACCATGTCCAAAATAAACATACTCATCTCGGCTACAATGTTGATCCTGTTTTATTGTGATATACACAGGAACCCATCGGAATGAAATCGACCAATATAATGGTGAAATTGACATGCGCCTATAGTACGTCCCTGTACGTCCATCGTATACAAAGTGTGAAATATACAAGAATGTCTGTGACAATGACGATTGTATTCTAGACACGCTTCCTCAATGAGGACAAGCAAATATTGGTGGCCGCGAGTCGCTCCACCGACACATGTCACTTGTGACCCTCTCTCAATGAGGCGCTCGACGAATGATGAGACTGTGCTTTCAATAACATGTTATGTACGCCTGACTGACTCGTGGTTGAAATATACATGAAATAAACAATCCGACCTCCGTGCCGTCCCAACAGACAGCCTTTGTCGCTCTCAACGCGTATATCAGCATACGGACACCCTAATTCTTGAAATTGAATTTCTAAATTTATTACTCTATTAGTGACAAGACGAGTCAACGCTCAAATGAAAAAGAGACAATTTATTATATTGACACGTGGTTGTGTATGCACGGTTTAGGGAGACTGACATGAAATGTACACTTATGGGTTTGTTTTATCTCAACACCAAACACAAAGATAATAGTTAATGGAAATGTACTGTAATGTTTGAAAGACGGGACAAATTTGAAATTACCCTTTATTCGATAACCTGTCCAAATCTCTAACGTGCAAGACAATTAAGCCACATAAAATCTTGATAGTTCACATAAAGCTGCCACAGGTACATACAAACTGTCGGAGGCTAATCCCAATGTCTAAACAAAATCCAAAATTCAAAGTGAAAACGCGACTTAAGTGCTAATGGTGTGTATATGAAGCTTATGAACGAAACTTACTGATAAAATAAATTCATGAATAGGGCACACTATCGCCTTTTGGAGTCACATTATCTTAGGGGTGTCTCTCGGCTGATAAATGGGATAAACGCGATAAAAGTGCAAATGAAAAATAATGAAATAAATTTTGGGGACGTAAACACTGTCAGTGCCTCAATAAAGACTTAAATCGCGCCACTGCTTTGAGACTTGCAAACCTGTTTTATGAGACAAATATCTCTCTGTGGAAAACAGTCACAGGTCACGTTTAACAAAGCCGAGCCACGAGGGCACATAATTTCAGTTTTATCGTTTTGGGGAATCACATGATTCATTCTCGTATCGGACCATCATATCTTAGCTGGAGGCAAAAGCACTACCCTAAAATTGCCCGTTTGTTTGCCGCAGAGAAAATCCATTAAGGGCTCTCAAAGGGACCGAAATAAGCATAGGAGCGCCCGTAATCAAATAACAATGGGGTACAAAATGCCCCTACACCGGTTCCAAACGGCTTCTCGTCACGGTTTCACAGGTGTGAGAAATTCTTACACTTTCTCCACTTTATTAAGGAGGCACGGGTCAATTCTGACGTAATATGTTGAATTGATGAGTGACAATGAATTACACAATAAAATTGAATTAAATCAAATTGAATCATTTTGTCAAGGTACTTCTGTTATCTTCAGAGAGAGCATCTCAGTCAATAACGGCGAAGTACTTAACCTGTACAATACAACAGGGCAGGGTCTAGCGACGTGGGGCAGGGGGCGACTCTCTAACCTGTGACCTTTACATTGCGAATTGTCGAGGAGGCTTTGTGTCGCTTTATGTAAACAGATGAGAGGAGAACGTAATCAGAGTGCTTTAGACGCAGGACAGAATGACAAGATCTACTCCTGATAACATTAACGTTAAGATGAAGACAGCGTTCATCATGACAGCCGGACGCCATGGGATTAGGATGTTAAACATAGGTCGTCCTATAGAGGACCTACACGTCTTTCAATACAGAAAATATTTTATAGAAGAAAATGGTTTATATTTAATGTTCCACATTTTTTAGCATTAAAAATACTGAGCATTTACCAAAAAATTCTAGTTTCAGCAAAATCCAGTATTGTTTCATTAGATTCTAAACTTGTTGATTATGTAGAGGTATATTACACAACAACACAGTCATTATATTTCATCTGCAACTCATAGCATCTCACGACTAGTGCATCCTGACTGTCATCGGAGAAGAGATTATTAAAGCAACGGGAGAAATGTATGTTTAAACATGTTCACTGTCCTGTCATATGAATTATGGTTAAGAATGAAAATAATCATACATTCCATGATTTAAATCTTAAGTAATTTTTAATGTTACATATATGCTCACATAACACCTTATATATATATGCACGGTTTAAAATCTGCCACATTCATTCAAATCACTTACATATATCATGATAAAATTGTATCAAAACTATTTTCCCCTTCAACATTTCACCCGTTAGTACTATTTCAAACTTAATTACACACAGATCCACTGAGATCATTTAACAATCAAGGGATTTCTCAAAGCACATCCACTTCAAATCAAATACTGATTAAAGATGATCACATAACATCTACTCACGTTACAGTAGAGGAAACTCCAGTAATGGTATCCAGTTGGCTATGTTCAGTCACACTAACTGTTATCCAAACTGTCTCAGGATTGAACCTTGCTCATCACAGTCACAGACACAAGTAATCTATCTCCGACCCGCACCCTACTTAATACCAGTAGGCACCTCTGGGCATCACCATTGGCTCAAAGCAAACCAAAATACAAGACAATCTCCCAGCCAGGGTAATCGCTGTTTATAATGGGCAGACGGGCTCTAAGGACATGTCCGAAATACCTCCTATTGTTTGGTTAGCGGTCCTATTGTCTTGACCACTGGCGATTGGCTGAAGCCTGTTGCCGGACTCAAGTAATTGGCCACCCATGTTCCCTTCTATTGTTTCGTAATGTTTAATTGTTTGCTCAACGGACTTAATCCCATTTGATGAATCGGCTGGTCTAGTTGGCCGTAAAAGAATTAACACCCTGAAGATACAACCGAAGGTGCGATTGACAAAATCACATCCATTTGATGGCCAAATGTTGTCTGGGATTCTTGAGGACCCGCGGGTATTTGCCCCAAATTGCAACTTGACAGGTTATCGCCAACAGACGTTTTCACACATCTACATCGAACCCGCCGACTTTGATCCGAAATAATTATCTTAATTGTACGTAAAGACGCATCTTTGTAATTGACATGGTTAAGAATGAAACTGACTTGCTAAATATGACAGACATGTCAAGATGTGCTCCGACATATGTTGTGTCTATTGTCATTAATTGACATGAACATGATGATTTATATTAAGTAATTACCGATGATGTGCAGACCGCTCTGATGTCTATTTCAAAATATACAAGCCCCTGATCTTGTCAATTGTACGCATTGGAACTAAATAACATCAAAAGTTTTCACATTATTCAGATTACAGTCAGTTACGTTTACATGGTCGTTGTATTTTTAAATTGATAAATTATTTGAGACACTTTAAAGAAATTTATAATACACATCCATCATACGCTCAAGTAATCATACTGCTTTCATTGAAAACATATAAAATATTTTCCGTTCTTTTAACATTATCCATCAAAATGTCACGTATTTATGTTCGGCTTATACCGATGACTCAAAAATAATACGATTTATCTTAATTAACAGCATACATGTCAGTCTGACTGTCAATCTGACGTCGTCGTGATGTCTGAAATCAACAACATTGAAATAGGCATGCAAAGTACACCACAAGTGTCAATCATATACGTTACACAAGGGATAAGCATCTCACTGACAGCTATATCATATTGTAACATCGTCGGACGTGTGTGGCCAGGAATCCTTTGTTTTGATACCTATCTACATGCATCTATCTTACTCTGATCGTCGCGGCCTTTGCGATTTTCTATAGATGTGTATTAAAGGTGGTTTGTATTTCATGTCTAAATACATCAGGTTGTGAAACAGTCCCTGACTTGAACGTTAGGAATGAGACTAGGTCACGCGAAATTGACAACAAGGACGGAAAGAATAACCCTTTGACCTGATTTGCTAGACCGATGTTTTTGTTAAAGGTCTGTTGAAGGGAGAGACGTTTCAGTTAAACGTGACTAATAGTGAATCCAACACGACCTATAGGATAAGGCAATTTTTCTTGCAATTTATTTTATCCGGGGATGTGAATTGTTAGGTATACGAAAACAGGGAACTGTTAAAACTGATTCAGAAGCTGGAGGATTTAACCCTATATACCTCTTAGGTGCAATAAGACATTTTCGATGTCATAAGTCATTTAGAGATATATTTCCTGATTTAAAGCGACGTTTGGGTAGCCTAATGGTTACAGCGTTCGCTAGTCACGGCTTCGATTCCCCACTGGCCTATATTGTGTGAAGTCCATATCTGCCCCCCTCCTTGCTACTGACGGAATATTACTAGAAGCGGCGTAAAACCATACTCACTCATTCATTCTTGTTTCAAAATTAACAGTGATGGAAGTGTTATACTCCTCAAAGTGGCGTTAAACCTCAAGTACTCCAAATAGTTGTCATTTAAGAATAATTATTTGGAAATACGAATATATTTTGACCAAAGAAACGATATACCGTTACTGCCTTATGTATTACATTATCTTCCCAAGTTTAACCATGTCTGCAATATTTCTATATGTAAAAACGATTAATTGTATTGTCAGTTTCACTCAGCTCGATGATTGATTAAAATAGACATTCTAATTGTGGAAATGTACAATGCCTGTATAACAGTAAAGTTGTCTATACCATAAAATTAACAACCTGCCCGGCTAGACATCGAGCAGGGGAACAATATACATGAATACAGGCCCATTATTGATGACTTCTCACACTTTTATGACGCAGGTGACGACACGCCAGTTTAGCCATCAATTTAATATGAGAACCTCCTTGAATAATGTAAAACCCATCGCATTAGAGTGTCACGGTACTCATAACCAAATTACCCAGAAACAAAGAGCGTCACATTAATTCATAACAGTGGCTATGTGTCATTCAGCTCGTGGAATACTAATACTTATATGTATAAGTCATTGTACGTGACTGAAATGTAAACTTGCCGGTTAAGATCTACAGTAGTAGGTTTAGATCTATAGCGGTAGATCGGGGATACGTGGTGTTTTAAATACATGACAGATAGAGCTCACATTCCCGATGATAGGCACTGGACATAAATTCATATGTCCATAAACAGCGGGTCATGTCCGTGTTTCGGCTGTTAAAGTAGCAGCTACTGTACACGTGGTGACTACTGAATAGCCTCGTGCCGTGGTGGGTTATGCTGAATTAGTTTAAACACGATGTTGGGAAACTGTGTGAATTGGCTTTGGGTGTATGCTGTTTTCAACCACTGTGTATGCATCTTGGTTTGGCTGTGTATTATTATTATTAGCATTGTTAACATTAGCATTAATATCAGCCCAGTCGTTGGCCGTTCTTGACAATGACATGTTGTACCGATTGATTTTGTAAAATTTCGTCGTCATCATCATCATCAAAACCACCACCACCACCACCATCATCACCACCACCACCACCATCATCATCATCATCATCCATCATCATCATCATCAAACTGTCCTCACCACCCTCATTTTTACTTATATGGTTATTTTTATTATTATTCCCCACAAAGGCAAACCTAGTAACGTATACCTAATTCCAAACTTTCCATCACATGGATTAATTTAACCCATAATCTTGTGTTGTTGGGTCATACATTGAAGCGTCATCCCTAACGTAAGCTATCCCCCAGGGTCAGTGTCCCCGTACATGCAGACAATCTGCAGTCATCTAAACTGCATCGTCCCAGACAGGCAGACGCCGAAACATAAACAGATAGACTATCCTATTGTAATCCGCCTTAAATTCTACACAAATCTGTTTGGTATGTACGTAATCGTGCTCTTTGTTTACTTTTACGCATAAACAAAATCACGTGACAAGATGACCCTCAATTCAGATGAAATTTTTCTATGACCCTGTATTTTAAACAAGAAATGTACTGACATCGCCATTAAGCTGAATAAAAGATTTTCAAATGAAAGTGTTTCATATTTACTTGATGATCGTCTATATCGATGCAAATTGATGCTCTTGCGAACATGGTCATATTAACATGCAAGGCTGTGGCATATTCACATGCACTTATTTTCATATATAATTATGGTTATTGATTTGTCGTCCAATTGTGAGGTTTCCGATTCAGTGGACATCAAAAGCCATACTCTCGTGATTGACATGCTTTTATGTCTATTTCAGTGGGACAATGAACATGCATGGGATACAAGTAGTTATATTCTGTCAAAACCAGCTCAAATTTCGCATTGATAATTCCTTGCAATAAAGAGCATCATATTTCGTGAATTGCTCATCAGTCTCCACGTATTCGAGTATAAACAAAGTATTATCAACTTAATACGGACCAATACAAAACACAAATATCACGTCATTGAATATAAAATGGCATGCATTTCAGACATGTCGATGTCAATTTCACCTGGTGTCTGTATCGTATTTAAACAGAATGTCAGTTTCCATGATTTCCTAAATAAATAAACTCAAGACAATCATTCAAATACAAACGATTTAAACTGCCCCTTTTTGTTTAAAGTCCGAAACATAAACATGGAATGTGTGACGAGGAGAGAAATTAGCAACCGTCATTGTAAACATGTTGATGCAATTGACGGCTGATGACAAAGGCGACTTTGGTGTATTTTCCTTTCGGCGTCTGGGCGTCTGCTCCAGACACAAGACAGATGTCTGCAGACTGTCTGTGTGTTCTGAGGCAACATCACCTGGGGGTATTGCGTGGAGGAATATCATATTGCAAATAGGAATGCTTTGGAGAAATATTTGGTTTTAACGATTTAATTGAAAAATGGCTAACTTTATTCATTCATTCATTCATTTTGATTTCTAATTTTGGAATTTTCATTTAGTTACTATTGATCTGGTAGCTAATTTTCTAATAGATTTATTATTATTTTCGTTATTGGATGTTGATATACACACATATCCACGCAACTAGTACATGCTCAAGGCGCTGGTATTGAAGTTGACAGCTATGTATAGAACTCGTTTGCTATTTTTAAAAGTAATCTGGAAATTCCTTTTTTCAAAATATTTAATACGGTATCTCTGAAAGTGTAAAGTTTGACGCAATTAACAAATTTTGTCGGTATCATAATATACATTACATATACTCATACTGATATTTTTGCGTAGAAAAAAAGATCAAGTTTAACGTGATATATTAGCTTCATCATAGCAGTATATTGGGTCCATTTAATATGAACATGATCATTCAAAAACCTGTGTCAAAGATACTAGGTGGTCTCTTGTTTTGAAACAAACATCTCTGCTTTATCAATTCCATGTCCGTGCATGTCCCTTAAATAGATAATCATTTTCATATCATGTTTCAATATAAGATTCTGCTCCGGAAAACAAAGAACAAAGAAGCCGCCCCGAGAATCAATTAACAAGCTATATTATAGAATAAGCGAATACATGCTTGGTTGTCAGATGATTGACAGGTTGTATATGGACATTAATTACGGCATGGTGGGTTTGTTTTGGTTACAAGAGGAAGTGTCATATGAAATCGACAACACATCACGGCGACATAGTGATTTGATAGCATGCTTAATGTACACAAGGGACATTAGATATCAAAATGATACATCGAAGACGGATGTGTTGCCTAAGTGAAAAGCATATTTGTTACATTTTATCTACACCCTTTCATACTGTGCATAAAGAAATGAATTCCATTTCTTTTGTATACACAGCCTTTTCAAATATACGAGAATCATGTATTCACCCTGCATACTCTGTTGCAGCATTTGTTAATTTTATTTATGAGTTCCACATGTCCTAAAACATTGTTAATTTAAGTAAATACATGTATATATGTTTCGCATTTAAGCTTTACCCATCGTTATATCAATAATGTTATTATCTATCATGTATTGTGCATTACTATAGCACTACCTTGTGAAGTATATTTATCATGTATATATTGATGTGTAGCAAAATGTGTATATGCTGTTAATGTACGTCCTATGAGCATGTGGCCTTTGACTCGAATGAATAAAAAAACGATAAAGAAATTAATGCTTGTCAGAATGTGTGATCGAAGATGGTGCGTGGATGGGGACGGGGGTAAGGGGTGGGGAGTCCAGTTTATTCGATGGTATATGTCATCATGTAATAAACAATCTTACTGCTTATTATGACTGCATGTAGATTAATATTAGGAACGTCACCCACAGCTTTGGTTCCCATATGACAGGTGTCCCCCGAGTAGGTATGGGCGTGGTTGGGCGTGGCAGGGTTTAGTGGTAATGTGTATTTTAGTTCTAATGGATAAAAACAAACCTCTTGACACACTTTACCATATGGCGTTTTAACTACACACAACTTACATACACTGACACTGTTTATTCCTTTCACAACAGTAACCACTGTTCTGTAATAATTGTCTGTTTCCCGAAATTCTTAATCTATCTCACAATGCAGGATTCAGCGCGTTAATTGAAAAAGAGACAAACTGAAAAGATCCCAATCAGAACACCTCTCACCAGCTATTTCCACCAGATATTCATCGCAACCATCCCTAACCCGAACCCCCTAATTTCTGCAGACACTCCCCCCTCCCCCGTGGGGTTGTAATCTAATGACAATCCACCCCTCCCCTACCCGAACACCCACCCGAGCCGCAACCGACGTCAGTCAGTACATCAAATCACCACATTTCGTTACACATAATAAATTTCAATGAAAGGCGTCTCTTTGAAATAGTCAATCTCGAGAAGCAACCAGTCGTAAAATTAGACAACAAGTGAAGTACCCGGGTGCAGAGGTTGTGTCATAAAGAATGCAAAAGGCTTTCTAAAGCTATTTGTCTAGTGAGGACTACATACGTCTTGACAACTATATTGGACAGTCGTTACAAGTTTTATTGCAGATTTCAACCACCGCGTGTATTATAAAGGTCATTTTCGAAAGTACACACATACAATAGTTATTACCCTTTCCTTTATTGAGGCCCATGATCTCCGATGTCAGGTGTTCATTTCAGTCAATGAAATATACAAGTGTCAATTTGCAAACGACACGATTATTACTTGCAATGACTTATAAATACATTGTTATATTTTCGATTTCCTTCGATAAGCTCAAACTTCAAGGAGGGTTTTAACACAGATACCAGAGTAAGAAATCATAGGTTATGAATGACAACTTCTGGTGTATTGTAATAAACCCGAATCTGTCATCCATAACGACGCGTTTTGATATTTACACGCTAACATCTTAAATACCTTTCAAGCAGATGCGAATGTACAACTCATACATAAGCTATGTCGGTTGTGTAGTCACATTATTACTCCGAGATGAAGCGGAAGAAGTTTATCGAAGCGGATATGTGATGCTCCAGATGCTGCGGTAATTCCATGTTCAATGGGGATGGGTTCCTACACGCAGAAAGAGGTTTACTGTTTAAATTGAACTACGCATCGTAAATTTGACCTTAAATGCCATCCACGGATTCATTCGTACTTCACCCACGTGGATTACACACAAAACTATCATTCATATTTTGAACGCATGCCATAATTTCTTTTATAACATCACCTGTCGCTCTAACCGTTCATATAGCAGGCGTCTGCATGCTCACAAAGACGTGATTGTCTTGAAAGGTTCCGCTTGTATTTTTTGTTGAGAAAATGTCTGGCATAGTTTCTGGGTATGTACAATATACTTTGTCAGACGTGGTGACAGGGTGTTAACATGGAGGACAAAACAGATGGCTTCTATCACGACGGTTATACCTGGAAACTGACTGGGAAAACTCGTTTATCCTGGGATTGCTTATGAAATGGTACTTGTACATTCCGGGTTATCGAGGTAAAGAACCTTCCCAAACAGTGATCGTTGGATTTCCGGAAAAGATGCTTCATGTAAAGATATATCATGATTTATTACTTGCCCGTGGAAGATACTGTAATGTAATATTTTACGGCAATATTACTTTTGTGTAATACCGCTAGACGTATGACGTCATAATGGTTTACAGCTATGACGTCACAATGCTAATGCCTCTGCCACAATGGTAGTAGACCTTGCTTGACTCGAGGAAAGCTGAGAGTCATTACACTGTAGGCAGTTTCTATCAATTTATTTTGGAGAGTAATAAACAGAATACTAAAGTCGCTTCCGTGAAATACCATTTTTATTAAACTCGTGAAAGGTTTAGTATCAAACTCGCTTGTTTGATACCAAATCATTAACCTGTCTAATAAAATGGTATTACACGGAAAGTCGTTTAGTATTCTCTATGTATCTATAGTGTGGCGAGTCGTTGTATAGCAGCGCAAGGAAGTGGTGACGCCAGGGTTAAGATCGCATTTAACACTGTATCACTTTGGGTTTATTTCGTGTGGGAGAAAGCTCAAGTGACGCAGGTTTTTGTAATGTGTGAAAACCATTTGCAAATAAAAATCTCCATTTGTGAATCACAATGAAATTGTATTAGTACAATCCTTCTCGAAAAGGTGAGTGTGTCATGCCCCACCTGAGTAACCCATCATAAACACACGCAAAGGCAAGTCAAGGTAATTGAGTCGTTAATGTAGTGTTATAAACTAAAGCCGCAGAAGAATAATTTGCCGATTACGACTGTAAACTACACAAATGTTGTTTGAAAAGGGTTTTCTCAAGTTTTTCTTTTCATTTGCAAATCTCACGTGAAATTTAATTATATTTTATTTAGGGAAAAACGGATGGTTTATGCACATGTAATCACATGAACTTCGAGCTACCATTAACGATATTCGAATGTTTCAACAGATATAGGCCAGGATATATTGAATATTTTGTTACCTTCACGCTCGACATATCATGGTAATAGGACCTGCACGTGTGTCTCGGCGACACCTGGTGTCAGAATGGTAATATAATGATTTGCGATTCTATGTTTTTGAGTTAGTCATTTGTGGTGTTTTTTATTTGACCTTTCATTGTCCTGTAACAAAAAAACGTTCTCTCTGTCAGACAATGTATCAATTTCCATTTTCACCAACTTTGGACTTATATCAAGTGTTTTCTGTCTACATTAAACCGGTAATATATGCGAGCACGGCTTTTAATAGACATATCTCACATTTTTACACCTTTGTCAACGTATAGATATGTACATATACTTACACTTAGGTTTGATAAGACTCACATTAACGAGAGACTATTGAGAAATATTTCCCACACCGGTTTATAAATCTACTCAACCTTGTCAGACAGCACAATAAACATGAATAACTGCTTTATCACGATATATCAACACCACCTGCGTCTTGAGCATTAGATAAAAACCGAAACATTGAAGTGTATTATACACTAATATATACCTTGTACTTGTCGATTACACTAGTGGTTGTTAGTGGGTCGACCTTCCCAGTTGTTCAGAGGGTTTAATGCTTGTTTAGTGGCGTATTGCTAAAGTAATATGCAATTTTGTGATTCATCGGTTTAGATTGTAGTTGTTTCGTAAAGGTCGTTCCGATACTAGCCTCTGAGTCATGTTGATGGTTATATATCACCTGTTAACTTGTAAATCGTACTGTGTGTAAATAGTTAATACTGGGGTTGTACAGGTGTGAACGTGTTAACAGTGACTTGTAATAGTATAGTGTATACAATGTGTAATAACTAGTCTGATGGACACTGTATTTTGTACGATGACTTCTAAGATTAACGGTTGGTGAAATTATCAAACAAATTGAGAACTGTCAATCAAAGTGTGATTTTTACTTCTGATTTTTTGTAATGCTGAGCATTTTTGTAATTTTGGAAGATATTTAACTACGAAGTGAAAATGAAGCAAATAGTTGAATCGTTGCACGAATGAGGGAGTGTTCGGGTTTTTCTTGAAAAGGGGCTTAGGTGACTGGTTGCACACTGGGGTTGTACAAGTGTGAACGTGTTAACAGTGACTGGTAATAGTATAGTGTATACACTGTGTAATAACTAGTCTGATGGACACTGTATTTTGTACGATGACTTTGCTAAGATTAACAATTGGTGAAATTATCAAACAAATTGAGAACTGTCAATCACAGTGTGATTTTTACATCTGATTTATCTCAATTATATTGAATTTTCAAGGTGTTGTATAAATGTTCGTTTGGTTTGTTGTTTTGTTGGGGTTTTTTTGTTTGGCAGATTATTCGTAATTTTGTTTTAGAACTGAATAACTATATACGATGGATGAATATAAATTGATTTTCAATTCTGAATTAATATAATCAATACCTGAACTAAATATAATAGATCGGTGGTTTAGGATGCTATTTCAGTGTAGACAGGGATATTTCACATGGAACTATAATATACTACTTTATATGTTAATTGCAACTTGATAACCTTCAAATGGTTCACTGCAAATAACGGATACATACATTCATATTATTTGAAATAAGGATAAATAAGTACATGTAATTTACCATGTCCAAACGTATACACATTTTGTAGAACAAATAAATGCATTGCTTTTAACATAACAATTTGTGCGAGGTTAAACTGCATTGAGAGCAGATAAATATGTTCGTTACAAAGTTGCATCAAAGGACGCCGATTTGATCCATATTAATTCCATGGTATTATCGTTATTCCGCTCCATAGGTTAGGCAAAACAGACAATGGTAAAAAATAATTAAAAGAAGATCCTATCCTAATGGTGACTTACATACCCGGAGGGATCATAAACTGAAACACAAACATCCGTGAGATTAACACACATCCACTTTCCATCTTCATCTCGTCGCTGTTAATCCAATGCAAACATTGTTTGTGTGGAGTGTTGTGTTAGTTTATGAGGCTACGATTTGGAGATAATCCGGATTAACAATAATCGGATAATTAAAAGGTTAAGTGGATTACTTGGTTAAGCAAATAGACTAATTAGCTTAGTAGTTTTTGTAATGCTGAGTATTTTTGTAATTTTGGAAGGTATTTAACTAGGAAGTGAAAATGAAGCAAATAGTTGAATCGTTGCACGAATGAGGGAGTGTTCGGGATTTTCTTGAAAAAGGGCTTAGGTGACTGGTTGCAAGTTTAGTCTCCACACAGTGTGTGGACATAGTGCAGGCGTGTGTTGCCTCTCGCAACGTGCTTCTGTTAATGCAGGCTGTACGTGGAATATCCTCAATTACTCGCAGTGGCATGTTGAATTTCCGGGCGTTCATTACCTTTCCGGGATTTCATAGTTTTTTCGACAAACGAACTGAATGTATCGTTCTCGCCGAACCTCTAGATGAGGATGTTCAAAGTGAAGACGATTTGTTTTAATGAAGACGAGGAAGATTTCAATCCACAAAATTGACCTGAATATTTTTCTGTGTCGGATGGTTTGGCGGTGTACTAGGTTATCGAAACAAACCTGATGTACACATAACATCTTTAAGTAGCATTTTAGAAGTCGGGACGTGCAATATCGAACGAACTTTATGGATAACAACTTCTTTTATTTGGTGAGTGCGACGTTTCGATACAGATTCTTGGACAACGGTACACGCATCTGTATCGAAATGTCGCACTCACCAAATATAAACTGTTATCCATAAAATTGTTAAATACTCCAAAAACATAATTTACATGAATATTTAGTAAACAGACGGTGTTAAGCAGTTTCTCAAGTCTCAAGATAAATCGTTTGCATGTCGAAATGATATTTTTGTATCAAAACATTTACCGAATATTTGCCTTGACAATATTATGGTTATGTGTGTTGACACTAGCGCTGTCTAAATATCGCGGGTGAAGAAACATCGAAAATCCGAAAGCTAAATAGCTACCGTTTGCATTGAAATAAACAACTTCAATCATTACGATGCTCGCTTGTCACAGCCACGTGTGATATGTCAACACGCTAAAACAACAGTCATATTTCTCACACTTTACCGTACATCATAATCCTTATCATCACCCTGTGTTGTCTTACCTGTAACATCAAAGAGCGCCGAAAACGCAGGTGAGAATCACAAACAATAAATCACTCTTCGCTCATCAGCAGCAAGGTGCAACCACAGCTAGCGTATTCCGAAATCCTTTCACCGTTTAACACAGCCCCACTCACTCGAACATCACCTCTGCTCCAATTGACGATATAGCGAGGCGACTGAACGCAAATATCCCGCGTACAATGTCATGGCCGGGTAAACATGGCTTCCGCGCTCAGCCAATCAAATCGCAGAAGCCATATCGGTACGGAATCTACTATACTGAATTTAATTCTCTGGATATTGGCTGTAAAAGGCCAAGGGCCTGCGAGCATTGCCTCTTCCTTTGTTTTCCTTCCATTTAACATATCATACCTCGGTAGGTCCGAAAAGCCGGTTACAATAGCCCTGGGGTGGACAACTGATAACGAGGGTCGAGAGATGTACCCTCGAGTTAAGGGGTGTTCTTTAAGACGCTAAAGCCATAGGGAAGATTCTGAGTGATAATGTCTGCACATAGGATCGGCTTTCTCTCGACTTGTCCGATGTCGGACCCGATAATTAAAGTAGTTGTCACGAAAATGCGACTTTTAGCGGGTTTGAGATTGAAATGAAAGCAGTTTCGAGGAAAACAGAAGACTCGTTCTGTAGGAAGACGCACTCAATGTTTATTTAATGAACCGTTAATGCTACGAAATTAGAGATCTTAAAATTTGACCTATTTGAATTTGACTTTTCCTTTGAAGTGCGAAGGGATGAAATTTGACGACGCCCATTTCTATTCAGGTGACCACAGGTCACTCAATCTTAGTTTATTATCTTGATTTTTGCTTTAAATTGAAGTCAGATTGTAGGCTGATAAACAGTTAATGAAGTCTATTAAAACATGTCTGAGAAAATTTGTTTGAAGTTTGATCTTGCCGGCGTGACAAAATGGTGTGTTATTCTACTTAACCCAACTTTAATTAACACAAAATGCTACTTAATGTTTCAGGAAAATATGAAAGGAACAATAGGAACGAAACCGCGAAAAAATAATAAAACACACCAAACATATTCCTAATGCAAACGTTTATTTTCATTTCATTTTAGAAACATATAATTTCATTTTTATATTTATAGCGAAATATTCGCTGTGGCTGAGCCGATTAACGCATTGATAACACCCACTGAACACAGAATATGTACATTTTTCACGCTTGGAATAGTATTCATACATTCAAAATTATACATCTTAAAATCCACAACAGCCCTCCACTTCAAAGGGACGAACGTGTCTATTTCATCTAAAGTTGCACACTTAGTCTGACAATGTACATCATGTACATTATAAACAGAATTACAGACATTACTTGTGTGTCGCGTGGTAAACATGCTCAACTAAAAGCGATTATCGGAATAAAAGCATTTTTGATATTCAGCCAAATTTTGTCTTAGAGAGACAGTAAACCTTTAATCATATCCAAAAGAATTTATAATTATAAAAAACATATGTATTTCGACTATTTACATTGATAGTGAATCGGTGTATACGTGTATATGAAGAGAGTACACTATGTCTTTCATCATGAAAGCATTATTCTTTATAACAGCGGGATTTATAACAGTAAATACATTACTTAGAGTTGAAATAGACTGGAAGGCACGAATAATGAAGACTCGATGTTTATGATCGGCATTGAAATTCATTCCTTTCTTATTGCTGAAGGCGCATTATCATTTTTAAGAGGGTTGGGAAGCATAGATCTAGCGTGCACGATTTTAAACACTTTATGGCCAATTTATAGCCTACCAACAATTTGTATACATGATAACCGACCTGTTAACTTCAACTTTGCAAACTTCCACGCACTATTGTATGATTGTGTGAATGTTAGAACTGTGTTGCAGTTAACGCTAACACAACCATCTTGATAGATAGTCTTCCAGCATGAAATACAATAACGTAGTATGAAAACGCTAACGAAGCAATATTGACTGAGGTAATCGACACAGTTATTACAATGTCCTGGCATGTCATACACACTCATATGCAGCAACTCTGACAAAAGTGGTGAGACAAATATATTCCTGGAAGCAAATACCATATGTTGCTGTTGCTGCTGCTGCTACTACTACTACTACTACTACTACTACTACTACTACTACTGCTGCTACTACTACTACTGCTGCTACTGCTGCTGCTGCTGCTACTACTACTGCTGCTGCTGCTGCTACTACTACTGCTACTGCTGCTACTGCTGCTACTACTGCTACTGATGCTGCTACTACTGCTGCTACTACTACTACTACTACTACTGCTGCTGCTGCTGCTGCACTACTACTACTGCTGCTGCTACTACTACTACTGCTGCTGCTACTACTACTACTGATGCTGCTGCTACTGCTGCTACTGCTGCTACTACTACTACTACTACTGCTGCTGCTGCTACTACTACTGCTGCTGCTGCTACTACTACTACTACTACTACTACTGCTACTACTACTACTACTACTGCTGCTGCTACTACTACTGCTGCTGCTACTGCTGCTGCTACTGCTACTACTGCTGCTACTACTGCTACTACTACTACTGCTACTACTGCTGCTGCTGCTACTGCTACTACTACTATGCTACTGCTGCTGCTGCTGCTACTACTACTGTCTCTGCTACTGCTCACTACTGCTACTACTGCTGCTACTACTGCTGCTACTACTGCTGCTGCTACTACTACTACTACTGCTGCTACTGCTACTACTACTACTACTGCTACTGCTGCTGCTGCTACTACTACTACTACTGCTGCTGCTAACTTGCTGCTGCTGCTACTACTACTGCTGCTGCTGCTGCTACTACCTTCACTGGTACTCCCCCTTCTCCTCCTCCTCTCCTCCTTCTACCACTACTACTGCGCGCTGCTACTGTTACTGCTGTAACTACTACTACTGCTACAACTACTACTGCTGCTGCTACTACTGCTGCAACTACTACTACTGCTGCTGCTACACCGTCACGGCTCCCCCTCCTCCTCCTCTCCTCCTTCTGCCACTGCTACTGCGAATGTTACTCTGTAGCTACTACTACTGCTACTACAACTACTACTGCTGCTGCTGCTACTACTGCTGCTACTACTACTACTGTGCTGCTACTATCACTGCTGCTGCCTACCTCCTCTTCCTATCCTCCTTCTACCACTGCTACTGCGAATGTTACTCTGTAACTACTACTACTGCTACTACTACTACTACTACTGCTACTACTGCTGCTACTACTACTACTGCTGCTGCTACAACTACTTCTACCACTTTCACGATGTTGTACCACTGCTACCACAAATAATACCACGGCGCCCCGCTACTGCAGTTGCAACTAGTACAGCTAATAAACCAAGCATGTTGAAACTTTGGGAATTATTAAGAAACACATCTAAAGATAATATTGCAAAATTATGTAAATACATAAAGTTATGCATGTAAGTACCGAAATGTTTTGTCCAGCCTCCTTTTTGTAAATGTAAAAAATATGTATATTTCAATGGACAACCATATTCTATCATGTATACAGTGTAAAATGATAACGAGGGGCATATAGCCCAAGTCTTCACTGAATAAACAATCGAATGGAATAGTACTGCCACTATAACTTATTCCACGCTACTAATTAGTACTCCACCATCACCGGTAGTAGCCATGCCTTTAGTGCAATGCAGATAAACATATCTACCTCGCACTACCTATCTGTTTCAAAATTACAACAATGCTTCGAAAAGACATTCTCCCAAACTCTCTCAAAACCATCTTGTCGAAAAGTAGACAACCCATTACACTTTATGACCCATCTCTATCCTACAGTGTACCTCGACAGACAATGATGATGTGTTATGCCAATCTGCAATGAGTCACCTTGTCACATGGTCACCATGCCATCTCAAGCCAATTTTGTTTTTAGCACATGCACGGACGTCTTGAAATAAATATGTCCAGGTCGAGTCTTCGCGAGTGAAAGCGATATTAGCACTTCATGTTGATATTTTATTTTCCGGTAATTTATCGCCAATGGTCATATAAGGGTAAGATGGTTTAATCTACGTATTGTGTGAAGTCATACGTTCAAACAAGTCACGAAAGTTGTCAAAACGTAACACGAGATCCCGCGATATTTGAGTCGATGTGGACATGCGCACTCGGTTTATCTACCAAAAGCATCTGCAGGGGACTTTAGCCCGAACAAAAAAGTGGACGAAATCAGAGCAAGCGAGTCATCACGCTTCGTCGGTGCTCGGGGTTCGTTCTCGGCAAGACATCTAAAACCCATCTGGAAAACGATAATCAGTTGTTCTCCAGAATACAACCAGTGACCCCTGGCTTTGGGGCGAGTTTTTGTACACATGTCCCCCGGGGAGAGCCCGGACACAGGGGCAGGTGAGGATTGTCCGACTGTGAGGGGGGACAATAAAGACAAATATTTGGTCACTTTTGGTCTATAAATACTAAAACATATCATTATAGTGGTCTTTTGTGCATCCCTGCGCGACCTGCCAGCAGATCTCGGCCACCACATGATGAGATAACTAGAGCCAATTACTGCCCGCTTTGTGGAGAAATATTAGAAATTTCGAGATATTAATGTCTAAATTTGATGCGCACGTAGTAAGATGGTTATCGTGATGTTCTCATGAAAGATATATTTTCAAGTCATTGTTGTGATGTACGCGAGATGAAGAAGATTGTTTGTGCGACATATGGGTTATACCGCCGCTATGTTGATTTTGATCAAAACTGACAATAAAATATTTCTTGATCAATTTATTTAAGTAAATACTTGTGGCTAAAATGAGTAATTGGACTCACACTAAGTTAATTCACAGTAATTGATTTTTGAGCGTCACGGAAATTTCACGTTAATGTTGTAGATCCTGCCGTCCGTGTGTTTAAGGCGATTTGTATAATTCACACTTGTCGTTTTCAATCAGCTGATCTTGTATTTTGCACTTGTCAATTCTAAGCCTTGTCGATTTCAATCAGCTACATTTGTGTCTTGTTTCTGTCAATTTGCCATCGTTTTGTATTTTGTGGGTATTCAGAGTACGGACATGGTAACGGGTATGAATCCCGTTGTATGAAAAGTCTGAAGAGTTAGTGAGTGAAAGCTGTTTTCCTACGCAGCTTGAAATGTCCAAGTTATTTCGACCGCCGGTAAATAACAGTCTTGTTCAGGCACATCAGTGGTTGACAGCATGAGCGACGACCTGCGTCATTGGAGCATAATGACACACAATCAAGGCAAAGAACAAGTTGGAATAAAAGGCGTACCCAGTGAGGTGAGGTGAGGTGAAATTGGGTTTTACGTCGTGCTTGAGAATATTTCGCTCATATGACGACGTGCATGCGTGTGTATGTGTATGTGCGGCTGCTTGTACTAGCCCAGACTTAAGCTGGTTTTATAGTGCTAGCCCACTGAGATACCATGCCGCAGTGAAGCATGAATACCCCACTCAGACACATTATACTGACTCCGAGCCGACCAGTCCTTGTTGTACCCATTAATGCCGAGCGCCAGGCAGGGACCAACAAGACCATATTTTAACGTCTTTTGGTATGACGCGGTCGGGGATCGAACCCGCGACCTTCCGCTCTCCGGGCGGACGCTGCGTACCCAGTGATCAAGCCGTCCTGATATAGTTAAACTATTGCTGAGAAGGCTGTTGAAGAAGAGGCAAACAGAGTTTAAACAAACATATGCATACAGCAAATATGTGATACTGGAAATCTATCCAACCACACGAGTAGTCAACAAAATAAATAAATTGTCCACTGATTAAAATGTTTTTCGCCTTCCAGAATTTCTGTGCTCAGTGACGCTGGGAGGCTTGGTGAAATAAGGCTTTATCACTTTCAGCAGGATACAGATGACTTCAAGAAGTCCCTTTAGACAACTAAAGTAGAAACATAATTAGTCCATAAACTGTGATGACCTGGGTGGAGTTGTACAAAGCGATCTTAGCGCTAAGGTGACCGTAACTCCCATACTTTACTATAGACTGAAGATAGTCTTAGCGTTAAGGTTGTTTTGTACAACGTCACCCTGCTCTCTACGACCACGTCAGTGATGAACACACACAAGTCATAAACAATGCAATAATGTTGAACTGACGGATAAACCGAACTGCATTTTTGGCCCCGGACACTTTCTGTATATTTTAGTCGAAAGGCGTATAACGAACTACGCTTGTAACGAATTAGAATTAGAGGATATTTAGAGTTCGGTACGATCGTAGTTTACTGTACCTGTGTCGATATGTGTGTGACATGTGACCGGGTTGAAATACATCAACACATTTTGTCCGTGATAAAACTCCCTACCAGAACACAAAGAAAAAAACACACACCAAAGTTACGAATGACAAATCTGATAATCTGCATTTCAAATAGGGACACTAAGTACATACATGTATATAGCAAAGGAAACTTGCATTTATTCTTTTTGTGAAATAGGAATGCATTTATTTGTCTTACAAGAGGACAGCACACAAGACCGACAGTTGTAACGCTGCACCAACTAGTGTTGATGTCAGTCTAATATCGTAGGTAAGCACTGATGCCACAATTCCTGCAGCATGTACTTCAATATGTAGAGGTAAATGCGAACTCCCATAGATGATCATGACGACGACGACGACGATTATGATGATGATGATGATGATGATGATCACCATCGTTATTGCAATAAAGGCTAAATAATTCATGGATGGCAACTTCTTCATATTACTGAACAAGTCCTGCTGGACAACGTCGCACCATAAGGTAATATAGTAGTTTTCATCCATAAATTATCCCTCTTTATTGTTTTTCACAAAATCTAAACCGCCAATCAGACGGATCATTATGATCATTATTACGATAAAGTGATGGATATTATTCCAACTGTTGTGCATTAATTTTCATTAATACGAAAATGCATATTAATGTCTGCATACGGACAAACCAGCATTCACCTAGAAAACGGTAGGTCAACCAGAACAACCGCAAACAGGTCACGACGACAGCTAACTAATCTGACCTCTACACTGACCAGTGTTAAACTGACAGGATGACCACTTGAAATTCACCACAATGCGCGCAAATCCACGTTTAGTAAATCGAGACCATTAAGCCGGTAGTCAAACTACCATCTCAATATTATGTACCCTCGAATGAATATCACATGAATTCCAGACAATCCGTTGATGACGTTAAAGTCACTAGATAAGTCTGGGAAGGTCGGCGAGCGGTCCTCATTTAATCCCTTTAACAGGGTATCTTAAGCCGATTGCAAACATTCCGAATCTCTCGGAAGCAATCGTGCACGTGCTCCGAAGATAATACGATTGTTTTAGCAGATGCCTATCTCGAACTCAGATAGGGCATACATAGGGCTTATCTCTTGTCAACACGTTTATGAAATTTACGAAGGCCAGGTGTCCGTAATGAAAGATAAGCTGTTTGTCTTACTGACTGCTCTGTCTGTTTTGTATGTTTATGTATTACTGGTGGACAAATTGTGCTCGGAAGATATTAATGTACAAGCGAAGGTGTGCACTTCTAGCAATCTTTCGGAGAGCGGAAGGTCGCGGGTTCGATCCCCGACCGCGTCATACCAAAAGATGTTAAAATATAGTACTTGTTGGTCCCTGTCTGGCGCTCGGCATTAATGGGTACAACAAGGACTGGTCGGCTCGGAGTCAGTATAATGTGTCTGAGTGGGGTATTCATGCTTCACTGCGGCATGGTATCTCAGTGGGCTAGCACTATAAAACCAGCTTAAGTCAGGGCTAGTACAAGCAGCCGCACATACACATACACACGCATGCACGTCGTCATATGAGCGAAATATTCTCAAGCACGACGTTAAACCCAATTTCACCTCACCTCACCTCTAGCAATCTTTCAGCAACATCCCAAAATGGTGACAACTCGAATCAGCTCTGTCTGTTTGCCTGTGGAGAATCGAACTCGACCTTGTGTGAATGAGGATCGTTCTCTTGCAAGGTGCTACATTTGAAAAGCAGAATATTAAGATGTGGCATTCGTAGTGTTAGACCGTGGCCTCCTATATCAATTAATATTTTTTCAAAACCTTAAAACTAAATTGTTTTCCTCAGGACCCCATTGTTTAGAAAAAAACAATGCATACATTCGTTCACTGGATGTACTGGATGATTTGAGTGTTGAGGCAACTCTGATTGGAAAATAACTGTTATAAAAACTTTGGCTTTATCTACCATTGTTCATACCCTCTCTTCTCTTTCAAATCCACCAAATGAGTTTATAACAAACTTTTGCTATTTTAACTTCATATGGAATGATAAGAGGGATAAGATAAAACCATTCAATTTAATGCGAAAGTATGAGGATGGTGGTCTCAGGATGGTTGATGTCAAAACCTTTATTGATTCATTGAAAATTTCTAGTTTAAAGAGATATGTTTCAAAACCAAACTGCTTTTTTCCCATAGAACACATTCTTTTGTTAGGAGCGAATATTAACCAAAAATACAAAATTACAAATTCGTACTTGAACGATGCACTTGATGCCTGGCATAGATATATAAAGGGATATGTAGTGAATGATATCAACATAAACGAAATTCTTATGAAACCTCTCTTGTTAAATCACCAGTTTCGCAACCCAGATTTGATAATCAATGACTGGTTCAAACAAGGAATTGTTCATGTTTAAGACATTTTCAATGATCAAGAGTTGCTCACATATGCAGAACTAATAAAACTTTTTTCCGAAACTCTATACACGCGTATGTATACCAATGACGCTTACATACGAAATCAGCTGATCATGATAACATTCACAATGGAATACAAGGATACCAACACAGATTTCTGTAGCACACTTACGTGTAATACAACTGATTTAGTGATGCTGTCCGTTTTTTATTATGCAACGTAAGCGCCTTTTTGTATAGCAGAAAGAACCGCTCTTTAGTTCAGTTACACACATAAATGCATCCTTCTCAGCAAGTTTAGCTACCTGAGGTAGTAAATGCATTGTAAACTAAACTTCTTATAAATTTCATTTGGTGTCTATCGACAAAATCATAAAACCATGAAACCAGCCATCGATTAATGTTTGGAATGCAGCGTATTCCTAAAAAATACACTGAGCCAAGAACTTATTTAGCAAATGATAGATATTAACGTAAAATTTAAACTTTTTTATACACTGACCCATGAAAACAAGTTAAACTCAATAAGATGAGTTGGTAATTAATTATGGTCTTTCGTGTTTATCAATGCTTCAATCCTTGCATACCATAACAATTCACCCCCTATATTTATGCACGAACAAAGGAACGTTCAATAACATATCAATATGTTGGTCATGGACAATCAAGGAGGGTTGGGTTTGTTATCAAGTGTGTATGAAACATGTATGACACATGATGAGCATGTTGAAATGATGTTCAATGTCCGTAATGTTATGTTATAAAAGCTGGATCACCATGACAACCGACAGAGAATCCACTTGAAGACTACGTAAGACAGTACAGTTAAGAGCACGTGTTTGTCCGCACCCCAGCTGGAGATGCACGATATGGTGTTACGTAACACTGTCATAACAATGTCATATCTACACACAATGAAGTGGCGATTGATGCAGGGTCGGATAGGTAATATCACGTAAGTAAGGTCATTGACGAACGGAAGTTCACTTGGGTTATCAGTGTTGGGTCTCAAATCTCGTAATGTGTGAATGTACGTGATTGTTTTAAGCAGCTTTATTGTCTCTTCATCACGACCAAGGTCTTCGCGGAATTTATATGTTGTACCAATATCGAGAATCGAACCCATATCTCAACTATGTGGTGTGTGCTCATACCACTGGGCTACCCGACTGTCTGGTAGTGTTTGATCCTATCAATGTTAAGGCAAGGGTTTTGTGCTACAATAAGCAATCGTATGGCGACGGTCTATGAATCGAGCATCTCCTAGATGAGCTGATGGTCGCTATCATGACAGTCACATATTCTTACCGAATCTTCCGGGAATTCCGGGTAAGAGTATAAGTCTCAGACAATGTCTATGCTTGTCGTAACACGACTAAATGGATTGGGTGGTCAGGCGTGGTGGCCTGGATACTTATCCTATCCCAAGTGTTAAGGTCTGTGCTCTCGATGTCAATTACTGGATTGAACAACAGACAAATCTGAGCAATTCCGGGCTTGGTCGACGTATTCGACAGCCAGTTTGTACGATAGCCGTGTTCTTGTTTGGTGCGTTTGGTCCAGTCTCCATCATTTTCATGCAGCAGCGACAAAACTGTAACGTCGACGACGGCGGCGTGAGACAAAATTCGCTCACTAAGGTACTCTCAGTCCCAATCATGCATTAAGATATGTCGACATGTTGGTTTTCTTAAAGTTTTTTTTTTTTTTTTTTTTTTTTTTTTTCTTAAAGTTAACGTCATGCTCTTGAGGAGCACTTTGTGTCATGATTCATCTCTAGCTTTCATGAATTTAAATAATGTACGGGCGGTCGGGTAGTCTTGCGGTTAAAGCGTTGGCTCGTCACGCCGAAGATCCGGGTTCGATTCCCCACATGGGTACAATGTGTGAAGCCAATATCTGGTGTCCCCCGCCGTGATATTGCTGGAATATTGCTAAAAGCGGCGTAAAACTAAACCCACTCACTCAAATAATGTCCATCAGTGATTGTCAATGTCATGCGCACAGCAAATTTCACATATAATCTAAATGGTGTTACCGGCAAAGAACTGTAAGGGTGTGGTTGTTTACGATCTCAGCACAATATATACCTGTTGGGAAAAAACAGATCAAGAGAGAGGGGTAAGAGGGAGGAAGGATGATTACATAACGAGACATTGAACTGTAGAGGTAGGATGGAGAGAGAGGGACAGAGACACAGAGAGAGAGAGAGACGGACAGAGACACACAGAGAGAGACACAGAGAGAGAGACAGAGAGAGAGAGAGACACAGAGAGAGAGACAGAGAGAGAGACAGAGAGAGCATATCGTCAATATTAACTATAGGTTGTTCTATAGTTGAAAATATATATTTTGAAGATTGTGGCACTGATACGCTTCAATAGTATCGGTATCCGTACATTTTGAATATGTTCCCTCCATCCTTGGTATCCATCTCAGACATGTTTGGAACACCTAGGTTGTACGTGTGGACATAACTACGGACAAGTAAAATGTAAAACACCGGACATGTATTATTCCGGGGTTAAATCACACACATGCTGACACATTTTCCTTGTGTGTTGAATCTGACACAGGGCTTCGATTTTACCAAAATTGTCCCCAAACTTCAATAGCTACGACATAATACGAACTTCTGGCTTTTATTAGCGACAAGACATTATTGTACTGTTTGTCTGTATGAATACATAGAAATGAAAAGTCCAATATTATCACAACAATAACCTAATACCCTATATATTACCTGACAGTAGAGCTGTGTTCATCACAGAAATAGAGCGTTATGACCAATATCCCACCCTATCACGCACAATGGGGTTTATGTAATTTAACCATTGCGACTTGAATCCGGTGCATTTCAATTTGCGGCTTGTAGATTAGATTGAATCTCATTTGATTCTGTGTTGTTACACTTTGAAAAGGTTATTTTCGCTTGAGGCTGTAACATAATTATGGTTGTTTACTTTTGTGGAGGATTTGTTTGTTAATTTCTCACAAAAAGAACTTCACAGTGGACAGGCTTCATACCAGCGGTATTCGTTATATCAGTGTAAAGAATGATGAATATATTTCTCCCCTGAGAGAATATTTTGATTGTGTTTGATATATTTCAAATAAGCTTACATGCCATTTACACTACCGTTCAAACTTCCAAAGACTCTGCCCAGACCCAGCGTGCTGAATGCTAAATTTGGATCGCAATAAATTTCAAAGATCGACAGAGTATTACTTTTTTATAAAATGCAACATGTCGTGAGAAAGGTAAATTTGGAAGATAACATATATTACAAAAAAATATCAGATTTCAGGTCCCACAAAAACAAACAGTTCAGTCAAGTCAACGGCCCATCGCTGGTGGTTCTTCGGGGATAGACTGGGGCGGTGTGTGGGGTAGCCTAATGGTTAAAGCGTTGGCTCGTCATGCCGAAGACCCGGGTTCGAATCCCCACATGGGCACAATGTGTGAAGCCCATTTCTGGTGTCCCCCGCCGTGATGTTGCTGGAATATTGCTAAATGTGGCGTAAAACCAAACTCAGTCAGTCAGTCAGTCAGTCAGTCGGGGATAGACTAAACAGTTACACACATTTGCACTGGTTTATTTTGAGCAGAGAATGCGTGTGTCCTCGTGGTTATCAATTAAGTGAATGGTTTTAATCTCCGCAACACAAGTATTGCCTATGCAAGGGACTCCTGAGGGGAGTATTCACGCAGTAAATGCAGTAGTATTTCACAATACTTCAATTATTAACAACAAATGAATATGCATAAGGTTCGGGGTACAGGCCGAATAATTATCTGATTTGCAAACGTTGTTTGGAACATAACACATATTTTCTGTCAACCATCACTCAGAATCTTAGTTTCAATATTCTTGTCACAAATCGTCCAAATATACAAAAATATAAATTTACAAACTCGATTCACCTGTTGAAATGGAACCTTCTTTCAACGCTTTCATACTTTAAAAACAATCCGTATTATATATTTCGATCAAATCTTCATTACATATTGTTAATGAAAACTGTCATGAATACACAAATCTATAGATATAAATCTGTATTTTACTTGGTAATTGAATATAAATGCTTTTAAATTAAACGAACTCTTCATACACTTAACAGTCCATTAATCCATGTCGTGCACCACACTCCGACACTCTAAGTCGAATAAAATACTCTCCCAGACAGGTACATACATCAATTTCGTAACAGCTGGCACCAACTTGCAATCGACAATTGTACATTTCAATTGCTAATGTTGCCTCCCGCCTCTGGTGCTTGTCACATGATGACAGGAGGTGAAATGTACAAGGGACGGACACTACGTTCCCTGAGGGTAGGGCGACGACTGCAGCTCGTGGCGCTCGTGCCACCGTGACAGGCTGAAGGATGTACTTTTGATTGTTGTCTAATTGAATTGACTGGATTTTTTAAACAATGCAATCGTTTGTTTATTTCACGAAAGTCATGTACATGGATTAAGTGTCAATGTTAACTCGCGATATTTGTTCGGATTGAATTAAGTGTGATCAAATAGCCGCGAGCTGAATGGAAAGGACAATCGTGCATGTATGTTGAGTGACGAAAGGGAGGCGGTATAATGTAATTACATTGTATACAAGTGCTGTTATAAATCTTAGGTAAATTGTGTTCATGAATCGTCCCGATGTGATATATTTTGCAAATGACTATTGCCACAAAAGTATGATTATCTATAGACGGCATTATATTTTTGCTCTTTTGATTGACGTTTAGATTGTAGGATTGTACGTTATTTAACCCGGGATAACACACGTCCGGTGTTTTCTGCCCTTGTATACGTATGTGTGACAAGCTGTCGTATTTTCATTTTCACTTGTCCGTAGTTATGTCCACACGTACAACCTTAGCGTTGCGAACATGTCTGAGATGGAAAACAGGGATGCAGCGCACGTATTCAAAGTGTACGGATACCGATACTATTGAAGCGTATCAGTGCTACAATCTACAACGTATTTATGTCAACGTAGAACATCATAGACATGTAGTTAATAGTGACGGTATGCTCGTGCGTGCGTGCGTGCGTGTGTAGTGTAGTGTAAACTATAAACTATATAATAGGTGTAGCAACCACACAGGACACTGAAAATATATTCTACGTACATGAACGTAATGTCAAAATCTAGTCTATGCAACGAAATACCACAATTTTAATAAAAATACAAAATATTTTGCAATCACCGTCTGTACAAATACAAGTAAGGCAAATGCAAGCACATACTGAACTAAATGCCATGGTTATTTCACATAAACATAATATCTATTTAATTATGCCATAACAAAAATAGTGTGATATACATTTCCAGTAATTTGGGATCCTTGAAGATCCGGGTTAGAATTGATCTTCAATAACCCATGCTTTTCGTAGGAGGCTACTAACGGGATTGGATGGTCAGGCTCGTTGACTTGGTTGACACATGTCATCGTATCCCAATTGCGTAGAACGATATTGATCACTGGATTGTCTGGTCCAGATTCGATTTTTTACAGACCGCCGCCATATACATGTAGCTGGAATATTGCCGAGTAAGAATTTCATGTTATACAACTGGAATCCATGTTTGGGCGAGTCCATTATGATATAAGATGTGAATGTATTTGTCGTGTCGTACACGTGCAGCACGGTCTACTGTGTTATACCAGAACACATGGTTGAGCGCAAATGTGAATCTGTTGAGTTTTGTGAGTGTTTTAATTCTTGGTGTGGGCTGGTCATGAATTTTAAAACACGTAGTACGCACAACAGAACTTATGTACGTAAAATACGTAATATACGTAACTGTTTATTCTGAATCCAGAGACATGCGTTCCTTGTTATCGTTTACGCTAGAAGGCACCCAAGAACTCAGGTGTTGTCAATAATATAAACGTTCTGGTCTTGATTCACATCAGTGAGTTACCTTAATATCGACTTGAGCCTAAACGTTAAACAAATCGCATGCTACATTCCAGGTTTAGGATTGTTTTCCATTCCATTATTTAACTGGCTGTAACGAACGGTCAAGCCGTTGGTGTTTCTGTAGCCTCTTCACAGCTGTATTTTCATTGCACAACTGTGATTATAGTTTTTGGAGTGGCTAGTAAATCCAGACAAACTGAATGTTATTCGACTTGCCACATATATATAACATTTAAATATTCCTGACAAACAAGGAATAGGTGAATAAGTTCAGTTTTACGCCGCTCTTAGCAATATTCCAGCAACATCACGTCGGGGGACACCAGAAATGGGCTTAACACATTGTACCCATGTAGGGAATCGAACCAGGGTCTTGGGCGTAACGAGCGAACGCCTTAACCACTAGGCTAACCACTAACAACCTTAACCACTGTCAAGATAACTGATAAAGAAGACAAAGTTGACATACAATAGTTTGCGATACATATTTGTTTCTGATACTTGCAGTTGAATATACAGATAAACGTACGCGGTTGAGTAT
The DNA here is from genome assembly GCF_003918875.1 of Haliotis rubra. NCBI lineage: Eukaryota > Metazoa > Mollusca > Gastropoda > Lepetellida > Haliotidae > Haliotis > Haliotis rubra. Next base: position 1,143,867 of record NW_025766059.1, on the reverse strand, counting down.
AAGTCATGGGGGTGCGATGTATTTGCATAAAGAATAACAAGATGTTAAATTTCAACGTCACAACGTCATCGATTAATCTATATAACGACACATCATGGGTCATAGTGATGCTTTCACTATGTTGAAATAGTTCCTATATGCCCATTCTGCATTGTCCCAAACATTGAATCCGAGTACCAGTTTTGTTTAAAGTGCCCATTTTATCATAATCTAAGATATACACTTCTTCCAAAATATTACTGGGAATATCCAACTTCGGATAAGATGCCAGCATTATTTCTCTCAAAAGGTGTAATCTTGAGAAATCTCTGTAAATTTCTTTTTTTAGCAGCCAAGAAAAGACGAATGTTCTTTAAAGATGTCCCTCTTAGATAAACAATTTCAATGCATTTATTTTGTAAAAGCTGTTACTCATGTATAAATACATCTATTATAATTGCGAGCCATCATTTCAAGCTCTCTGTATACAACAAACATATGTACCACAATATCTGTATCATGGGCCTGTGGCCCCTTTACGAAATAAACACATACTACTAAGCTAATAGTTCCTTGCAAGTTGTATTTATCATGTACCAGATAGTGAATGATATCGTGTAGGTATGCAGGAATTGCAAATTCCACTTGTTCGTAGACAATCTTGATTTGTACAGTTATATTGGCCACAAGAAATTATAGTGATGACGGAACTTTATGGATGATCAACTTCTTTATTTTGACAATGGCGACGTTTCGGTATAGATTCCTATACCTTTTCAAATAAAGAAGTTGATCATTCATAAAGTTTCGTCATCTCTATACCACCAGCTTCTGGAATGCCACTCAAACAATGGCAGGTCAATGGCATGTCTCCCGAGGGTGTTCTTTGTGAAGAAATATGTATTGTTATACAATGTTAATTAAAGACATGAAGTAGATCAAGATATTCAGCTCTGGAACGCAATGAAAGACAGGTTCTCAATGCAATGATACACGATGTCGTTTTCAATAGTCAAAATACGATTTTATTATTTCTCATAAAACATCAAAACAGGACATACTGGGACAAGGTGTCCAAATTGGGACACTTTAATGAAGCAGTGACACGTCACACAAATGTGTCAGGTGTTATGGCTCGCTATTGTGTCACCTGTGATTGGAACGGGTGGGTAGGGTGTGAAACAATGCATGTAACAAGGGGGTACACATTTCATGACTTTTTAGTACAAATTTACTGAAACATATTCCAGTCTGTCACACGGGAGGCCCCTTGACGGACATCATAACACGAGACGACCCGTGGAGTTAAATACCTTCTGCACTCAGACTTTGCAATCGACAGTAGTCAATTTCATGTGAGGTGATAATTGATGCAATGTACATCTCGCTTCAGGTGTTGTTTATGTGCAATTTACACCCCAGCTGATGCCGTTATTACATCAACGTGAAATGAACATCACTGTATACCGCACAGAACGATGACAATTGACGCTGCACCGTTAGTCAAATTATCCGAACCTGACTTTGGAATCGTTTTACCCCTTGCTGATCGAAAACCGGACAACTACGGAATTAACCACGCCCGTTGGCGAAAAACCATATGCCTTCCACGTGATCAAAGCTTCCGCTTTTAGAGCAAGCTATTATCAAGGTAGTACGAGCGCTGTTATCTAAGAGTTAATAATCTTCCATTTCGAAATTTGATAATTAATATCCGGGGGCACCGTGACCGAAACAAAAGTGGGCCATAAAAGCCATTCACCTTAACCGTGTGTGCTGATTGATGGGAACGTTGATGGAGCCATAAAATTAGGGGTACCTCGATTTTCAACATCGCCGAATCTCACATGACCTTTGATCTTCAGTTATGACCACAGGGGTTACATCTTTACAAACACGGGCCGTGAAATTAACAAGGATGATGATGCTATCTACAAACACCTCAGGTGAAACAGACTGCGAGCGGAAAGGGGAAATTACTTCCAAGAAGGTATATTGTGTTTGAAAATGTTTGCGGGGACTTCAAAGTAGTTTACTGTTCCACTGGGACATCGCGGCTAATCGTCTACATTTGTGAAGACGGACTGGGGAGAGTGCATGCATTTATTGAATTCACCCTAGCGGTAAATTCACACGATTGTGCTGTTGACCCCAATTCTTGACACCAATTTCAGTGGGAACTCGCGACAAAGGTGAATTTATATTGTCTCTTTATCTACCACTTAATCAGTTTGTAGAAACACATTAACACAAATTCGACAATATGCTTATTGTCAGAAACCGATGGTATGAAATAGCAGTGATTGGTGTTTTTAATTTCAAAGACCAAAGGGGTGTGTTTTTTATGGTTGAATTGAAGAAAGAAAAAGAGAGAATTTATTTCCCTGGTGGAAATTTATGACCTGATTACAGATCTATATTTTCCACGTCTTCGACGTTCCGTTGATGGGAACATTTTACTATTTTAATATCCGAAGTACGGGCGTGGTTTACAAGGCGATTTTAAAGTTGTGGATGTCATAAATAGAATGTCCACAAACAAAACACTTTCAGTAACATGACACATGAGGATAGTTCAAATTTATAGGTGATATTAAGTTTCAGAGAAATTTTAGAAAACAAGCCTTTGTTAAGCAGAATCATCGCCAGATAGAATGTTCTGTATCTTTCAAAGACGTTAAGAAAAGACTGACTGACTGAGTTTGGTTTTACGCCGCTTGTAGCAATATTCCAGCAATATCACGGCGGGGGACACCAGAAATGGGCTTCACTCATTGTACCCATGTGGGGATTCGAACCCGGGTCTTCGGCGTGACGAGCGAACGCTTTAACCACTAGACTACCCCATCGCCCCCGTTAAGAAAAGAACTCGTATGCACACTCTACTTAGAAATTGTAATCCCAATTATTACATGTTACCTTCGATTAGTTTCTAAATGGCATTGTGTATTCACGTTACGAAAAATGTTATTAAACACACGTGTGTACTGGAGACTCGGCCTTCAACATCATGATGTGAGGTATTGTGGGTCCTATATGTTCACCAAGGTTCGTATTGTCCATAGACAGTGTTTTAACCATTTAACAAGAAGTCCATTTCCTTTCCCACAGTACAGTCGTGCTCTGCCATGCGGGTCCCATGCGGGTCTTGAATTGACAAGTATTGGCTGCATGTGACAGGGCTGATAGTTTGACATGGTTCCCCGATGTCGATGATCTTTGCCCATGCTGTCAACCGCTAGTTTCTTTTAACCACACTTTCATCTGCACATCTAATACATTAGAAAGATTTGTGACTGGGGTGTACAGTACACATGTGTATATATAAGGAACTTGACTAGAGTGTATATAATATGTTCAGTGTTGAATATGAATATTAGAGGCGATGAGGTAGCCTTGTGGTTAAAGCGTTCGCTCGGGACACCGAAGACTCGGTTTCAATTCCCCAAATGGATACAATGTGTGAAGCTCATTTCTGGTGTCCCCGTCATGATATTGCTGGAATATTGCTAAAAGAGGCTTAAATCCAAAACTCACACACTCACTCACTCATTATGAATTCATGACAAATTCTTAGATATTTATGATCAACAACATCGATCTAATCTATTGGGATACGATGACATGTGTCATCTAAGTCAGCGAGCCTGACCATCCGATCCCGTTAGTCGCCTCTTGCGACAAGCATGGGTTGCTGAAGACCAATTCTAACTAATTCTTCACGGCTAAGAAATGGCTAAGGTATGAACATGTGTGTCAGCGAGTGGATTGTTATGTATGTATTGAAACACAGTTTTTATATAATGTTGAGAAAATAAGAGATTCTGATGTTTTTATGTAAAACCAGGGAAAATCTACAACATTATATAGTCTCCCTGGTAAAACGCATGTAACTTTTTATTATATTTATGAATGTATTTTGGGCCAGTGGCCTATTACTGAATAAAATGTCTGTCTGTCTGTCTGTCTGTCTGTCTGAAACACAGTTTGAATATGTCATGAATATGATTCCTTGGGGTTTGTTTTAGAGAAACAACATACAGCATATGCCACGAAACGCAAGAGTATGGGATGGATGCTACCCTCTGTGTGATATAGAGAGGAATACATGACTCAAACCGTGCAACAGGATGGTGTACATCTGATGACGTCACATGTGACGGAATATACTGGTGCTTTAAATTTTTATCAAAGAAAACCATCCTTGCTTTTCATCAAGACACTGTAAAAACATAATGACAACGGGAATTATAATAATATACTCTCCTAAAAAAGAAACGCATATAGGAATTTCAACTGTATTTTTATGTTTATTTTGAAACATCCTGCAGTCTTGTAGACTGTTGAAATTGCTATTTTCATGATGCGTTTCTTGTTTGGGTGAGTATATATTTCGTTTAAAATTAGGTTGGTATTGGATATTCCAAAACGTTTCTGATTCACCGTTTACACCCATAATGATGTTATCTTTTCGGCCATCCCAAAGGGTATAGGATGGGTGCTGTCCAGTGATGACAATGGAGAAGAATATGTGACTCGAACCGTGACAACACTGCTACTTCGGCTTGAATCACAGCCGTGCCACAAAAACGGTGTACATCTGCTGACGTCATATGTGACGCCATGTTGTAACGACATTTGGTATATACTCTTTTCTTAATGATTATTTTCTTTGATTTTCAGCTCAACACTGTAAAAAAACAAAGGCACAACAAGAATAACAATTCGTTAATAATTAGCTAGTATAACTGTTCCCCACAATATCATCGTTCCTGATTCGCCGTTTACTTCCACAACGATGTTACCATTTTGACTGTTGTATAGCATGGTTTGTGAACAGCTTGACGTGTGTGTTCTGTAAGAGCTCGGGCAACTTCCGGGTTCTATATAGCTGTTGGGTAGAGATGTGTGATAGGATCTGCCGCCATACACCTGCGACTCGTCCCCCTTTTGTGGTTGGAATGGTGACCCTGAGATCGTTTGACGATAAACTATATATCTATAATCATTTATAGGAAAGGAAAGTGTGGCAAATTACTTATTTCTACTTCCTTTTGACACTCTTGCCAAAATGAAGTTATCCATTACCACTTCGTCAGCATTTTCAAAATTATCAAATACGTGTTACTGAAGTTCATTTATTGCATACTACCCATCAAAAGTTTAGACTCACCTCAAGCACTCACTATAGTCTGTTTGCAGTGAAAACGTACCGATGAATGTCACTTAAAACCAAAAGTAAAATCAAATAAAGTGAAATTAAGACTGCGAATCCTCATGGTTTTACCTTGCCAATTGAACATTTAAATCTCAGAATTTTATTCGACTTAGGATAAAAGTTGTTTAACAAACGATCATAGTTTCACATGGATATTATTGGTTTGTATTACAAGGGGGTATGCACATCAAATGAAACACCGAAAACGACAAGGGTTGTTATAAGTTAACGCTCTTCACGTACCGCACGTTTCATTTGTTCCACTGTTCCAACGACTGCGCTTAGCCCCTTGTAATACAAACCAGTAATAGCGATTTGAATCTGTGATCGTTTGTTAAACAACTTTTATCCTAATTTGAATGAAATTTTGAGATATTTAAATGTTGAACTGGCAAGGTAAAATCATGAGTATTCGCAATCTTAATTTCACTTTATTTGATTTACTTTTTTGTTTAAAGTGAAATTCATCGGTACGTTTTCACTGCAAACAGACTATATATTATGTATATATGTATGGTTACATCGAAGATGAATTTCTCCACTAACTTGGGGAACCAACTGCAAACCTTATGCATATGCCAAAGATCATGCATCAAATTGCTGAAAAGCATGTGCAAATATCGTCCATGTGAACAGCTGCGTTGTGGTGTGTTTAAATTGTGTTATGAAATCGACAATTTTCACTGACTTTCAGCATTTACTGAACTCATGACAATAATCTTTTCAACGTTACGAATTTGTTTTACAATACATCAGTTCTTGTGTAAACAGTACCTTTATACTGAATGGAATATTTTGCAAAATCAAGTTTAGAACAGTTGCCTGAAGTAAGTGGCTACATTTAGCACTAGTGACTCTAAACTTGGGTAGTATAGATTCGATGTACATTTTCATTCATCCATAATGTACGAGGTCGCCTAGTGGTTAAAGCGTTAGCTCGTTACTCCGAAAACCCGGATTCGATTCCCCACATGGGTACAATGTGTGAAGCCTAAGTCTGGTGTCTCCAGTCATGATATTGCTGGAATATTGCTGAAATAATGTTGCTAAGTATAATGTGCGAGCATGTGTTAAATGTTAATTTTACTGACGCGACCAAACGAAATATTACCGGAGAAAACCCCGAGACTTAGCACTTGAAATGCATGCAAAACATACCGAGTATCAAACGTACAGGTATTACATGTTGAGCCAAACTGTCCAAAACACACTGGGTAACATGATTGCAGTTCAATTACGAATCCCAAGCGAAGGTTCTTGTTATTGCTCGCACTCTGTCATGTGGTTCTCCCTGTGACAGTGATTAAATGGAATATGGAAAAAGTTGGACATTTTGCCTTTTTCCGACCGACCTCATGCTCACTTTAAAAGTCAAATATTTCAGAAACTATTTGACCGATTTTCATCAAATCTTGCATGCACCTCAGTAGTAGTATACACAATGGGGCTACAGGATTAGGGATTTTTTTTTTTTGGTTTAAATTGAGCTCTTGGGAGGGACCTGGTCCTGTAGCCACATTGTGTATACTACTGGGGGTTCAGGATCGTACAGATGAGCGTACAGAGAATGAAACATCGGATAGTAGAGAAGATCGCACAGGGAATCGTACAACGGATAGTGAAGAGGGTCGTACAGGAGATCGTTATAGGATAGTATAGAGTGTCATAGAGAAGATCGCATATAGGAGGGGCGGTGGGGTAGCCTAGTGGTTAAAGCGTTCGCTCGTCACGCCGATGACCCGGGTTCGATTCCCCACATGGGTACAATGTGTGAAGCCCATTTCCGGTGTCCCCCGCCGTGATATTGCTGGAATATTGCTAAAAGCGGCGTAAAACCATACTCACCCACTCACTCACTCGCATATAGGATGAGGGCAGAGGATGGTACACAAGATCGCACAAGGTGATCGTACAGAGAATTGTACTGAAAATGACATCTTCTTAAAATTTTCTTCTGGTAATGAAATACGGAGCTGTGTTATGAATATGTCACACGTTAACGCAAACGAATCTCATTGGGAGGCACATGAACCGGATAAAGCTGGGCACAGTCCAGCTGGTCCCTGTCGACTCGATACAGCAGGTCGAGATTTACAGGACACCAACCATGATCCCGTTTTGTCTGTTGGTGTTTTAATGTTGATTTAAGATGCAGTCCCCAAGTTTCACTTGTACCAAATGTATGCAAGACTACTTCATCAGATTATGTTGTAACAAGTACATAGCTGTGAGTCAGTTTGCATAATTTATATTCTTTTATGTTTGCTGACATACAAATAAACTCCAGGAAACGGACAAAAACACATAGTCATATGTCTTAAATACAGTAATACGAATAGAATCTGGGATACAGTTTACGCCTGTTTCCATTACCAGGGATGACAGAGAAATTATGATAGGTCAGGATTTAACGACATGGTGACTGACTGACTGACTGACTGACTGAGTTTGGTTTTACGCCGCTTTTAGCAATATTCCAGCAACATCACGGCGGGGGACACCAGAAATGGGCTTCACACAATGTACCCATGTGGGGATTCGAACCCGGTTCTTCGGCGTGACGAGCCAACGCTTTAACCACTAGGCTACGACATGGTGACATTATCTAATACACACATGAATGTAATTACGATTTAGGAAATAATAATTGCGTCGAGAAGCAAGGATACTGAAAATGTCTTGTTGCGTACGCTGTGGTTAGAAGGAAGTCAATATGGAACTATTACAATTTGTCTCTTTACAAAATCAATGTTTTGTTTTGTGTGTGTGTGTGTTTTCAGTTTTTGTTGTTTATAAACCATATCCATTACAAGGAAAACTTGTAAAAGTACCTGTATCAGCTCTACATAGTCAGAATATGCTGACGGACAAAAGCAAGTCTACACCTATGTTTGAGGGTGGCTTTAATGAAACAAACCAAATCATGGTCATTCGATGGAGATGCATTTGATAGGGATGTCTTAGTTGGGATGTCAAAGTTGATAGGGATGTCATAGTGTTCTGGGCCCCGTTCCTCAAAGCGATCGTAGCGCTAAGGTGATCGTAACTCCCATACTTTAACATAGACTTACGACTGTCGTAGCGCTACGATCGCTTTGAGGAACGGGGTCCAGGGGCCTAGATTTTCGAAGCTCTCTTAGCGCTATGATAGTCGTAAGTTAATGTTAATGTATGGCACTTACGACTATCTTAGCGCTAAGAGAGCTTCGAAAATCTAGGCCCAGGATCTTATGTTGTAGTGTGTTGGCCTCTACTTTCAGCCGAGTAGGTTTCCATAACGTTTGTAGTTATGTTGTCAAGTGTATACTACCATTTGTCCGGTAGTGTATTTATAGGATCAATTCCACGTTCGTCAGTGACGGACAGCAAACGGAGAAGGTCTGTGGAACCGGCGACTGGTTTGTGTTGGGTAGATACACCAGTGCGGTGGCGGTGTGTGGGCCTGTGCATAGAGCTCAGGTCACTGATCAGTTGAAGTTAAGCAACGCTGGACACGGAGAGATGTTGGATGGGTGACTGTGTTAGGCAGTGACTTCAGTCCTGCCCCACAACGAAGCACATGTGATACATGTGGTCTCACCGCCGGCAAGTGAGTTTGTTCAAGATTGCCTCTGTTCACCCAGCAGAAAATGGGTACCCGGTGGGATAAGTTACGCGACTATTAACCCTCTAGCGCCTCACAGGTAGCTTGGGTTATCCGGGGTAATAATATTCAGATTATATTTGTGCGCTTTGAGCCGGATATGACGCCTGGAAAGGCGCTTTAAATGTTCTACAATATTATTATACACGAATGCCCATTTTAGAATTAATGGATGTTGGGTTTGATCTAGAACGCTTCAAAGTAAGCGTGTTGGTATATTTAAACGTCATGTGTATTCATGACATGGGTATACCAGGCACGGATTCACACAATATACCCATTTTGGGAATCGAACCCGGGCCTTCAGCCTGTGGAGCCATTTCTTGAACCACTAGGCTATCACTACGGCCCTCATCGTATAAAAGCCCCAGTTTCAAACGTTCGTTCTATGAGGATCTATTTCGCAGCTGGATGACCCTACCTATTTTTCCTTGATCAAACTGATCCAGACAAAGTCAACGTAATAGCTGCGGGAGGCGACTTTATCAGCCCGGTCATCGCTGACATCTCGTGCCTGAGGACATACAGGTGAGATCTGGTCAGCCAGAAGTCAATCACATGGTCACGCGACTGGACACTGTGACGCAACAGTGGTCATTTAACACCTCACTAACCATCGTCCTGTGCGTCGCGTCATGCTAATCGCTTTATTTGGAAGTGACGAGTCATCGAGCAGCGGCAATGGCTGAACTGGTAGTGAACATGCTGATTGGCTGGTTCTGGGTCAAGGTCGCTTCTGGCATGTCTGTCGTAGCCGACCAGGGGATATTCGCAATTTATGACCTGAAAACAAATTTATGCAACCCCCCACCCCACCCTGTGAAAAAAACAAGCAAAACAAAAAAAAACGCCCAACACTCACTCACTCACCTACCCACTCTTATGGTGCATGTACAACCATGCAACTACTGCTGTTAGTAGATCTTAGCTCGGTGAGATACGTCAAGCATTGTGTTCGTCAAGCATGGTTTGTTCATGTGTGTTGTTATTTCGTTTAGGAAGAAAGTTTTCATATTCTATTCATCAACATGCTTGGGTAGAAGATAATTAGTTATTTATATAACGTGTATTTGTTCCATTATCTTATAATGTTCATTTTATAATTACTCGCGTTGAAAGTTTCATTACCAGTTAAGCAAAGAAACTCCGATTAAGTTTTTTAATTTGTGAAAATCCACTCAATCATTTATCAAATAATTTTATAATGCGTAATATTAATCAGCAGTTTGACATGTCATTTCGAACGTCACCCTCTATAGTTTACAGTCTTTCGATTTAATCACAGACTGTAAAATACATATATATATTATCATGTACGTGTTAACTCGAATATTGCACCAATAAACAGTAATAAACATGGAGGCCTTATTGTGCCGTCACATTCAACTATCAGTAGGCATTAATCCCACTGGAGGACTCTCCGTCGATGATAGTGTCTAATGACACATAATGTGTTTTGCAATTGTCTGTCGACATAATAGGGCGACTTTGTACACCAAAAAGAAATCGCGAAAATGTCTGATAATTGTGGAGGCGGTTAAGTGCAGGATCATCTTAAGACTTAATGATACAGTCAACGTAGAAGGCTTAACAGGGCGAGATTTATTACTCGTATGAAAAGGGAACCTTTAAATAAACTTTGTAAAATTCTTAGTCATCTAATGAATATATGCATTGTAATTTACCTATGTTCATGGACAAGTTCATGACCACGGCACGGAAATTGAGTGGAATATGGAAGTGTTGAAGCATGAAGTGGCAATTTTGACAGGAAAGTGGTCCGATGATTATATTCATGATCGGCTCTACCAATGTGAAAGTATACGTGGGATCTTACAACATGCTGCTATAGTCCGTTTGATTTGATTTGAGACCGATGAATTGCTCACTAACACAAAATCGACATAATTGCAACAAAACCAAATTTTGCAGTCACATGAAATCGACAGACCAACTCTGATGATTTGTCTCATAATTTTGGACACCCGAATAAAAAAGTTGTTTCACAAACGATCATTATTTTGTTGTCAATTTTCGCTATTTTATACGATCGGGGACCACTTGCTGGTAGGACAGCCAGGTAATCAACAAGCGTGTGTAGTGAAATTTTCAATTTCACACCTACAACTCGCACACCTGTGCAAAATTTGGGTGTTTTTTTTTGCAATTATTAGATTTTGTGTTAGTGAGCAATTCATCGGTCTCAAATGAAATCAAACGGACTTTAGTTGAGCGCCATGTGCGTGGACATCCGCTACAGTAAACGCAGATTGCATGTTTTATCTATAACGAAATGATATTCCAGATGACGCAAGCTGTTGTTATATCATATTCACTTTTTGATAATTTTTATGATTTTATTATCTTCACACCTGAGTCCGAATAGTATCCTATAGAGCATCATTTTCACTTAGGCGGGGTACCAAGTCCGGCGTATCACTTTTTTGTCTAAAAATATGTTTACATTTTTTGTGTGGCCTGGTTGGAGTTTTGAGTGGCCTGTCAACATAGACAAGGCATAAATTAACCGATTCACATTTCAGATGTAATCAACTAAGTGCACTGGTAGAAACAAATGGCAGTCCTCAAAGGATTCTATAACTATTCCGTGTGTTGTGATGGCTTTAGTATGACGATCATACGCCCTTTATTGGCTGTTGAAACGGTCGCTTTTTCCGGTATTTTTATCTTCCATAACCCTTTTAGTTTCTGAACAAATCTCATGGTTGGATGTCGTTTTAATTTCAGTTATTTTATATCCTCCTTTCAGGTACAGTCACCAGAGAAACAAAATATATAATCTGTCATCCTGCAGTATATATCCCACCTCCTCTACTCTCAGTGTTAGAAGGCATAAGGGGCGGTAAGGTAGCCTAGTGGTTAAAGTGTTCGCTAGTCACGCCGAAGGCCCTGGTTCGATTCCCCATAACAATCATGACAACCCATGTCCCCCGCCTTGCTATTAATGTAATACTGCTTAAAGAGGCGTAAATCTATACTCTCTCACTTTAAAGAAATATCTATTGATTAGTAGTGAGTGAGAGTGAGTTTAGTTTAACGCCACACTCAGCAATATTCCAGCTATATGGCGGCGGTCTGTAAATAATCGAGTCTGGACCAGACAATCCAGTGATCAACAGCATGAGCATCGATCTGCGCAATTGGGAACCGATGACATGTGTCAACAAAGTCAGCGAGTCTGACCACCCGATCCCGTTAGTCGCCTCTTACGACAAGCATGGGTTACTGAAGATCAATATTCTAAGCCGGACCTTCACGGGTATATTGATCAGTAAATTTGTACAAGAGTGAGTGAGTTAGTTTGGTTTTAACAGTTTTCCAGTTATAGAACAACGGGCGAGTTTAAATGATGCAAGTCTCAGAAGTTTCCTATGGGCGATGACAAACACTAAAACATAATCAGTGAGACTGGGATTCGAACCATCAATCGTAGCTTTCTGATGTGCCCAATGAATGCAACACTATACAGCGAATTGCGGCGCCAATTTACGACCGGGTCACCGGTACCCCCTCTTTTAAGAGATAAGTTTGTAGAAACACACGATTCTAAAAATAGACTCATAATTCTGACGATTTTAAGGCTTTACCTTTCTGTTACTGTATAATAGCACTGGGCAGTGCAGATCCCAACGCATATTACTGGACGAACAGTTGGAACAACACACCTGAAATCGGATATGGACGTCGTGTAATGGAAACAAAAGCATCCAAAGAAAGGTGTCGCGCCGTATGTGTGTACTTAGTATCAGCTGAAACAATTCATCACTCCAGGAACAGGTGACTCCATATATTATCCTTATGTCAGGGAATATCTTTAATATCAAACACGATGTGTTTGAAAATGAGTCGGACGTCATTTATTAATGTTAACACCACATAGTGGTATTTCTCTTTATCCTCTGATCAACAAAACTACCGACATATAGGGCTATCTATTACTCGGAGTGTATTATATATCTGATGGAGGGCGCAGCGATGGTGACGATGTATAATAGACATGGGGGTCATATTTCAAACGAATATTGTGTCTATTTCACCTGCTGTCAATTGTGATGCTCCTGGCGAGGCTTCTTGTAAATATCAAACAGAGGGCTTTGCAATGTCGCAGTAAGATTGATGTATTCGTAGTGTCGTCGAGATTCAATCTCGGTCGCTATGCGTTGGGTCATGAAGTGACGAAGGTGTTCCTTTTGAAAAATTGTTACGATTTTATCATAATAAAAGGTGAAATTGATGGTTGTAGATTTTATGATTATTGTGTCTATTTCTTGTCACTTTGAGGACACGCGGCATTGTTGCTCTTCAATATAATTATGTTTCATTTCCATTTTAAAAGGCTGTGTGGATATCCAGGCCTACATCCGGACTGTTATATTGTTTGTAGACGGTATGTGTTCCATAGATAATGTCAAGGGAGTAGGAATATCCCTTTGTCAATTTCAGGTAAACTGTCAAAATGCACTTCAACCGAGTTTGAAGGCTGCATTACACGTCAGAAATACATTTCAGCTTGTTCATTTCAGTTTTGGGATATTGTGTTAACCATGGTACGGTCTATCTATTTCCGTCACTTATCGCGAATCAGTTAATGATTTACATGGCACACAATGTGAATAATTTCTCTCTTCCAGACAGATCAGATACATCCAGTTTCACAGCACAGACTTCACACAATAGCCCGATTATATTTTCCCCGCCGTCTCCGGTTTAGCGTTTAAAGTGGATTTTTCATTCCACTTTTGTTCCTTTTAATGTAACCTGAACCAACGATTGACGTGATAAGGAAAATCAGTAAATATTGTTTTTAAGCAATTTAATAGCGTTTCGGTACAAATGTGAATTTGGTTAGAAATCGAAATACGCAAGTGTATGAAAATATGACGTGCATACCCAGTGTGACTGGAAGCATTGTTACTTAGTGCAATCATCTACTTTTCAGACAGTCTAATGGGATATGCCGATCGTTAGATAAGTTATGATTAGTTTATCAAAATTTAATTGTCCCTGCGCCTGATTACTTTTATTCGTTTCCAAAAAGGTCTGGTACTTTTAGGATATATATTCCATTCGCCTCACCTCACCTCACCTCACCTCACCTCACCTCTGAATCGTGAGCATTTCTGGTGTTTCCCGCTGTCATATTGCTGGAATGTTGCTAAAAGCGGAGTAAAGCTTAACTCACTCACTCACACATGACAAGAATGTACCCTTCTGTGAATCATGAGAGCACGGGAAGTGGCTCGCGTTGTGAATCTAGTATTATTTTACAGACGCTTCCTTCCGTTATAGTCATTTGTCGGGGCATATTCCTCACTGAGACTGTTATAGTTGTCAGTGAGTTGCAACATTTATGCATGTGATATATCACCGGTGCCGTGATTTTCTTATTATCATTAGCATCCAAGAAGAGGTAGTTTAATTATTCACCTGTCCGTAACGACGGGCAGGTTATGCTGTTACATGTCGGTGGACCAAGAATTATTTTTAAGGATACACTCAGATTCGAACCATCTGATCCTGGTTTGCTTCCATTCCACGTTTAAACACGTCTTTGTTCGGCACCTTGAACAACCACCTACCCGTGATTACCTTGAACATGACATGTAAGGGTGTCCTCTCACTTAGCCAGATTATGTCAGGTCTCTCACATAGCCAGAGTTGGATCTGGCTGACCAGTGTTAGTGTTTTGATAACGCATGTCCAGATGAGCCATATAGTCTGTATCAACAAAATGCTCAATTAGTGAGATTCGTAAATTTTGTATTAAAGTGAGACACATTGGTATGGTATTATTTCAATTTCTTTACATTTTTCATATTATGTGTGCTGAGCCATTGCTTGTATCAACAAAATGGTCATGATTAGGAATTGCTCAGTTTGTAAGATTAGTTAAACTTATATTAAAGTGAGACACATTGATATGGTATTATTTGAATTTCTTTACATTTTACATTATATTTAAATAAAAACATGCTTGGTGCAAAAGATGTAGTGTATTAAGAAAATTATGAGAAATGGTGGCTGAAAATGTTAACAAATGATGCTTCTTTGGCTGTAATATTACACACCAATGGACACCACATATATTAAGTGCAAGTATCCACTTCTGTATACCAGCCTAATCATTGAGTGCTAGTAACCACTTCTAAATCCTAGCCTATTCACAAAGTCAACAATCGGTTCCAAAGTCATGGGCTTTTTTTGCTGCTTGTTAAGAACCAGTTTTTAACCCAAGCCTATTTATGTATGTTAGCGTCCACTTTTTAAAAGTGATAAACAAAGCCACTACCTCTCAACACGTGTACAACAAGATAACATTTTAACTGTTACACTTATAAATTCCACTCACATATGTATTGCTGTATGGACCAATTTTGGGCGGTGGGACAGCCTAGTGGACACGAAATTGTGCAGAAATATGGATTGAGAAATAACCAAATTCACATTGTCGTATTAGACTGGGATGCATCAACTTGAACACTGCATTATCTAATCTTTGGAGGACAGTTGTAATATGTATTAGTTTGGGAAGAGATATTAATATAGGGAAACACTGTTTTTCAGTCCGACTGTACAATACTAGTGGTACAAGAATACGTATTGTTTAAACTACACACACACTTGCATACATGTAAACTAACTGTGAGAAAATTTTAAGTGCTTGTGTGCGTGTCATGCATGGTCTACAGGTACAGTCAAGTCTGTCTCACAGTCCCTGAACCGGGGCGGTGGGGTAGCCTAAAGGTTAAGGCGTTGGCTCGTCACGCCGAAGTCCCGGGTTCGAATTCCCACATGGGTACAATGTGTGAAGCCTATTTCTGGTGTCCCCCGCCGTGATGTTGCTGGAATATTGCTAAAAGCGGCGTAAAACCAAACTCAGTCAGTCAGTCAGTCCCTGAACCACATTATATTCCCTACTGCCTAGCCATCCCTGCAATGCTGAAGCCCTGAACGAAGCCATTCCAGATTTCCTCAGGTCTGAATCCCCCATCTCACTTGGGTTCCTTTTCAATATAAATGGGTTGCATTGATTTGTTACTATCAAGATTTTATATATTCGGGGACTAAGTACAGCCCTGTACCACCTGTGATAGACTCACTGTTAGATAATAGCTGTTAGCTGAATAATGTGCTGTTTTCTGCCTGGCGTTTGTGTACGTTAAGCTTTTCAAGGCATGTGTATTTAGCTTTCTAACTTCGCCTACAAATTACTTGTATCAGATCACTTGATCTGTTTACCTTTCGAGATATCTTTTTAACATGGCTGATCCAAAGCCAAAATTACAAAAATCACAAATCACTCAAATCACTCACAGACTCATGTTTTCCAGTTACATGTTAACATTTTACCGTGTTTAGAACATTCATCTACTGGAAATGTCAGGAATCGGAATATCTGAATGGTATGATTTCATTAACAGCAAAATGGTCATTGTCACGTTTCCATTAAGTCATTTAGAGCTACCTCCCTTACTACTTAACTGACTGACTGACTGAGTTTTGGTTTTACGCCGATTTTAGCAATATTCCAGCAACATCTCGACGGGGGACACCAGAAATGGGCTTCACACATTGTACCCATGTGAGGATTCGAACCCGAGTCTTCGGCATGACGAGCCAACGCTTTAGCCACTAGGCTACCCCACCGCCCCAGAACTACTTAACCCATGCTTGTCGTAAGAGGCGACTAACGGGATCGGGTGGTCAGGATCGCTGGCTTGGTTGACACATGTCATCGGTTCAAAATTGCGCAGATCGATGCTCATGCTATTGATCACTGGATTGTCTGGCCCAGACTCGATTATTTACAGACCGCCGCCATATAGCTGGAATATTGCTGAGTGCGGCGTAAAACTAAACTCACTCACTCATTCTGTTTAATTCCAACAGTACCTAACATTACCGAGGCACTCGAAAGTTTCTGCTTTCTAAATACCATAACCTGTTTAAAACAATTATAAAGGTGATCAGGATTTGTTAAAAACATTCTATGGTAATTATTACCAGCTCTTCACCTTATATTTCGAAATGTATACTTCTAAACACGGTTTCAATACAGCAAATAGGATTTTGTTTCATGAATAGGTAATTAGAATGACAGTTTCTTTCAGCTGTTATAAGTCCAAAAATAGGTGCACAAAATAATAATAATAAACATAATAATCGTAAACTGAAGAATTCTTGCAGAGTCCGACATGGTTATGTAACTGTGGGCAAGGTCTAGCTCAGGGCATCGAACTGACTGACTGAGTTTGGTTTTACGCCGCTTTTAGCAATATTCCAGCAACATCACGGCGGGGAACACCAGAAATGGGCTTCACACATTGTACCCATGCGCGGATTCGAACCCGGGTCTTCGGCGTGACGAGCCAACGCTTTAACCACTAGGCTATCCCACCGCCCCTCAGGGCATCGAAGACTTTGCCCCCAGGTCATACTGGTAAATGGTCACATTGGTGTATTCATGCCCCCGCTAACAAGTTCTCGCGTACAGCTGGAGTATAGGTAAAACACTGGAGAGAGACACTGGCTCCATCCACAAGTACTTCGGCGTATCTATTGTTTCAGCAGTTAATACATTGTCCACTCACTCACTCGACAAATACTTTTATTACATGCAATATATATTAACAAAAGAGAACAATTTCACTTTTCATTTCAAATGACCCATTTCTTTACTTTACAACGATTCCCGTTAATCATGGCCTGTTAAGTACATATATTATCATGTACGTGTTAACTCGAATATTGCACCAATCAACAGTAATAAACATGGAGGCCTTATTGTTTCGTCATATTCAACCATAAGTTGGCATTAGTCCCTGGAGGACTGCCTGTCGCTCAGATCGTCTAATGATACACTCGTATCACAAGACATGCATTCTTTGTTAGCCATGTACACAAATGAGACTACTGTTTTAGAAGAAATTCAACTGGGTTTGTTCATTGTGCTGGTAACTCGTTCTGGTAGAAACGTTTATATATTTTGTTTATCAACATGGTTGTAACCAGGTAATACGTTCGATAGAGAGGTAGCATACCTTCGGTTACAATATAGACTATATAACTGCAAGCCCTGACGTGTTACATCGCTATGTTACTTAAACTTAATGTAAAATAGGCAGCCCGAATGTTTTCATTGGTTTCATACGGGCTCTCACTCACTCACTCACTCACTCACCCACTCATTCACTCACTCACTCATTATCCAATAACACTTGTATTAATACAGAGACAGATTACAACAACAAGCAAATGATAAACAAATTGGTTTTTAAGTATTTATTTAACAAGACATAACAGTTTGACGATAATGTTTCTCTTTCCAAACACAAGTGTATAGGGCTGGTCATGAAACTACATCATTTTGTATCGATAGGACGATGATCAGACACCAGGAATCGGTAGTTTCGTATTTCCTTGTGACGAAACCATGGAAACGTATTCTGATGATTATACTCAGTTCTGTAAGTTTTGACTACCCACACTCCCTAAAGAGGTAGAACGAGTCGTTACAACGAACGTGGGAAATATTCAGGTTTCACGAGTAAGGAACTAAGAAATTGCAATAGTTCTTGTGATGTTTCTTTCGTATATTTTGCAAAAGGAGCGTTTTCTCGAGCCGACCTAAATGGGCGATATAGATCGACTGCAGCGAGAAGAGCACTAGAATGTACACTCCTCGGTGTGACCGGCTCCCCTGCAGTGACACTTCATGATGCCCATCTTAATCTTCTGCATAGGTCGGCGACACTCACCCAGTACTTGGCATCCCTCTGTAAAAGATATATCATGATATGAGTGAGTGAGTTTAGTTTTACGCCGCTTTTAGCAATATTCCAGCAATATCACGGCGGGGGACACCAGAAATGGGCTTCACACATTATACCCATGTGGGGAATCGAACTCGGGTCCTTGGCATGACGAGCAAACTCTTTAACCACTAGGCTACCCCACCTCCCCTAGATTATGTATGAAGTTGTGGTCTTATAAATAGTATATATTACTCAAACGAAGTTAAGCAACACCTATCTTCCAAGCGGCCATAGTCTGTCGTGGTAACTATTCAAAATCGTCCTTAAAGTTATTTTGAGTAGTATACTAAAGCATTTATCCGTGACATAAGTTTACGACATAAAAACATGTATACCAAAATTACTTAAGTTTACAGATCATTGAGTTTTGGTTTACGCCGCTTTCAGCTATATTCCAGCAATATCACTGCGGGGGATACCAGAAATGGCTTTACACATCGTACCCATGTGGGGAATCGAATCCGAGTCTTCGGCTTGACGAGCGAACGCTTTAACCGCCCCGACATAAATATACAAATAAGACATGCAAATTATATGCCCGCAAGTGGGACTTTTTTGTGAAACTTACTACACGCTTCATTAAAAATAATGAAAGTAAATCAAATGTTTAGGGATGCATGTTTCTGAAGGATACTTAAACACAACGTCAACGAGTCTTCGCCAGGCATTAGGCTTTTGGTGACACGTGATTATGACCCCCAAATTATAAGGTACCTTGATAACCTACTGGCGCACTGCATATTTATGCATAAATTAAATGAATACTGGTATCGTATTGGTCGAGTTACTGATAATTCACATAAATATGCATTCGTGTGGTTGCACAGTCGTGTGGTTGCATACTAAAAATTAGATGTTACGTCAAACCAGTCACTCTCATGTATATACTTACTTTCTTCAACAGTCGTTACAGTCTTCTGAACTTTGACCTCATTTGACCCGGCAACTGAAACGTCGGCTAGTGCACAACTGAACCTGTTATCACAGACGGATGTAAATTCTCCAGCAGACCGGCAGTGGGATTCGTCCTGACATCCTGTCAAATATACAGTCTTTAATTATTTGATCACAAAATACCATCCAACCTTCTCCAAAATGTTTTCAGTTATTCAGCCTAGAGTCTGATCACAGAGATCATCCCTGTTTCTATGAAAATCATGTTTAACATTCTAATTTCCCAGTGATGCATTACTTTCAGAACATGTTCCTTTTGAAGAAACTGCACGTCACTCACATCCCCGAAGCTTATTTATTTACAAGAAATGGGGAACGTGGGGAACCAGGGACCGTTCCACAACGCGATCGTAGCGCAGTCGTAAGTCTATGTTAAAGTATGGGAGTTACGATCATCTTAGCGCTACGACTGTCGTAAGTCTATGTTAAAGTATGGGAGTTACGATCATCTTAGCGCTACGACTGTCGTAAGTCTATGTTAAAGTATGGGAGTTACGATCATCTTAGCGCCACGACTGTCGTAATTCTATGTTAAAGTATGGGAGTTACGATCATCTTAGCGCTACGACTGTCGTAAGTCTATGTTAAAGTATGGGAGTTACGATCATCTTAGCGCTACGACTGTCGTAATTCTATGTTAAAATATGGGAGTTACGATCACCTTAGCGCTACGATCGCTTTGTGGAACGTTACCCAGAGTTTTCAATGGCGTGACAAGGGACCGCTCTAACCACCAGGCTACCCCTTCGCCTCCATGGAAAACCTTAGTAATTATGTCTTACCCGACTGAGCTAAATCCACGACGACTTTGCCAGCCTCGACTGGCGTTAGCCTCACAGCGGTACTTGATACACGTTCCTGAGTCAGTGTTTGTGAAGACTTCTCCGACGGCATGGTGGGAACCGCCCACCTGACAACCTCCGTTCGCAATAGTGTAGGCGACAGTATCTGAAGATACAGAGAATGCCAAATTTTGTTAAGACAAAGATTTACTCTGATAAAATACCTTTATGTGTATTATTTTCAGTATACATGTTCTTGACCTATCATGTAAACCTTCAAAGAGCCTGAAGAGTGTGAGTGGGTTTCTAAGGCCAAAATGTTCCTTTTTGTTATGTGATTCAGCTTCATCTGTAATGATTTTTTTTATATCAACCTGAAAATTGATTCTGGTTGACGGATTAGAAAATAGTTTACCAGACGTAACCTCACAGACAGTTTGTTTGTTTGTTTGTTTGTTTACCTCAACAAATTTCCAGCTATATAACAACGGTCCGTAAATAATCAAGTGAGGACCAGTCAACCCCCATCATGAGCATCGATCTACGCAATTGAGATACGATAACTTGTACCGGCCAAGCCAGCGAGCCTGACCACCCGATCCCGTCAGTTGCCTCTTACGACAAGCATTGGTTGCTGAAGACCAATTTCACTAGTCAAACATAGACCAGATCTGGTCGTAGTATAATGGCCTTAAAGGAGTCTGCAAAGAATATCTCATAGTTTTGAAACTTCTAATATCTCAGATGAAACTATCGAATACCCTGTCTTGTATTTTCATGTAAATGAGTTTAATACAGTCATGGATTTGATATATTTGAATGTTATCATTTTACACATTGTTATTTAGTCCTTGCCTCTTACATTACGTGAGTTTCGTTGTTTGTTCCGCTGTAGAAATAGATATATCTAACATAGAAAAATTATTAAATTTACATATATACGGCCACATATACCATGACGCTTACTCCTAACTAAACATCATGGCCAAGTCGAATGATAACAGTTACTGTCAGGTCCAAGTCTGCTTGTTTCCCAACTCACTCACTAAACATGCGAGTGGTGACGAATGTATTCGTATTGTCGTTTCCGCCACACGCCCCTGAAGCCAGTTTTAACCCACGGCATAAGACGGAGTGGTTCACTTCGTTTTAAAGACTCACATGAGTACGTTCCTGGAACGGCAATTGGGGGTCCCACGGTGCTTTCTACCGCCGCCCAGATTAGACAGGTGGCCGCTACAGACAGATACGTGTGATACATGGTTACCTGAAAAACAAAGAGGTATTGGAGACCTGGTATATCAAATGAATATTCAAGAAACTCACCACATATGAAACTGAAACATTTTGACTTAAAATAATGTAAATAGTTTCACATTGCGTAATACTGCATTTATTTGTCATCGTCTTAAACCTTTTTAAGTATACTATCATAAAAGTTACAGCGTTTGAATGTTCGATTAATTATTGTTTTCTGCATCTGTCTACCAAATCGAACAAACCTTAGAATTCCCTCCCATACAATGTTCTTAATATGAGAGGAAACTCGAACTGTTCAGTACACAACTTGTAATCGATTGGTGTTGAGAACACGGTGACATGTCATTGTAAATTGACTGGACCAGATAAACAGATGTTTAATAGACGACACTCCCTTTTACTGTTACGGTGTAAAGCTTATGGGATTCGGAACAGACAACAGCTCTTCAGCACCTATAGCAAGTGGTTATGGCAAATAGATTTATTTGTCATTCACATTCACATTGACAACAATGAACTATAAATATCCACTTATTGACGAGTTAAGAGGTGTGCTATAGATGCGGGAGTATTTGAGTCCACACCTTTGACGACTTTGTTAAAGAGGCCATCGATTTGAAGATATTTCGTCGTTAACAAGGCGAGATGACATTAACCAAGATGGGCATGTCGTAGGAGAATATTTCAAACCAAGCATTCATTCTAAAATATGTCTATCGTTATGAGTACATTGTTTTGTATTATATACATGTATTAATTTCCAAGTCCCGAGCTGATTGGACTGTTCTAACATCTACTGAAGAATTATTAAAACAGAAAATGGAATGTGTTCGAGCTTCCCTTTTAAAAGTCAAATAGGCAGAGAGAGAGGGAGACAGAGAGAGAGAGAGAGAAAAAAAAGAGAGAGAGAGAAATGGAGAAGTCAAAGAGAGAGAGGGGGGAGGGCTAGGCTGGCATTCTAAACGACAGTCAGAGAGACACAGAGAGAGAGAGAGAGAGAGAGAGAGAGAGAGAGAGAGAGAGAGAGAGAGAGAGAGAGAGAGGGAGAAGGGGAGTACGGCAACCAGAGCCATACTCTGTCAGAGTCACACGGAAACAAAGCTCACGGTTAGGCAAGCAGTCTAAGATATATGCTCGTGCAATCGTGCAATAGAACTGACACATTCAAGGATCAGATTGACAAGTTGTCAGAAACAGCCACATGAAGAGGGTCAGATGGTCAAATACACCAAAACCTAGTCAAATGAACTCACTCAACCAAAGACTCAGTCAGTAAGTGTGTGAATATCGGTTTACACCGCTTTTAGCAATGTTCCAGCAATATCACGACACCAGAAATGGCCATCACACATTTTACCCATGTAGGGAATCGAACCCGGGCCTTCAGCATGACGAGCGAACGTTTTAACCATTAGGCTACTCCATTGCCTCAAACCCTTCGGACATAAACTGCCAGATACAATAGTTAATCGTGTTTAGTTAATGGTTACTAGTCAGAATAGTAACCTCGACACACACTGAAAGACACACAGGTAACATACACAAGACACACAGGCACTGAAAGAATCAGACACGCAGGCACACACTCGCTTGTCCAGCCTACCTTGTTGAGACGAGGAACACTTTTTTCCGATGTCTCCAATCGCCGAGATAAGTGAACCAATGAAAGTCTACTCCCAAACCGTTATATTTATACCTAATCAATTCCGTTGAATAACCCCACACAAACCAGCGTCTGCAGGTGTTACTGTGGGCGAACGCTCCGGAAGTATTTGACCTTACCCAAATCCTAACCCATTAAATGATTTTGTGGTATACAAGGCGGTGTTCGTAAACGGCAAATAATTGGCATCTTATGCCACGTGGCCCCATAATGGCGTTAATTTGTCCTTGAGCTTTATCAAAACTTACTTGAGTGTGTCATCGATTAATAAAATTAATCGATTAAAGGTTAAATGGGATTGACTATACAACCTCCCTGTACTAGGACGCTTTGGTATACAGTGTGGCCTTTGTCGTCTCATTAAGATTACATTTATTAAACTCGGGAAAAGTCATAGACTAAATGCAATATATATTTAATATTGATTTTGCTGCACGAGACCTCGTTTGTCAAGACAACAACGCGTGTGCTAATTTAGATTCAGGGACAAAGTCGCTTTGTTTCATATTCCCGTTGTCGTTCTAACAAAATCAAGCAAAATGGGCTAACCACAGCGAGACAGTGCGATAATGTTCCTTCCAGCATTCCATAAATTCCAGTGTGTGAAGACGATTAATAGCTATCCAAATTAGCTCTAGTTTTCACAGGACAGAGACAATAACGGTCTGCATGTACAAATAATGATCTCATAGAAATAACTTTCCAGAATATGATCTATTCATACCAAATATACAATGACATTTAATTAATAATGTCGTTATTAGGTAATCCAGACAAAATGTTAGTTTTAAATTCCAACCAGTTCAACTAATGAATGATGGTTTTTAAGGGCTGTTTTATCGTTTTTTATTGCATATTCCTTGAAATTTATTTCTCGATAGTTTGCAGGCAGTTTTGATTTACATGGGAAGGTATACGTACAAACGCTACCTTTCTGTTTTAAGTCCAAGTCAAAACAAGAAAAAGATTTCGAGTCAATCAAATTTTGTTAACAGACGTAAGCAACCTAACAATCTACGCCAAATATTAACGGTATCTAAGTTTGACTCAGTTGATGTTAAATGTCTCTATATGTGGAGATTAGCGTTGTCATATTTGTGCAAGTATAATTGAAGGAATTTCTATTAACATTACACCCAGTGAGATATTTGTTGTTAAACAATTGTGACATTAATTGTGACACTAGAAATGCTACTTATGTCATTACATGTTCTGGATCAGAAGTATATCGGGAAAACTGAACAAAAATTGAAAAGAAGAATGAACCTACATCGATCCCACATTTATCGACCCCGAAATCACACTATTCCTCTCAGTGGACACTTTACTTAGATAAAAGTGGTAATGGCAAGTTCAAGGTTATTCCGATACATACAAACTCAACTATGGCAATGATAATGTTTTACTCTTGAAAGAATCATATTTTATTCATAAATATGTGCCAAAATTGAATGGAAAAACATGATTGTGTGTACATGATACAATGCTATTGTTGCTGTACGCATTATGACCTCACAGGTTCCTGTGTAACGTGTGTGTGTGTGTGTGTGTGTGTGTGTGTGTGTGTGTTTGCGCGCGCGCGTGCGTGTGCGTGTGCATGTGTGAGAAATTCCAATCTTTTTTTTTGACCGGTAACTTTATTACTGGGTCTTAGTTATGAGATTATGAGATTACCATGACCGTTACAGATTAACAAACAACTGACGAATCTCTCAAATATAGCAATACATTCATGGACAGTTTTAATTATTTCAGGATTTCACATTTGGTTTCATTGCCTTTCCCAAACAAACACTGAATTTAGATCGTATCCTCTCTTATAGGAGTACATCCTTATATAGATATGTCTGTATCAGGTATACAGATTCAGGAAATGAAGATATGAAATAATTAACATTTTTACGTTTGAAGGAAGTCTCCATTTGCCACAATCAGCTGGATATTTGTACTAAATTTATAATTGTCACTCCGACTAAATCCGAACAGATGAGTTTAAACAACGTGGTTTCTGCAAGTAGGACGGTCCTGACGCACTCCGAATGTAAGCTCATGCATTTAAAAACAATTTGGAAAGGCCTTAAGAAGAGGAAAGTGGCGTACATACATGCTGTATTCAAGGTATGTTAAACATAACAAAGAGAGAAAGTGATTGGGAGAGAAAAAAAATCTTACAGGAATCATAAACAGTCGAAAATTTTTTAATAATTTCTGTAATTTCGAAAAGGTGCATGAATATTGATTTCCTGGACGAATCCATCCATTGTATAGGCAACCCAATCTCATTACAGGCAGAAATATAACAATTGAGAAATATTTTAGGAGCTGATACTTAACATAACAGTATTCATTGGCTGATATATAGGTTACGGATAAAGTCAGATATGACGCGTGTGAATTGATCGCACGTCAATCATTCATCTCTTGTGTTGATACATTACTCAATGTGCCGTGAAATAGTCGTATCAATTCACACTCACGAACACATGTCGCCCCACAACAATAGCAATAGGATCATAACGGCCAGCCATTGCGTCCCAATGGCCACATTCCACACAAACAAGTGGGCGAAAGCGTCTTTCACAACAACATCTGGTTATTATTATTATCATTACTTTGAGCATTATATTTTGGGCAAAAACACTCAATTACTTTACTCATCCACTTGTGTTCCAAAACTTGTGTTTTGTATTTTTTGACTGATTCTTCTTGGCGAAACAGAAATGTCGTATCCCAATTGCGTCACTGAGATCAATGCTCATGCTGCTGATCACTGGTTTGTCACGTCCATTAGTTCTATTGTTGAACTAAACTCACTCACTCAAATGAAGCACGGTTACATTTTTTCGTGAGTATACAAACAAAAGCGACCAATTTTACATCATATATTGTGTATTATAACCGACGTTTACAACAAAATTAAAGGAGTAAAACCTGATGTGGCTGTATCCATTAGCCTATTGGACGACAGGCGCATAATACAAACCGTCACACTGAAAAAGAGTTCACCTGAAACCCATATTAAGTACCGTGAGTGAATGAGTTTAGGTTTACGCCGCACACAGCAATATTCCAGCTATATGGCGGCGGGCTGTTAATAATAGAGTTTGGACCAGACAATCCAGTGATCAACAGCATGCAGTGGGGAACCGATGACATATGTCAACCAGGTCAGTGAGTCTGACCACCCGATCCCGTTAGTCACCTCTTACGACAAGCATGGGTTACTGAAGATCAATTCTAACCCGGATCTTCACGGGTTGCTAAGTAACAACAGACGATAAGATTAAATGTAACATAAAACAAACTGGGAAAGCGTCCCTTTGTCTTTGAAAACTGTGGGATATAGTTTTTTAGTATGTGAGTACGTATATTTCTATATACTCTACAACATACATAGAGACATGTGCTATTTAAGGTTATGTATCGTCATGGTGCATTTCTGTAACAGTGGGGGACGTTCCTATGGACATCCCACTGGAAACAGCACCTGCTTAATTGAAATTACACAATGACAAATTAGCTGAGTAAGCAGCTGACAACAGTTACTCAGTGCACACTAAGTGGATACATCTGTGTTATCGACTCATTTGTCCTTTTTCTTTAAACACTGCCATGATATATTGGTATGATGTGTACAAAAGCATTCTATGATGTCTCATTATGATATGCTTAATTCGCTTTCACAAATGGTTATAATTGTCCAGATTAGAAGTTATCTTTAACAACTCATGCTTGTCGATAAACGAGATCCGGTGGTCGGGCTCGCTGACTTGACTTCTTTGATTGGCATTCTAGAAGTTGAGGAGATGAAGAATGAGGACTATTTTTATGGATATACAACTTCTTTGTTCTGTAAAGGCGACGTTTCGACATAGCTTCTAATGAAAACGACATTATAATTTATGTCGCAACGTTCATTAAACAGAATAAAAAAGTTGTATATCCATAAAAATTGTCCACATTCCTCGCTGACTTGGTTGACGCATGGCATCGTATCCCAATTACGTAGATCGATGTGCAAGATGTCAGTCAGCTGATTGTCAGGTCCAGACTACATCATCTGCAATCTATCTGCGGGTGTTGTGGTTTGATTCCAACTGATTCTCTCGAACGACATTGAGTCAAATCCTGGATCTGATGATGTCACACAACAAGATCCGATTGATGCCCAAAAAAACTCTTGTGGATGGAATTTGAGATTTTCGTAGATCTATGCAAGATGACATGACTGTTTTGAAAGGAGAAAGAGATCAATGTGAAATTTAGAAGGCTACAGAATCGTGTTGGTATCCTTGAGGAGGAACAGGAATTAGTCCTTCAGATATTGATACTTTATCAAAGAAATTCGATAAGGTGAAGGATCAAGATAAGAAAAACAGCTGAGACTCAGGATAAGCTCGAGACCTTTAGTCGTAGAGACAACGTGGTATTTTATAACGTAAATTAGAGCTAACAAGATATATATTAGACCTATAAAGAAGCATCGCGGGTTCGATCCACCACCGCGTCATACCAAAAAACGTTAAAATATGGTACTTGTTGGTCCCTGCCTGGTGCTCGGCATTAATGGGTACAACAAGGACTGGTCGGCTCGGAGTCAGTATAATGTGTCTGAGTGGGATATTCATGCTTCACTGCGGCATGGTATCTCAGTGGCCTAGCACTATAAAACCAGCTGAAGTCTGGGCTAGTACAAGCAGCCGCACATACACATACACCCGCATGCCCGTCGTCATATGAGCGAAATATTCTCAAGCACGACGTTAAATCCAATTTCACCTCACCTCACCTCACCTCACCTCACCTCACCTCACCTCACCTCACCTCACCTCACCTCACCTCACCTCACCTCACCTCACCTCACCTCACCTAACCTCACCTCACCTCCCTCACCTCACCTCACCTCACCTATAAAGACACTGTGTTAAATGTGTTGAACCAGCATTCTCGTCGCACCTGGGAAAGCGCTGGGATTTTACGGGCGCGTCGTGTAGGATCTGAACGTGACAGTCAACGACCACGCCCCCTTATTGTCACGTTCGCTGTGTCTGAGGATAAAATCAGCGCATTATAACTCCGTCTAGAACTCCAAAAGTCTGCAATTGGGGTATCGAATGATGTGACGAAACGTCAACGCGTCACGATTACTGAACACAGAGATAAATGTCTCATAGCCTATTTCAAGAACGGACGCTTGATTACCCGACCGAAAGATCAATCCTCTACGGAACCGAAAACTAGACTACCTAGTCAAGAAGCCGTCAGTTTGGACAGGACTTTCGCCAATGTAGTGAGATGCCTGAACAACGTCATCCATGGTGTTGACAATCCGACGCACCCGCACCCGCACCCGCACCCGCACCCGCACCCGCAACAAGAAGCCCTCATACTATGTCATCACAATAGGAAATCGGCCGGCCTGTCACCAATTACAAACACCTGTTGATGACACTGATGACCAACAAACGCCTCTTGATGGCACAAATCGAAGTGATAAAAAGTGCCAATTCCAAATCATCGGCTCTCGATGCTGTTCCCACCTGGTTGTTTAAGTCTCTGATTGATCAGTGGGACATAATCAACACATCACTCTCCCTCGGTCATGTTCCCCTTGTGTTTAAACATGCTATAGTAAAGCCTATACTCAAGAAAATTGGATCTGATCCCACCAATTTAAAAACTTTCGACCTATGTCAAACTTGTCGTTTGTTTCCAAATGTCTGGAGAAGGTCGTAGCTGCACAGATCAAACACCACTTGGAGATAAATCAGCTCGGGGAGTCCTCCCAATCAGCATACAAAACATCCCATAGCACAGAAACAGCCGTTGTTAGAGCTCACAATGACATTATGGTAAATATGGGTCAACAAAAAGCTAGCTCTTCTTGATTTGTCAAGTGCCTTTGACACTAACAACCACAAAACTCTACTTCACAGACTTGAGACTCGTATTGGTATAACTGGCCCTGCCCTCAAGTGGATTCAGTCCTATCTCTCTGACCGCACCCAATCAGTTAAAATCCATGATGCCTACTCTCAGAAATCAGCTCTGTTGTTTGGTGTGCCACAAGGATCGGTTTTGGGACCACTTCTTTTCACAATTTACATCCTTCCTGTTGGAGACATAATTCGAAAACATTTTCTCGATTTCCATCTGTATGCAGATGCCATTCAACTCTATATCATCTTCAAATCCTCTGCACTGCCAT
This sequence comes from Haliotis rubra, assembly GCF_003918875.1. NCBI lineage: Eukaryota > Metazoa > Mollusca > Gastropoda > Lepetellida > Haliotidae > Haliotis > Haliotis rubra. The sequence goes on along the minus strand of NW_025766059.1, from coordinate 1,114,324 downwards.
GCAACATCTCAAAACTGGAACAGTGCATTCAGGATATAGAGCGTGGATGGTATCTAACTTTCTCATGTTAAATGAAGACAAGACTGAATTTTTCTTCTCATTGGATCCAAACTCCAGCTCTGAAAACTAGAGTCTGACTCCACGTGTCTTCACACTGGTGATGCTAAAGTTTTGCCCTCACACAGTGCGCGAAATCAGGGAGTTATTCTTGACTCCACCATGTCCATGGACGCCCATTATTGTTTCTGTCAGCAAAGCTTGCTACTACAGCATTTTCAACATCAGCGGTGTACGCCACTATCTTGACATTCAAACCTGCAAAACGTTGATGCACTGCCTCGTAGCCTCGAAACTTGACCATTGCAACTCACTGTACGGTAACTAAATAGAAAAACATAATATACTGGGAAATGAGAGCACTTCCATGAATAACAATACTATTCCTAACGTCAAGAATTCAAGCTTTTATGATGTCACATATAGAATGATTTATTACCTGGAATGGCATTCCACTTTAGAAGATAGTTCACGATATGCATATTATAGAACTGTCAAGACCTTACTTCAACCAGAAATTTATTTATCAATACTCACGACGGAAAATTTAAGGAACATTTTATTAAATATCGGCTAGGTTTGTTAGACCTTTTTGTAAAGAAGGAAGAAAACATTCCATTGCAAAATCGAAACGAATCTGTCAATTATGCGATATAGAAATAGAAAATGAAATTCACTTTGTGTTCGTCTGTCCATTTTATAGTGACCTTCGAAAGAAATATATTAAAGATTATTTGATAGGGATGCCGCCATTGAAAGCTTTCGTATATAGTTTAACGACTAAGAACGAATCCCATATATTAAACCTTTCACTATATATTTAACATGCACTACTTAAAATAAATGATCTGTTTAAAGAGCTTGTTACTTCCTGTGTGTAACAGTATGACAGATAGATAGATAGATAGATAGATATTTTATTTAAGTAACATGGGCCATTGGCCCATAATACAACGTAATGTAAATATAAATAATACATACATGCTGGATGTAGGATATCGATTGAAATACAAGGTCAGTTGATTGTAATGGGGGGTTTACGGCTTAGTTCTAATACATCAGAGAGGAATGTATTTAATGTATTTAGATAATTTATGTTGTTGCAGGTGATTAAACGCACAAAGGTTTCGATTGTCGGAGGGTAGATCTGGTGGGTTATGAAACACTTTTTTACTTTTTCAGAATATTTACCACAGATAAGTAGGACATGGAGCTCGTCTCCAACACAGTTTAGGCCAACAGAGTGGCAGTAGACACAGAGACGTTGATCATAGGGTGTGTTTTCGTGACGACCGGTTTCCACTGCAAGTCTAAAGTTGTTACAGCGGAACATAGCTATAACTTTCCGTTGATATGGTTGGATGTCACAGGACAAGTAGTGTTCAACATTAAGTAAAGACCTAAATCGGGAATAGTATTTACATTTAGATGAAGAGTCAAGCGAGGAGCGCCAACATTGAAGGAATCAGTCATAAAATCGCTGCTTGAAGATATATAATATATAAATGTTTTAATGCAGCCATTTTCTTGCGAGATCCATACAGACCCAAAACCATACTGAAAAAGGATTAGTCTTATGTGTGAAGCCCAGGTAGATTTATTATCATCATCAAGAGATTTGAGCATTTGATAGGCTTGATAAGGAAAGCTATGGTGTTGAAGCTACATCAGTCTGCACCAGTTCTTTACTGCTCTAGAGGTATAGTGATATTGCAGTGAGAGTCCGCCACACACTCCAAGCACCATGCTATTGTTGGTAATACACTCCTGACTTCGAGAACAAATTTACAGAACTTAAAATATCTTAAACATGTCAATGTGATTAATACATCCAAAATGTTTCTGGTAATTATAGATGGAGAATATAGCTTTACTTGCTTGAGCTGCTAAACATGATTGGGCTTTAGTCGATGACAGTTTAGGAGTGAACACAATCCCAAGCAGGGGCGTAGCTACCATTATAAAAAAAGCCCGGGCTTACACATGATTATTGCTGAAGGTCAGCATGAAAGTTGGGCAAGCACTCAATACTATCTAAATATAAAGCTTTGCAACCTATTGGGCTTACACGACAAAATATGGTTTGCTACGCGCCTGCCAAGATATCTATACATGTTCACAACTTCAATTTGTTCACCATTTATAAACCACTTCTCATAAGAACGGAGAGGACCACCTATTGTTGTAACAGTATGATGTGTATATACTCCCTTGTATATGTGCCAGAGGCCTTCTGTACAATAAACATTTTGACTTGACTTTGAATGGTTTATTAGTTGATTCTTGTTTCACTTTTCACATCAAATCATTTCCTCTTAATTCTCTTACATGTGTTGAAATAAAGATGATTAATTTCTTTCAGTGAGTGACTACGTCATGCTTTTCACTAATTAATGTTCCGAAAATAAAATTCAAAACAGGACGGTGAAACTTATCTCATTCACATTGCTTACTGCAGCCCTTGACGATAGGGTTCCAGGCAGTGTATCGTTTGGTAATTCACAACTGGGAGTTCAAATTATATCATGGCCAGAATCTGGTTATGGCATAGCCTCGTTAACTAATAGCAACATTAAACCCTAATCATGCATGTATAGTAGTTTATATTTTAATGAACCGCCCGGGGTCATGAAATATGTACGGCATGGGTATCAACTGTCACCGAGAATAACACCGCCATGTAGAGTGGTATGCGTTTCAAGGTGTTACTGCACATTATTCATTTTGAACACGTTGCTGTGATGTGTACTGCCTGGCCATCTCGCCACGAAGTTAGTAAACAACGAGCCAAAACGGTCAATTTTAGTACAATTACATGGTCCCATTGCACCAGGTGCATACAACAACCACTCCCAATATTACCATAGAATATTGCATCTGAAAAATATTCGCTATAGTACAGCCATGCCTCTGCCACAACATATGGTGTGAGGATAAATGAGTCGGTAGTTTGAATGTGTCAAAAATTTCTTCCGTTTTCAATGATATTGAAAGGCTGTCCTTACCATAATATTATTGAGCTGTGGAGTTCTTGACGAAGAGTTGGCTGCCAGATGCAACAACTGATTGTTCTCGACACACATGCAATCATATAAACATGTTTTCGTCCCATGTGGCGTCATATGGTCGGTACGTTAATGGATGTCTTTGACAATCAGAATTTGATTGAGAAAATTGACATTCTCGTTGGCATTCAAATTGGCCTGTGAGCTGTTTTCCTTAATGTTTTGTGGCATAAACACATACGTCGAATGCGAGCCCTTACGTAGGGAATCCTAGAAGGGACATTGTGCCGCTGTTGCATTGTCGCCCTCTCAAAAACAAGCAAAAAGAAGCAAAATTAACCAAAGCGCGACTATGCGACAACGCGACATTTCGGCCATTTGTCGCTCTGTCTCATTATCGCGTTTTAAATAATACATTTCTATTCATCCAAAGGATCAAGGTCACAATATGTCGCGTTGTTGCAGTGTCGCCCCATCTAAGAGGTGTAAAAAAAGCCTAAAAATGCGCGACAACGCGACAATGTCCCTTCTAGGGTTCCATACTTACGCGATTCAGCTTATCTTTAGTCTTTAGAGTAACTCCCCTCTATTACATTGGTGATAACTGACTGAAATATACTAACGGGAAAAAGTAACTGTGCAATAAAATTGCATGAAAAAAAAGTTATTTTAAAAGTTATAAAAATATCCCAAAATAAACATGTAGCAAAGCACTTTGCATAAATTTTTGATGGTACGTATGAGTCTATTAGTATGACACGTGCACTTTGTGCTCAATAAACCTACTCACATTTTGCACGCGTTTTGACACCTAAAGTTCAAACACCTGATATTGAAAATTGAAGAACGGTTGATTATTCTCTAGCCTCTGAATGTTGTGGTCAACACGTTAATTTCAACCTAAACTGCGCGTACGCCATGCCGCGGCTTACAGAAAATCAGCGTCTCCGCGCCATGGGTATGCTGAAGACTGGAATGACCCGAAATGAAGTGGCCAGACATTTTATTTTCTATCGAAACGCGATATCATCACTATGGAGACGTTTTCAACATAATGGGAACAAGAGAGACCAGACCGGCCGTCCACGCGTCAGCAAGAAAACAACAGGCTCACGTCAATCAATCAGTTCCAGGGCTGTATGGAACCGACTGAGGGAGGAACAAAGTATCCGGGCCCAATATTACTCCAACGTCACCGACAGGAATGTCTTCCCTGGTGCAGGAGACAAGATTTGGATGGTGTTGTGTTGACGAGTCGAGATTGCATCTGGACAGCTCAGATGGCAGGGCAAGGGTGTACAGACGGCGAGGTGAACGGTATGCTGACGCGTGCATTGTTCAACGTCGACAGTCTGTGGCGGAGACGTTATGCTATGGGGGGAAACATATCTCATGGTCGGACACAACTTGTCATTATCAATGGCAATCAGACAGGTCTGCGATACAGGGATGAAATCATTGGGCCTCATGTGCAGCCGTTTCGTCAAGGACAGAGGCGTAAGTTCAGGCTTCAGCAAGATAATGTCGCTAGTGTTGTAACATATTTCCTGAATTTCTATGTATCAGGTAAAAGTGAAAATTGAGTATTTGTAAAACAAGCCAAACATTCAAGGTCTTAACGCAGATCCGACTACACAGGGCAATTGATTAAGACGTGTAGTTCATCCTCTACACAGTAATGTGTACACATAGGCAGATGCGCTGCGCAACTTCTAGGTCTTTTTGTCGCCCAGTCTCCAGTCTAATATGGACAATCCCGCATCTACATATAGCAAATGCACTTCTGTAGAATTTAGGCATTGTCTCAGTTACGTACGTTTTATACCATAACAGGAATTTAATGGCGATACAACCGAGGCTTACCGGCATAGTTTACAACCTGATTTGTCAACTTGACGAACTGACCTTGTTATATAACTGTAATAGGATTCTACTAACACCTCGAGAAACAAAACAACAAACAATGTGTAATTCAGCCATTTGCTGTACGATGAAAATGAGTGGACTATAGTTCCAGCTCTTGCAGCTCTTTTGTTTACATTTTTCAGACAATAAAGATACGTGTTTGTTTACACGGCCAGTCTTCGCCACTGAAATAAACAAATCGTCAGTGCAAAAGAACATGCTGTCAGGAATATCCCAAGAAACAAATTCTGTTTGGTGTAATGGGACAAATTCAGGTGTTTAAACTATATGAATGGACCACCACACGTATCCTTTCTCGTATTAAGCGAAACTGATCAATGCCTTTACATTTGCATTATATTTACAAGGTTGGTGTGATGTGACAGATGTGACTGCACCAGCATGTAAGTGTGCAGTTTGTAAAGATTGCCGCTAAAGATTTGACGCTATCCCCTTTTAAAACTTATATCAAATTTGCTGAGATTTTAATGATGGCGTATTAATTATCGAACATTCACCTGCAGTGCAACACTCGAAAGATCTTGCCGATTATCACTGTAATTCATCTCTAAAGATATTGCAGATATATTGGATGCCCGGCTTCCCAAAACGATGGCTTGCTAGAACTTCCCCATCGCTAAACGATTCGAGGTGCTGAGTTCGTTGTCTGAAAACACGGTCTTCCCTTTTGCGGTCTAAGCGTTCAAACAATATGTTGGCAGTCATGTTTGTTTTAATGACAATCTAATGATATGCAAAACAATTATTAAATTATTGACTGTTAATGACAGCGCGATGTCATTAAAACGTTAGTACAACTGAATTTAAAGATACATAACCTTTAATAATACGTTAATGGTTCATTAAAGTTTGATACAACTGAAGCCTGATCTTTATTATTATCACAATCAAATTATTAGTAATATAATATCATCTCTGTCTCTATTAGAAACGGGCACTTCTTTTCCCTGGAAGACGTCGCCGTGGTAGCTCCTCTATAAAAGTGTTTAGTCCTTTTCCGATAATTTACAAGCGTTTTGATGTCTAAAGATGTCTGAATCCTGAACCTGTTTGAAATTGTGTAGATTGAAAACGTTCTAAACTAAGCGTATCAAAGCACACTCATTCAATATTAGGAGAATAAAGTACTTTGTGTTTCTTCATATGATCATAGATTTTCTTCCTATTAAATACGAATAAGTGATTGATCAATTAAATAGTATAACACAATGAAGCACATAGAAGAGCTTTCTTATGGATGTGGGAAGGGTTTTCTCGCTTCTATTTTCTGACTTATGCTTGATTTCATTCCCCAAGTTAAATTTTATGTAACGATTATCACAACAACAGATCTGCTTGAAATGTACGTACCTTTTATTGACCCTCGATGGTACATGGTAACTAAGAAATGTCGCTATTAACTTCATTCCACTATTTTTTTAAATGATTATGTTCAAAACGTGCTCTTACTTTGGGATGTTAGTGTTAAATATTCACAGAAGTATTGTCTGAAACGCATCAGGGCTTTATTAGCACACCATTCTTTCTGGCCACAGGAAAATATATTTCTCAATCACTTTTCATTTTCCTGTTTTGTCTTTCGTGAAACCCTTTATTTTACAGATTAATGTCGCTTTTGTAAATAGATTTATTTTAAAGATTGGTAGTTTAGATTAGTAACTTAGATTGTTAGTGCCTGAACTGTCAAAGGGGGTTAAAGTACCGTAAAATTATTGTCCTCCTGAAAGTGTACGTAAGTCCCAAAACTTTCAAAGTAAAATATAAATTTACCACTTTTTAAACGTAGTATTTTTGTTATTTTAACTGTTTTCCTAATTTTCCTACAATCGCCAGCGGCTGAAGGGATGGTGTAAATCCAGCTAGGGTCCATGCAGGTAGCAAAAGTAACGTAAGTCCCCATGGTTCCTGGTATGGTGATCTACTTTCAGTTGTTGGCGATCTATAGCCCGTGTTTTATACTGTATTGTCTTATTTAATTGGAATGTTTTAGCTTTGCTCGCGAGTTTTATATTCATATCTGTGATTATGTAGTATTTTTACTGTCCATCGTCGACAGGTTTTAATCTTCAAAATGTTTTCACTTTTTATTGTATAAATTGTTTCGTCACGAAATGGCTGAGATATTGCCGATGTGACGTTAAATATCAACTCACTCACTTAATTTAACATATAATCATAACTACATGTTTTCATGAAGAGTCAATCATTGTTCTCAAGGAACATTAATTCATTAAGGAACATTTCGTTCTTAAATATACCAATCAAATTTACAAGGATGATTCAGAACATGGAGGGGGCAGGTCACATGGAAACATCTAGCCCCCCAAAATATCATTCAAATGGAAGGGTTGTTTGTACAGAAACAAACATTTTAGGACACTGTGGAGCCTCATAGCTGTTAATACAAAATGTCTGGTAATTATGACTGCCATACATGACACATCCATACTGGTTGTGCGAACATTACGGGAAATGAGCCCTAGAAAATACAGAAAAAAGGTCTACAAATAAAGGATATTATACAAGTGTATACGACACGAGTGCCGAAATGTTAGTAAATACCGAATATGATATTCTGTTTATTACCGAAGAAATGTGTATCATTTAAACACGAAACGAAGTGTCTGCTTATATAGGGCCGCATCACCTGTTATAGCGGCGAAAGAAAATATCAACGCAATTAGGCGAAGACCTTAGCATCACTTACCGACAGTTACTGTAAGCTCATATAAACAAGTGCACATTTTCGTTGACAGTTATTTTCCAACCTTGAGTTCAAATAACAATAAAAAATATGTTTCAGTCGGAAAGATGTAATTCACAACGTTTATGCTTCCATAAACAAGAATTATGTTTGAAATAGCAACTTTAGAACGTAGCGCAAAGTGAACACAAGACATTACCAGTTAGACTGCCATGTAGGCACAAGTAGGAACATAGAATATTCAAATAGAGCAAGGGCAGTGAACGTGAAGAAATGTATCTTATGAGCACCAATTTATATCAAAGTGAAGTATCTCGTAAAGTGATATTTTGCCCAAGGGCATCGTATGAAAAATATGAACCCCGTTGTATTTGCCGTCGTGGGTAATAACTGTTGATCCGTTGAGGAGTTTACGGGATTCAATAAAATTGACTGGCGATTTAGGAAGTCGGAGTAGGCAAGAGACAACACGATCACAAGTCTGAACGAAACGTATATACAAAACAAGACATAGTCCGTTAAATGGCCTACACAGCTGCATTGTTCCAACAGAGATTAGGAAGTCATCAGCTGTGATCAGCAGAGCATGTGCTTGACGAAGTTAAGCTGCTGCTTGACCAGATGTTTGCTTACTGAAAATACACATCGGCCAATGGTCAGTGCTATAACTAATTAAGAAACTGTATGGACATGTTCGTTTTACGCTTGTTACTTATGTAATGTGTTTGTTTTATCTCTAAGTGTATCCATGTCACACACAGTGAGGCCATCTCTAAGTGTATCCATGCCACACACAGTGAGGCCATCTCTAAGTGTATCCATGCCACACACAGTGAGGCCATCTCTAAGTGTATCCATGCCACACACAGTGAGGCCATCTCTAACTGTATCCACGCCACACACAGTGAGGCCATCTCTAAGTGTATCCACGCCACACACAGTGAGGCCATCATCTCTAGAAATATATCCACGCCACACACAGTGAGGCCATCTCTAAGTATCCATCCACGCCACACACAGTGAGGCCATCTCTAAGTGTATCCACGCCACACACAGTGAGGCCATCTCTAAGTGTATCCACGCCACACACAGTGAGGCCATCTCTAAGTGTATCCACGCCACACACAGTGAGGCCATCTCTAAGTGTATCCACGCCACACACAGTGAGGCCATACACACTTATAATATTGAGAATATGACTGGCATTAATGTCATGGTACTGAGCACTCAGCAATCAACACCATTGAAGCAATTTTCGTACGTTACACTATATTTAAAAAAAAACATACTTAATTGTCCTTTACAGAAATATTATGGAATCAGACGCGTAGCAAACCAATTTCTTTTCGTGTAAGCCCGATAGGGTGCAAAGCTTTATAGTTAGATAGAATTGAGGGCTTGCACAACCTTTTTTTCATAATGGAAGCTACGCCCCTGGGAATGTTAATGTAGAATATACAGTTTTGTTTGTTATATATCTGCTGTCAACCATATTGTTTCTTGTAGCAACCTGGCCTCCGTAACTTTGCCACCGCATTCCCCGTAAGCCGTAAAAACACGTGCAGTTTATGCGTATGGCACGCTCGCGTCTGTATCCCTCAAGTGGTCGGCTGGTAATAAACGACAAAAGCTGCTTGATGTTGTGTCCTGTGTTGGCCAAATGACATGGACGAAAACACTACAGTTAAGATAGATGTTTTATCACCAGGGACGTCTCTTAAATCTGATAAATCTTATTATGTTTGCACTGTTAGCTGATCAACGTGTATTTAAGACACTTGCTATGGATGTGCAACTTCTTAACTATTTACACACGACGTTTCTGGGCTAATACTTGCCCCTTCATCAGGTGAATGACAGTGAATAGTTACAGAGGGATAAATAGTATGTACAGGATTAATATCACACTATGCATATGAGGGGAATTTAGCTGCTATTTATCAGGTCAAAAGTTGTGAAATATCAGAACGCATTTTGTTAAATCAAAGGTATCACTAGCTATAGCCAGTTTAAAATACACTGTCATTGGTGATTTGGTACACAAGGAACAAGTCCGAAGTTCTGAGTATTTATTTTACATATCTGTGAACAATAAACGATTGTAGCTGTTAGCATATAAAACTCATGCGCCATGTGGGCCCGTATATGATTATTGCATGCGTGAATGGGGCGCAGTCTATGCACTACTACTACTTAGAGCAGAATCGCTTGCTCGCTGAGCCGGGCCGTAACTGAAGAGACATGTGACAGCTGTGATTGGATGAAATAGTGTAAGGTGTTATGGTTGTTAAAAGCACCTCCATCCAGTCATTAAAACTGACCACCATTTTAAGTATTTAATGCTGTCATATGTATCACCATGACTTATACTTATGCGTGTACAGATATGTTCAAGTAGGTGCGGACCTGGGAGGGTTGATGTGTTTAGCTTCCTGTGTGTGGCTTCCTGTGCTCGCAAAGTTAGCAGGTTCAAGTTGACCAGAAATCGTTTTATTGTAGTATAAAGGTCAGGCTGTAATCATGAGTACATGGAATGGTTGTCGGTAATTTTCAATGTGATGTTGAATGCAAGTCACAAATGGTCAGCTTCCGTTATGTAGGGAGAGAAGTGTCTGACCGGAATTAAATACAGGAAATAGTAAGCAGTTGAGGACTGATGGTCACTGAATATCTCAAGTAGGGTGTCAAGTGGTTGTACAGTGATGAAATGATTTAGCATTTGTCATATATATTACTGAATAAGAAAACAAACCTACATGTGTTCTCCTGTAAAACTTTCCAATGCTTTTACTGAACATTTTAAAATTGAACTTTACTCTCAAAGTGCAAACATAAAAAAAACAGCTTATGTCCATGAATACTATATATGACACTTATTTGGCATCATCTGACACATAGGTTACTCACATGCCGTTAGCTGCTCTTATTCCACAGACAGTACAATGAAATACTGGTGTAAGCTTCTTGTGACTGTATTGTGTGGTGTATGAAGAGGTTGGGACCTCCTGGTATTAAGAATTGTATTGTAGGTTAAATGTATTCAGTGACATAGGGAGGATTATTTATCAGTTGTAAAACAAAGATTTATACAATGAACAGTTGTCTCATGTGAGTCAGCAAAAAGATACACAAACAAGAAAGATATACAGATTTATTGTTTATCATTGTTCAGTAATATCCCAGCTACATGGTCTGTAAACAAGTTTGGACCACAAGAAATCCATATACAGATTTCATTGTTTATTAGCTCCGTTTCAAATGAGTAGGCTTAAGGATAGGAGCACTCCCAAAAGTCTAATTTACATGTTGTGCGAATTACAATGTCGTATTGTCCTTCCTGATCGTCCTGTCCAGAACCTTCACTCTCTACATCAGATGTCATGTCTTCATCATCATCATCATCATCATCATCATCATCAATTAAGTCTTCTACCCAAGATTTATATTTGTACAGTTTGCAAACACGTCATGATACAGATTATTTGTGTCTCCTACACTTTTCAGTATTCCTTGTGCCTTTGGACCCTACTGCATATGATACAGATAAGTAATAAATCGTGCATACGTCTCTTTAAACGTGCTCCAGATTATTTTTTTCAGTTTGGCTTGTATCATGTCTTCAAACAAATGCTACCATAGCCATGTAACTGGCAAAAAGACTCTTCCACATACTGTCTGTCGTCCACAGGGGGTGAACTAATCTTCGTAACACCGCTAGATAGTTATTTCTATCATTTTTCCTCAGGAAATGACGTCTTTCATATAGAGTCACTGGTAATCTTCCCTTTAATAACTTATTGATAATACCATTGACAGCAAGAATCTGTTCTCTGTTCATTTCTAAGATGTCTTGTCGAATCTCCTCAATGTCTTGAAACATTAACATGAACCTTAAAAAATCGTAATGTTTCAACACGTACCTATCCATAATAATTCTGGCAAACAAGCTCTTGTCGTGGTGGGGATCTCAATGAGATTAGTTTTTGAGTAAACCTCTATTTATACATTGGCAAAAGACTATACATAGACAACCAATGCAGATGTACTCTTAGCATTGATTTATTTCCAATATTCACACACTTTACATCACACTCTTGGTTGCAAATCCACATGACTAACCAAGCGGGCCACCTCTTTCTGAGGTACTCCCACCAGGGCCAAATACGGACAGTCTGGAGACCATTTTTCATGCTCGACCCAGGGATCATCATCTACTTCCCAGTTCTTGAGAACAAGACCACATTGAAAACACTTGCAAGCGTCCCCTCTGATTAAGTACACAAATCCTGCCATGTGACTAGGACTCTGTTTCATCTGCACTGGCCAGTCTTTAAACGAATCGAGTCTTTTCTGGAATGAAGTGGAAACACGTCCGCACAGTACAGTGTCTAAACCAAGAATGGCTTTACACCCAGTGACTGTAGTCAATAGGGTTACAGAAGGAACACATGAGGTACCCCATCTGGTTTTGATGATCGTCCTGAAGCATACAAGGAACCATCTCTTTCAGTTCTGGCACAAAGTCAAACATGACTCTTACACAATCTACCAGCTTTTCCCACTGATCTATGGACAACAGAATACATTTGTTGGTAGGTATCACTTTACCACTTTCTGGTCATTCTCCCACTGTCGTAGATCCACACCACCATTTGGATCCAAAGTAGCATACATATTGGCTCCCACATGAGCATCATGGGTCCTTCCTTGATTGATGGCCTCCTAAAGCTTGAAATGGACTCCACGAAGTTCCAGCCAATGTTTCAAACTCAGGATAATACCACGTTTGGTAGGATAACTTCCCCCACTAGGATATACATCGTACTTCCTCACACGAATTCCTAGTTCTCCATTCCACATCTTGGCCGTCACAAATACGTCACTGCCTAAGTCTATATGACAACGAGGATCCTGTAGCTCTGTCTTGTCTGTCTCCAGTCCCAACAATGTCATAACTTGTATCTCTCCACATTCCTCCACAGCTTTACAGAAGAGGGAGTAAGCTTGAGGTCCTCACCTGGGAAGGGTATCTAATAAGGCTCTGACACGGTCAAAGGAGGTTCGAGTTTTTTCGATAATGTCAGCCTTCATTAAGCATTCAACATCATCCTGAAAATGATCAACAACCATTCCATGTACACATGATTACAGTCTGAACTTTAAACAACTTAAGCTGACCATTTGTGACACTACATTCGCCACCACGCTGAAATTATCGACAGCCATTCCATGTACACATGATTACAGTCTGACCTTTAAATTGCAATAAAACAATTTCTGGTCAACTTGAACCGGCTAACTTTGCGAGCACAGGAAGCCACACACAGGAAGCTAAACACATCAACCCTCCCAGGTCGGCACAAACTGTCACCTACTTGAACATATCTGTACACGCATAAGCATAAGTGATACAAATGAAAGCATTAAATACTTAAAATGGTGGTCAGTTTTAATGCTTGGATGGAGGTGCTTTTAACAAACATAACACCTTACACGATTTCGTCCAATCACAGCTGTCACATGTCTCTTCAGTTACGGCTCAGCGAGCAAGCGTTTCAGCTGTTAGTAGTAGTACTCACAGTAGTGCATAGACAGCGCCCCATTCACGCATATCATATACGGTGGCGCATGGCGCATGAATTTTAACAGCTACAAAAATAAATACTCAGAACTTCGGAGTTGGTCCTTGTGTACCAAATGACAGCGTATTTTAAACCGGCTAGAGATACCTTTGATTTAACAAAATGCGCTCTGATCTAACTTTTGGCCTAATAAATAGCAGCTAAATTCCCCTCATAGTGTGATATTAATTCTACGTTGAAAAGAGATTTTGCTGTGTGAACACTCGAGCAAACTAATACCACTCATAAGATAATTGAATAATAATCACAGACCACTAAGGTGAACCTAAAGGTCACACAAACACACCTGGAGACTCCCAAAGGAGGGTGGGGTTCAACAGTCGATAAGGTCACACAAAGGTCACACCTATGTTACGTCATAAAAACAGAATGGCGGATATGAGCCACAACTCCCCCCCCCCCCACCTTACAACAATCAGATGTTTTGTGCCAAAAAAGAATTGTAAATAGTATTGAAGCTGCACATCCATATCAAGTGTGTTGTATTACCCTACCAACTTCTGAATGCATATCAAACATATGTGTATTTAAAATATTGAATAACTGCATGATTTTATGGAATGTGGAAAGGCTACAATTAGTGTTTAACTTTATCTTGTATGTGAGAGCATACGTGCGTTTGCACGTCCATGTACATTGTACGTGTGGTGTGCGTGTGTGATCTCGTATTTAGCATTGTATTTTCCAACCGTATATGAGGTAGTGGAAACAAGGACATGATCTGGGTTACCTGTATAAGGTGTGAATGCATTAAGCTGCGTATTTGCTTACTTGCAGCATTTAAACTGTAAATTTGAAAACAAGAATAAATCTTTTGAATTTGAGTTCCTTGTGCAGATATGCGCATGAAGAATTTGAATAACCAAAACATAAATTAACACTATTAATAATTTTAAGTGAATGACAAAATTTAAGCAAACACCTAACGGCTCAAAATTGGTTTTATTTATGATTAGATTTCTAATATTTGAATCCATCATCTTCTTTTACGTAAGGGCGGTGGTTCAGCCTTGTGGTGGACGCGTTCGCTAATCACGTCGAGGACCTGGGTTCGATTCCCCTCAAATGAACAATATGTGTCGCCCATTTCTGTTGTACACCAGCATAATATTGCTGGAATATTGCTGGAAGTGGCGTAAGACCGCAATCACTCTCTGAAACCATACTCACTCACTTTTTCATGTAAACCTGCTCATTTAATATTACACGTCCTTCTGCTCATTACACAAAGTGAACAAAACTAAGAAGACAGTCAGGTGTTTATTGTCATTTAACAACAACGAAGAGACAGTGTGTGTTTGTTAGTGAGGACAGAAATCGAAACAAACAGAAATATGTTTTTTTAAACAGTAGAAATAGACGTTTTATAGCAGTGATGTCGATTGAATTTGATCCCTAGTCATTGACACATATCACCACCGTCATCATCATCGTCATCAGCAGGAATTGTAGGTGTTGGTGGTGAAGGAGGTCCTCCTGTAGGTGTTGGTGGTGAAGGAGGTCCTCCTGTAGGTGGTGTTGCAGGAGGTCCTCCTGTAGGTGGTGGTGCAGGAGCTGAAAGGTTTAAATTTAAAGAAAATATATTCCTTACCCGTGGCACAACTGACAGATGGGACACACCTGTATGTAAATCCCTTTATTGACAAGTAAACGATATGCCCTCATAGATCAGAGCACCAAAGATAATGACTAACTCAATTCGAGCGACCCCAAAATGTGACATTATCATGACAGCAAGCGGACGTTAACAGACTCCTTGCAGCACATCAAACACATTTCCTATAGCATCAGTATCACACCAAGAAGAAAAGATATGACGTTTAAACAAATTCATTTTCTATATTACACATACTACACGTTTTTGCAGGCATAAGTACAAAGTTAAACAATCATCTTTTATAGCAATGTCGTCTTGTTATTATGGCAGTGAAATGAAAACGGGATCATTCTCGAATCAAACGACAAATATTTCATGGCTTTCTTGACATCAGGTGCATAGTCATACATAAATCGACCGACGGAATGTATTTCTTCAAGTTTTGCATTTGGTCAGAGATGTACACAATTAAGTTGCACTCACTTAGCTGGGTGTCCCCCATTTGCCACAAACAGGCAAATACAAGCACTACTGCCATGGTCATAATTGTCTTGGTCCTCATAGTGACTGTTCTTTAGGCCTTTCTGTCATGTAGGAAAAACAACAACATATGTTTGAGTTACAATTTCCACGAGTCTGTCCCCAAAATGATTTTCTTCGTTTTACAACTTAAATGAAAAACGCAATAGTAAGTTGATAATAAAAATAAAAAGAAGAAGAGGTGGGGGTGCTAGGATCAACTTCTTGTACAAAAAATGATTTTGGAAGAGGCTAAAACATATCACCGTTACATTTCCATGTGCTGGATTGACTACAAAAAGCATACGACTGTGTCTCTCATGAATGGCTTCTGAAGTCTCTTCATTGTACCGACCTCCTGAGCGACTACTTGATTTACTCAAGTCTTTAATGAGTTGCTGATCGACTCATCTTGAGATACACTCGTAAGGGCAGGTGTAGACTTCGGAATCTATTCCAATCAGAAGTGGAATTTTCAAGGGGGACTCCTTAAGTGTTTGGCTTTTTGGTTTGTCTCTAAATCCTTTGATCTTTCTGCTCAATAGAGAGGAGGGTTACCATCCCGGACCTCCTCAGCACAGATCCCCATCTCCTCATCTCCTTTATATGGATGACATCGAGCTCCTTGCCAAAGGATATACCAATTTGAAAGAACAGGTTCTCCTTGTCGAGTCATTTTCTAATGATGCTGGCATGACATTTGGACTCGACAAATGAATTCTTTTCATTTGAAACGTAGCAAGGTAACTAATGATGGATCGGTCAAGTTACAAGGGAGAGGAGTTATTGAGCATCTTGTGGAAGATCAGTCCTACACCTATCTTGAAATGCAAGTTCGAGACATAGCTCCAGAATGCCCAGATTCAAGACTAACTTCGGGCTGAGTACAAATCTCGCTTAAAGAACATCTGGAGCTCAGAGCTAAATGCTCGAAACAAGGTCAAAGCCACCAATACTTTTGTTGTGCCAGTCCTTTCCAATTTATTTGGAGTAGTTGATTGGACAAAACAAGACATCCAGAGTCTTGACCGCTTGACCAGAAGGATCATGTCTAATAACAGAGCCCACCACCCTCGTTCCTCTCTCAATCGTTTATATATGCAATCAATTCTGGAGGCCGGTGTTTGATTAATGTGGAGGCTCTTCATGATAGAATTTTAGTGTGCTTTTGTACATATGTTTTTACCGGATGATCCTCTGGTGATACATGTCAGGACTCATGATGAAAGCAAGGAATTCCACAGCTATTTTGTTGGACAGAATCGGAAGTTTGAGGTTGATTTAGTTGATGGCAATGTACTGCTGGGCGGTACAGCGATGGGAGTATACCAGGTGAAGTCCTTCACCAAGTCTTCTCAGAGTCGGTCATTTGTGGAGAAGCTTTCTGAGAAGCCATTGCATCGAGTGTACATGCAGTGTGTGGAACAGAATAGCAATCCCACCGACTCCTTCACCTGGATGAAGTCGCCTGGTCTAAAATGTGAAACTGAGGACTTCCTTTTTGCTGCCCAGGACCAGTCACTTCCAACTCGCAATCACCTAAATGTGATTCTTAAAGATAACATTAACATGAAATGCCGACTGTGTAATGAATTCACAGAGACTGTCCAACACATTGTCAGTGGATGCCCTTCTTCGAAACAAACAGCATATCTTAAAAGACATGATGGCATGGCTCGTTGTTTCTACTATCGTCTTCGCCATGCCTGTGGCTTTGCGGTCCATCCATGGTACGACCCTGAACATGTCCAGGGCCTCATGGAAAATGACGGCTTTAAACTTCTTTGGAATAGGCCTCAGAAGAATTCCTCAGAAGAATTCCAGACAACAAACCTGATCTTGTCCTTTTTGACAAAGCCAATGAATGTATTTATGTTAATATATGTATTGAATTTTCTGTCCCTTTGGACAGCAATGTGAAAAGCATGCTAAATATGAGGACCTCGCTTTTTAAATATCTCGCTTGCATCCCAAGCACACTGTCGTCAGGCTCCCCATTGTTCTCGGTGCCCTTGGTTTGGTACCTCCTGATCTCTTGGCGCAGATCAGGAGAATGCCCGGGTTCTCCACCGGGAGCACCGCCCTTCTGACATTCTGGTTACTGCAGAAGGCTGCAGTGTTGGGGAGTCTACATATTCTCCGAAAGTTTTGGTGGGTTCGACAAGATAGCGCTTTCTGTCGCTGTCTGGGCAGCATGCAGAGGGGGCAAGGCCCTGAGTTCATGATGAGCCTTTCTAGTTTGACTGTGCCAAAATCACCTGAACCCTCTCTGCTGCATTTTCATCTTAATCTGTAAAACATAATAATACATGCCTTTATAAAGCACAGCAAATCACAAATATGATGAGCTCTGTGCGCTCTGTGAGACAGAGACAGTGGTAGCAGTTTAGACAATTCCAATTAGACGCAGCTGTGAAAGAAAAACATCTTTTTCCAAATGTAGAAGATTAGAATATGTAGACTGTGAGGAGATCTCTTAGGTATGACGGTGCAAGATGGTTGTAGCATTTGTAAGCCATGAGGCGGATCTTGTAATCAACACGTGAAGCAACAGTAACCCATTCAAGTTCCTCTTAGCATTGGCGATGAATGAGTAAATTTGGACCATTTCAATAATCCTGGCTACTGTATTTTGAACTGCTTGAAGTCTGTATATGAGTTCTTTTCTTACATTGGCAAGGAGGCAGTTACAGTACGAGAGATGACAAGAGTGAGTGAGTTAAAGTTTGTAGTCACAACGGCGGTATTACAGTCATATCGTGACTACAAATAGGCATAAATTCATGATAAATACACAAATTTTAAAAACCTGTTGACGAAGGACTGTAAAACCAACTAGTAAATCACATTAACACGAATTAACAACTGGCATCTATCTCTAAAATAGGAGTCTAAATAAGAACAATGCAATATAAAAACGGACTGAGTATCGCCAACAACTGAATTTTGAACACCATACTATAGGGACCATTAGATCTACAGTACTTTCCCACCTGCATGGACCCTAACTAGATTTACATTACCGGTGATTGTACTGATATTTAGCTATTATAAAACAACAAATATTCTACGATTAAAAAGCTTGGTAGAGCTAAATTGACTTTGAAAGTTTTTGGACTTACGTACCCTCTAAGGAGAACAATCATTTTACAGTACTTTAACCCCTTCGAGGATACAGTCACTAACAATCTCGGTTGCTAATTTATTCTGCCGATTATAAGATCTCATTTATCTATTCACAAAACATATATAAATAAAAAATCATCAATCAATTCTATTTCTTTTAAAAACTCAATGATTAAATCATTAACATTGGTAAAAAGGTCCTTAAAAGCACTATATCACAGCACACTTCTCTAAAAACAATAATGGATTTATCTCAATAATACTACCTATCAGCCCTCAGCTAAAAAACTACTATACGTATTTGCATCACAATATTAAATCAAAAAGTTCGAATGAATTAATGCAACGTTGCATTAAATCGACTCTTGTGCCCTTTACCGGACGAACATTATTGCAAGAGACCCTCATAGAGTTATGTCCCTTGAAGCGCTCTTTATGAATATTAAACGTACAACTTGTGATTTAAAACCAGTTCGACAAAAGCCGACAAAACCGCTTGAAATATTTATCCCTTGTAATTGAAAAACCAACAGACAAGTGAGATGACAAGATAAAGCATTAGTCTCACATTGTCAGGTATGGCCGTGGTTTTCCAACATTACAACCTGGTATGTCAGTGACAGAATTTTGAACTGTATCCTCTCTTCTAGACGTAGCCAATGAAGAGATTTGAGGACATGTTGAATGTAATCACTTAGCATTGACTTACTCACTTATCTTTTCAGTCGCTGAAAGTGATCTTTATCGATACCATCCAGCTAAATATCTCCACACTTGAAAGTATACGCTGTCCTGGCTGCTCCATTTTTCCTAAAATGCACTACTTTGGACAACCTGTTTTCTACACACCAACAGTTCAGGACATCCAGTAACAGAATCAGCTCTTCGGTAACCGCGCAATAGGACGACGTCGTCGGCACATGCGAGTATACCTATCTTCTGACCGTCCAGAGAACGCCAATGTTGATATCATCAATCTGCTGGATGAGATCATTAATAAATATCTTAAAAGAAGGGGTGATAAAAGGCATCCTTGTCACAATCCACATTTCACATCGAACCAGTCTGTTGTCAGGCCATTCAATCATACACACCACCGCACAAAATCATATAGAGATCTTAAGGCACTGAACATATTACCATATAAACCAATGTCTCTAAGCTTGCTCCACATTAAACGCCTATCTACACTGTCATAGGCCTTCTTAAAATTGATAAAAGCTGTAAAAGTCCCGTTTCCCATGTTCTTCCTCGTCTCAATGATAGAAGTAAAAGTATATACATGTTCTCTGGTTGATCTCTTCTTCCGGAAGCCGTTTTGCTCGTCCGCTAAAATACCGTTCAGTTCAACATGGTTACTGAGTCTGGATTTGAGCACGTATAAGTTAGAACTCTGGTACCCTTCCCAATTTAAAAAAAAATGTTAAAAAGGACGATGTAGAAAGAGATTACACGGTCTGTTCATTAAGCTTCTACAGGTATCCCATCACACCTTGTTGCTTTCCCCTGCTTCTCCTGTAACAGTGCCTGTTGGATATTGATAATTCGTCTTCTATAACATTATTATTACAGCATCTACAGATTCTATCTTCTCTTTTGATATTCACAAATTGAATTACAAAACCTTTGGTAAAACATGACACCAACACATCGATATTTGTGTCTCGCTTGTCGTAATACACATTGGTAGTACACGTATATACAGAACCACGATGAACTGATATACAACATAATGGTTATGTAACTTATGCTGCAAAAGCACATTTGTAATATTATCACAAAAATTCCCTTTGCCTTGTTGACATGCAGTAATATAAATTGTGATTTGAGTCCACGAAAGTTTAATATCATAAAGGAGGCGTGTCCAGTCGACGTTCACAGAGTATACAAATCCCATTAAATGTAACATGCTATTGGCTATGAATTGAAGAATTTGATGAAAAGTAGTTTCTCTAAAATAACTGAAAACATAAAGATGAGAGATGGGAGAATCATTTAGTGACAATGATGCTGAATCACATAAAAGCGTGCCTTGATCGTTGCCCATTATGCCAATCGAACATGCTTCCTCCGCACGATGAGAAAAATAAGTAACATTAAAACCAATCAGCCGCACAATGCCTTACAAAAGAAATTGGCAAAGCACCACATATTGGCAAAGCACCACGTGATGAGCAAATAAATTAACAGCTACAATAATTCATTTGATCTGTACGATAAACAGTTACAATGATAACTAAAATGTGAAAGAACCAAAAAAAGCTCAATCAAACAATTTGCAGAAGAATCAAAAATGAAACAAACTTACTCTAGACAATACTCTTGCATCTCCGGAGTGTTACGTCAGTATTTCACACCTGTATAGACTTGTTGTTGTTATGACCTCTGTGAATTTGAATAACGTGGTCTTTGTGTAGGTGACCTCTGACGATTAAGAAGTCGGAGTACTTACCTGCTGACACGTGGACTTAGCGTCGTAACAACATCCCCGATAGTAACTGTGATTGGTGCGTTGATCTGTCTCCTTTGCCGTAGCAACACATGTGAAGCGGAAAACAAGTGGATTGGATAACATCCCCGCTGAAGTTTTAAATACAAGAAGTGTGTATACGCTATCTGCATAGACCCTTTACAGTTTGTTTTAATACCGGACGTATCCCTATCAGTTGGAATAAGGCCATCATCTACCCCATCCCTAAAGCACAGATTGGAGACACCAAGGGCGCGTTATCTTACAGGGGACTTACTATCATTTGTGCTTCCTGTGAACCGTATAGCAGTATTCTTAACACAAGACTATGAACCTACATCAAAGAGGCCACTATTTTAGAAGAGATCGTTCTATCACTGAACATGTTTCATCACTTACGTCAATCATTGAACTCAAATCTCTGAAAAAGTCTACTTTTACAACTTTCATCGTTCTACGCAAGGCATATGATTGTACTGATCGCTCTATAATGTGTTCAAATGTACTGGAGGCGAACATAAAATGTGCGATGTTTAATGCTATTGCCTCCCTTTACAGAACTGTTGAGTGCTCTGTGAGATTGAAGGGTAGACATACTTCATGGATTGATGTGCAATACGAATTGAAACAAGGATGTTTACTTTCACCCTTACTTTTAAATACTCACATAAACGTAGGGCCAGCCTTGATGAGAAAGTCACATGACGTAACTCCTCTAAATATCCATCTGCCTTGTGTTTATCAACAACCAGGAGAGGTAACTCAAAAACAGACTTCTGGTTATAATCTTGGCCACGGCAGTCTTCGATATAGGTTACACAACACCAAATGTTTTCCCATAGACTTCTATATAACGGCATATATTTTTTTAATCATCCAGGCTGTCAACAGCCATTCCATGTACACATGGGTACAGTCTGGCCTTTAAACTACAACAAAACACAAATTCCGGCTAACATAGCTTGCCAATTTTCCGAGCACAGGAAGATAAACACATCAACCCCAGTTCCGCACCAAATGTCACCTGCTTGAAAGTTTCTGTACACACAATAAGCATAAGTGATGGGGATAAAAATGACAGCACTAAACACTTAAAATTGTGTTCAGTTTTAATTACTGGATGGATTTGCTTTGAACAAACATAAAACCTTACACTATTTCATCCAATCACAGCTGTCACAAAATCTCTATTTCTTCAGACATACGCAACTCGTCAGCGAGCACGTGATTTTGATTTTGTGTAGTGGAACCTGTAGTAAAAGTGTTTCAATCATATGAAGCCCCATATAATCACAACCAACATACCTGTAATGACATCGACTGTCACTTGTTTGAAGCATTTAGAAGTTGGTGTGATGAACATCGACTGTCACGTTTCACCAGTAACATCTGCATGTGATTTACCGGCACTGTTCTGGCAATATTGGAGGGGTGATAATGTCCATTCAAATAAAATTAACTGATTGAAATCGTTCTGAATGCGACTATGCATGATGTCTAATATTTATTGATTACCAGGATTCCATAAGCCTCTCTTAGAGCTAAGAGGCTTCGAAGATCTAGGCCCTGGAGAGTAGTTTTGGTTCTTTTTATCAAGGAGAAACCTTTGCAACATCTAGCACCAACAGAAGCTGCTTAATTTAATGTACACAAATTAAGTGAGTGAGCAACAGTTATTTAATTGGATACACGGATTAATACAATGAACGTTAAAATCCACAACCGAAAATGATTTGTATCAATCAGCGTTACATGTGTGCGCTCCATATTTCATTACGTTCAGCCATAATAATCCCACGGAAACGATCACCGTGTTATGTTATCGACTCATTCACCATATGTTATTGAATACTACATCATTTTGTTAGTAAGACGTGTACAACAGCATTCTCATTATGTTCAGCTTAATTCACATTCACAAATTGTTTTACTTTATGACCCGTGAAGATCCATCTCAGAATTGATCTTCAGCAACTCATGCATGTCGACAGACGGGATGTTGTAGTCTAGTGAGCTGATTTGGCTGATGCATATCATCCTATACACTTTAAGTAGATCGATGTTCCTAATGTCAATCAGTTAATTGTCGGGTTCAGATTTCATTATTATATTTATCCGTCATATAACTTGATACTGCGGAGTGCAGCGTTTAACAACAGAAACAAAACAGACCTGATCAGTTAATAAGATCAGAGACAGAACATGAATTTCACATGAGGTCAGCATGAGCCTGCACACAATATTGAGTGATCTGATCCACTCAGCCACCGCGGCTTCAACCAAATCTGCGGAAGTCTCACAACTTGAAGGTGACATCGTGTACTTTGTGTATCCCTCTGACAAATGTAAATTGGCACGAAGTAATTGGTGATTACGTGCCTCACACTGAGAGTGTGGCTACCTGACTAAGAAAATGTAACCCTAAATATAAGATGTTATATGTGACAACTTTCTAAAAAGCATTGTGTATTCATACCTTACAAACCACCAAGAAGTCCAATATAGCCACATTTTACGGATAACGACTTCCTAATTTCGTGACTGACACGTTTCGATACAGATTCAAAAAATTAAGAAGTTGTTATCCATGTCGTGTGTCTATATTGTACTTCCTAACTTACTAAGATACCACTCAAAGAAGTTACCAAGAGGTCCTTCGGAGGAAGTAACGATCACCAAGTTGGGTTGACTAATGACAAAATGCATCTAGATATATGTTTGCTTAACTTTATTTCAGAAACTAATCAATTACTTGACAGCTGTAGTGCACACTTCAGAGCGGCTTAGATAGTTGTAAACGGAAGAGTCAGCTGGCTGGATGGCTGACAGAAGACTGGTCCACCGCCTCCTTAACCACCGAGTGGGACCGGATTGGAAGGGTCGACGACTAGGTTTGGCGTACACTCGACGTCGGTGGCGCTGGAGCACACGCACGTTCCTGCAGACGTCGGTATATCAGTGTCTAGAGGGTAGCAATCCCCTCTCACGTTGCATTTCTCTGGAAGAGACCATGGATAAATCAAACACGTTGTTCGTGAAGTCACTCAAAATACAGCCTGTCCTTCACAGAATCATAGACAATGTCTGAACGTCAATCATAAAACCCTGGTCAAAGATAAGCTGTTGCACAACACTGGCCTCCTACAGAAACATGTTTCGCTCTGCTACCTTCTCATGTGCTCTAAAGGTCGTACAGTCAGCAGGTTGTTACAACAGTATACGATAGATAGATAGATGGATAGATAGATAGATAGATAGATAGATAGATAGATAGATAGATAGATAGATAGATAGATAGATAGATAGATAGATAGATAGATCGATGGATGGATGGATGGATGGATGGATGGATGGATGGATGGATGGATGGATGGATGGATAGATGGATGGATAGATAGAACAATTTTGTGACGCGTGTACTGTACCTTCAACAAGGGTGATAGTCTGTGTGACGATAACCTGTTCATCATTTTTCTTGGTCTGACCGGACACAGCACAGCTGTACGTGCTACAACCAGACAGGAACTCTCCTGATTTGCATGTGTCGTCATCATTGCATGCTGGAAAACAATCAAAACTTAGCTATCAATAGGTTCCGAAAAATGATTTTTATGAACACAGAAACATTTCAATTACTCAACCCGGATATGCGATATGACTGTAGCATGTCGAGATCTGAAATACAGTCAAACACCATTGTGTCGAAGCTGAAAGGATCAAACTGAATACTTCGAGCTATTCGCGGTTTGACACAACCGCAAAATAATGACCAAATAAGGAAACTGCTGTAGCCAAGTTTTTACTTTGAGACAGAAGTACGGTCAATACATGAAATGTCGACAGAAATCCGTGTTTGCCTGTACCATGCATGAGTAAGAAACAATTGGAAAGTGTTGTAAAAATCAAACCTGAGCTTCAGCAAGGGATGAAAACTGAACAAACACTCACATGATGCCCCTGTTACCATCCGGACCTTCGACCCCCGACACTTGTAGGTGATGCACGGACCGGACCCGGCAACGGTGAAGGTTTCATCCACCTGTCTCAGAACCCCAGCCACCATACAGCCGTTCTCCTTCATCTCGTAGTCAAGGGTAACTGTCAACAGACCAACATTAAACTCAACATCTTCCGAAATACATCTTGTCGACGACAATGGGGAAGAATTTACAACCAAGGAGAAAACTTTCATGTAAGAAGCATTTGAATGTGAAAACGATCATCTTTTTGTTTGTGTTTTGTTTTGTTTGTGGTCTTGGGTGGCGGATGGGGATGGGATTCTTTAATCTGTAATATAGCTCGGCAAGTGATACATCCGTGTGTTATATCTGTGATGTGTGTTCTGTGACACATACGTACATTGCGTCACGCCGGGGTTGAGGGCAGACCCCAGTGCTGCCACGGAGAGAACCAACAGCAAAGTGATGGCTGACATTTTGAGCTGCAAAATGAGGAATACAGGTCAGATCTACAAGAATAATACATTGTGTTGACGAGTCGTGTTGTAATCGGGGTGTTTTATACTGTTAGAGACTGGAACACTTTCAAATTATTGTCATCTTACATCGAGCATGGAAACATACTTTGTCTTGGTACCAGACTACGCTGCTTATCCAGTCGTACCTCGTAAGGGTGGGAAACCCACAGTAAGTCGGTGCGCCTTGTCAGCAAGGCGCGCAGCAAGCCAGAGATTTCGCGTAAGTCCGATAGGTTGCAAAGCTTTATGTTTAGATAGTACTGAGGAGTTGCCCAACCTTCTTAACAACAATCATGTGTAAGCCCGGGCTCTTTTTTCATAATGGTAGCTACGCCCCTGGCAGCAAGAGTTGTATGATACCCATGGAGTTGAGATTGATAATAAAAAATGTGTCGCTGAGATTGACATCCAATGATCGAGGGGAAAATACCACCGCCTTGAGCATGCACTACTGCGTGGATATGTGCGCTATATAAATATCCAATAATAATTGTAATTGTTTGATCTGAAGGCTCTAAATACTTACGCCACAGGTCCATATCACCTACATATTTACATCACATGTAGCTATTGACCGCCTCCGTGGTGTAGTGGTTAGAGCGTCCGTCCGGGGAGCGGAAGGTCGCGGGTTCGATCCCCGACCGCGTCATACCAAAAGACGTTAAAATATGGTACTTGTTGGTCCCTGCCTGGCCCTCGGTATTAATGGGTACAGCAAGGACTGGTCGGCTCCGAGTCAGTATAATGTGTCTGAGTGGGGTATTCATGCTTCACTGCGGCATGGTATCTCAGTTGGCTAGCACTATAAAACCAGCTTCAGTCTGGGGTAGTACAAACAGCCGCACATACACATACACACGCATGCACATCGTCATATGAGCAACATATTCTCAAGCACGACGTAAAACCTAATTTCACCTCACCTCACATGTAGCTATCAGCTACTTCCCCATATCATCTACATACATGTCCATATAAATTTGACTTACCAATTCCTGTCTTCCTGGAACCGTGGATGCGATGAGTGATGTCTGTCTGACTGTGGTAGTGTATTGCCTTTATACTGTGTACGAATAATCCAATTAAGGTTATTAAAAGCTATATATTAAGCATTAACTCACAACAAAATCATTTTCACTTAAAATGGAAGACATTAGCGATTGTAAGAAATTCAATAATGCAAATTAACTGTAGTTATAACTCAAATTGGATTGGTCATTCAGCATGAGATGGCATCGTTATGAAGTAATTACTACTACAGATGTATAAACTAAATTGACAATTATTTGAATCTAGACATGATTACCACGTTGATAATGATGCACTAAACAGTTGATAAACAGTCACAGATCACTAGGAGGACAGGGTTACATGCTGCACATTAAACGTGATACATATATCGAAAACATGGCACCTGTCGTGGCATATCCATGGTAGGGGTTTCACAGGGGCCGTTTCAAACCACATTCAAGCATTTGACATCCTCGGGGAAGTGTTCCAATGGATGTAACTTTATAGTCTGTTTCACTTCAAACAAAAAAGTAAATCAAATTAAGTGAAATTAAGATTGCGAATCCTCATAATTTTACGTTGCCAAATGAACATTTAAATCTCAGAATTTTATTCAACTTAGGATGAAAGTTGTTTAACAAACGATCATAGATTAAAATAGCTATTATTGGTTTGTATTACAAGGGGGTAAGCGCAGTAGATGGAACAGTGAAACAAATGCACGTGATGAGCGTTAACTTAGACCAGCCCAACTTGTTCTCGGTGTTTCATCTGTTTGGTTGATCTACAGACAGAAAAAGCCCACAGTAAAGACTTGAGAGCATAGGTCTTGGCAACTCTAGATGTAAATTCCTCTTCATTGGCGGATACGACTTAACGCATCGTTACAAACCTAAAGGCCGTAATATCAGAGGTGCCTTCTACATAGTTGACAATAAGAATTTTCTTCACCATCATGTTCAAATAA
The DNA here is from genome assembly GCF_003918875.1 of Haliotis rubra. Taxonomy (NCBI): domain Eukaryota; kingdom Metazoa; phylum Mollusca; class Gastropoda; order Lepetellida; family Haliotidae; genus Haliotis; species Haliotis rubra. The sequence continues at coordinate 1,086,823 of NW_025766059.1, read as the reverse complement.
GGACCTAAACCTCTTACCAACGGGGGTTACAACAGCATATGCCAAAACATGGCCCCAAAGAGAAATGGAACCCGTAGAATGTCTTTCAGCGTGGGTTAAGTCAGCGTTGCCATAGGTAGAATGCACAAACTGAATAGGAGGAAACAGAATTGGAACGAAATAATTCTGTCTCAGCCAGCCAGTGCTTTACCCAATATTGCCACCTATAAGGTCAGTATGTTAACTGAGGAAAGAACCATTCATCAGTTCTAGTCACTTTTGGCCTGACTCTAAAACCTGAAGACATGCCCATTACTCTTTCTAAGCGTCATAGGGGCGCTGGGATAGCCTAGTGGTTAAAGCGTCACACCGAAGACCCGGGTTCGATTCCCCACATGGGCACAATGTGTGAAGCCCATTTCTGGTGTCCCCCGCCATGATATTGCTGGAATATTGCTGAAAGCGGCGTGAACCCCAACTCACTCACTCTAAGCGTCATAGAAATCCGTACAAAGAGAGATATATTGCTTGTCGAACAAATGTACATCCAAATCAGTCACTCAAAGATTAACCATAGACCTAAATGCTATCAAGGAAGGACGTTCTTCGTATACACAGAATGTATTGGTGACCAGCTGAATTAATACTTTGTAAATTTTACCAAACTCAAAGGATTTCCTCATATTTATGCAGCCTCAGAAACGGACCGACATTTAGCTCTGTCAAAATGTTTTATTTTTCAACTTCCTACACTACTTGCCCAGGAGACAGAGTTCAGGAAAAGTTCATTCCTTGATCCATGGGGCATTTGTCCATAAACGTGGTGAGCAAACATTATACTTATGTCACTATATATCTTCAAAGGTTTGGGGCAATTTGTTAAAAATGAAAGCAAATGTCATTTGAACTTTACAGAGAAAACAATATTTGTTAATAAATGCTGGGTTTCCTCATTGATGCATCTATGTCGATTTGGGGGCAAACATTTAGTAGACAAGATACATGCCGGAGAGGTATCTATGTTGTCATGGTACTGTGCACTGATAATATCTCACAGACATGCCAGGCCAGGCTAGCAATTCAACCCATATCACTTTCACAACCAACAAAAGGCGGCCTCGTTCATATTATCATAACACCACACAGTAGCGGTGACACGCAGGTGGTCACCAAAACAATATCGCGTCAAGGATGCCTTATATAATCTATCAAACACAGGCGGAATTAAAAAAAACAGATAGTGAATTTGTGTTTGAAAAAATCATTGTACAACAACAGGTTTAGCTAATCGATAAGTGAGTAAGTTTAGTTTTACGACGCATCCAACAATATTCCAGCTATATGACGAGTCTCAACCAGACAATCCATAACAACATGAGCATCGACCTACGCAGATGGGAAACGATGACGTGTGTCAACCAAGTCAGCGAGCCTGACCACTCGATCCCATTAGTCGCCTCTTACGACAAGCATGGGTTACTGAAGATCAATTCTAATCCGGATCTTCACGGTTGGCCGATAGATATAAACATCCGCCATGCACCAAAGAACAAATGTGAGTTTATCCTCCCGCCAGGTTGTGTTGAATTCAACGCTACAGCCTGTTCGATACCGAGCTTCCAACATCCAATCAAGTAAAGGTGCACCACTAAACATTGACCTAACACTGTTCAGTCAAAACTAAATTGGGCCCATAAGAGAGTGAGTGAGTGAATTCAGTTTTACGCCGCACTCAGCAATATTCCAGCTATATGGCGGCGGTCTGTAAATAATCGAGTGTGGACCAGACTCTCCATTGATCAGCTTTATGATCATCGACCTTCTAAGTTGGGATACTGTGGCGTGCGTCAGCGAGCCTGACCACCCGATTCCGTGAGTTACTGAAGACCAATCCTAACCCCAGGGGCATTCAGAATGTTGAAATCGACAGCGGGCTATGGTTAGCCCTGCATAAATCCATATAACGGTTGTGTTGTATGCTACATATAGATTCGTTACACTATTTATTATTCTATTACTTCATTTAATAACGTCAAGTAGTCATTGATATCAGGTAATCGAGATGATTGATATATTTGAATAGATAATTGTCACAGAATAAGTCATTTAATGATATCTGAGATCGATATATGATGCTATTGTAGTCTTACTTTAAGTGGTAAATACTCTTATGTCGCATTACTTCCTATTACATACACACATCAGGATATTATTCATCATCGGTAGTATTTTCTGAACACTTCAAGCTACTGAACTATCTAAGCTGTTGAGCACAGAAGTGTACCCTTGAAAAACGGCTTTAACGAAATCTGATAGATGTCACAGATACAGTTGCAGAAACTCGTCAAACCATTTCTCATTTGTTGCCAGGCAGTTTGTCCTCTTCTTTTCAGAAGAGCAGCGGTTTTTTCCCATGGAGAAACATCTGGCACCAAACATAACCTGCGTGATTGAAATTACACAATTTAGCTGAGTGAGCAATTGGCAACAGTTACTTAATTGGATACACCTGTGGTCGGATTAATTCAATAAACGTTAAATTCCACAACTCAAAATGATTTGTATCAATCAGCTTTAGGTGGATTTGTAATCCATATATTATAGGGTTCATGCATAATGGTCCAATGGAAGCGATCACCCCGTTATGTTATTGACTCATTCATCATTTTAAGGATTATCTGGTCCAGACCACCGCCGCCATACAGCTGTAGTATTGCTGAGTACGGCGTAAAACTAAGCTCACTCACTCACTCACTCATCGAATACTGCACTGTTTTATTGGTAAGACGTGTACAAGAGCATTCTCATTATGATCAGCTTAATTCACTTTCACAAATAGTTATACTTGTGACCCGTGAAGATCTATTTCAGAATTGATCTTCAGCAACTCAGGCACCACAGACAGCATACTGTTGTCTTTAGAGCTGATTGGCTGATGCATGTCATCCTCTTCACATTGAGTAGATCGATGTTCATGATGTCAGTCACCTGATTGTCAGCTTCAGATTTCATTACAATATTTATTCGTCATATAACTTTGATACAGGGCAAACTTTATGGATAACAACTTCTTGTATTTCGTGAGTGCGACGTTTCGATACAGATTCTTATACATACCGTTGTCATACCTGCTTGACAACAGTACAAGAATCTGGATCGAAGCGTCGCACTCCCGAAATAAAAAAAGTTGTAATCCATAAAGTTTGTTCTATATTGTACTTCCCAGCTTCTGACCGCCTCCGTGGTGTAGTGGTTAGAGCGTCCGCCTGGAGAGCGGAAGGTCGCGGGTTCGATCCCCGACAGCGTCATACCAAAAGACGTTAAAATATGGTTACTTGTTGGTCCCTGTCGGCTCGGAGTCAGTATAATGTGTCTGAGTGGGGTATTCATGTTTCACTGCGGCATGGTATCTCAGTTAGCTAGCACTATAAAACCAGCTTCAGTCTGGGGTAGTACAAGCAGCCGCACATACACATACACACGCACGCACGTCGTCATATGAGCGAAATATTCGCAAGCACGACGTTAAACCCAATTTCACCTCACCTCACTTCCCAGCTTCAAAAATGCCACTCATCACTTGTTTTGTATATCCATCTGACAAGTGTAAATCGACACGGCTCCCGTCGCAGAACGTAATGAATCAATTGCTACCTGGTAAATGGTATATTTAATTCCGTTTAGAAAGGGAAATTTGCAAGAAAAATCTAACGGTCTGGCGAAACACCACATTTATGCCACTCATAGTCATACTCCATCATATCTCGTTGCATCGTTCACAAAACAATTCAGCTCTCTGCCAGCTTCCCCGCAAGGTTGTCACTGTTATGTTCATCTACTTTGAAAAACGCTTGGACACAGTCCAGTCCCCAAAGATGAAAACAAAGTTCCAAGGAATCACAAGTTAGTCGCATGTACACTAAGCAGCAGCACTGTGACTCTTTTGTCGCTTGCCGGGGTGGAGGCAGTACGTGAAATCATGATCGGCCAGTCATAAAAATCAACAGTCTTTGATGAGTTACAGGTTGACCAGGAAAGGATCTATTCTTCGATTCTGCAGGGTTCAGATTCAACAGTCAGTCAAGTATTGTCCACTGTCACTTCAAATTTCAACCTTTCGCAAAATGTAAACACTGGCTCGTCCGCCATTTACGTTGCCCTTTTGAAAGTGGTCGAGCGTAACCTGTTTAACATACTATCTAACTATCTCAGGTGAGTGCTGGCGAGTACAGGCCTCCCACTGAGAGTGCTGCTACCTAACTGAGAAAGTGTAACCCTAACTTTACATTTGACAACTTTCTAAAAGGCATTGTGTATTCACACCTTACAAACCACCAAGATGTCAAGACAAACTTTATGGATAACAAATTCTTTATTACCTGGCTGTGACGTTTCGATACAGGTTCGCGAAATAAGTTGTTACCCTTGAAGTTTGTCAATATTGTACTTCCCAACTTGCTAAAATACCACTCAAAGAAGTCACCAAGAAGTCCAAGAAGTTAGGAGGCGACTAACAGGATCTAACGGGTCTGATCAAGCTTGCTGACTTGGTTGACATATGTCATCGTATCCCAAATGCTTTGACTGGTGCTAATGCTTTTGATCACTGGATTGTCTTGTCGAGACTCGATTATTTAAAGCCCGCCGCCATTTTGCAGGAATATAGCTGAGTGCGGCGTAAAACTTCAAACCCAAACCTTGATTGGAAGTATCGATCACCAAGTTAGGCCGATGATAAATGACAAAATGCATCTAGATATATGCTTGCTTTACTTTATTTCAGACTCTACTGAGATATGTTGACAACTACGACAGTGATCACATCAGAGCGGTCCAGATGGCCGTAAACGGAAGGGTCAACTGGCTGGATGGCTGACAGAAGACTGGTCCACCGCCTCCTTAACCGCCGAGTGGGCCCGGGTTGGAAGGGTCGACGACTAGGTTTGGCGTACACTCGACGTCGGTGGAGCTGGAGCATACGCACGTCCCTGCAGACGTCGGTATCTCGGTGTCTAGAGGGTAGCAATCCCCCTCTCACGTTGCATTTCTCTGGAAGAGACCATGGATAAATCAAGCAAGTTGTTCGTGAAGTCACTGAAAATACATACACCCCGTCCCTCACAGAATCATAGACAATGTCTGAACGTCAATCATAAACTGACTGACTGAGTTTTAGTTTTACGCCGCTTTTAGCAATATTCCAGCAATATCACGGCGGGGGACACCAGAAATGGGCTTAACACATTGTGCCCATGTGGGGAATCGAACCCGGGCCTTCAGTGTGACGAGCCAACGCTTTAACCACTAGGCTACCCCACCGCCCCGTCAATCATAAAACCCTGGTCAAAGATAAGCTATTGCACAACACTGGCCTCCTACAGAAACATGTTTCGCTCTGCTACATGAACATGTGCTCTAAAGGTCATGCAGTCAGCAGGTTGTTACAACAGCATACGATAGATAGATAGATAGATGGATAGATGGATAGATGGATGGATGGACGGACGGGCGGACGGACGGATGGATGTATGGATGGATGATGGAGGGAGGGATGGATGGATAGATAGATAGATAGATGTGACGCGTGTACTGTACCTTCAACAAGGGTGATAGTCTGTGTGACGATAACCTGTTCATCATTTTTTCTTAGTCTGACCGGACACAGCACAGCTGTACGTACTACAATCGGACAGGAACTCCCCAGATTTGCACGTGGCGCCATCCTTGCACGCTAGAAAACAAAGACAGCCAGAACAATGAAAACAAAGACAGCCAGAACAATGAACACGTATCCAATATTATATTCTGTAACAACGATTTTCATAAACACAGAAACATTTCAATTCTTTGATATGCGATCTTGGCGAACTGAATGGTAGCATGTCGAGATCTGAAATACAGTCAAACACCGCTGTGTCGAAGCTGAAAGGATCAAACTGAATACTTCGACACAACCGCAAACTAATGACCAAATAAGGAAACTGCTGTAGCCAAGCTTTTACTTCGAGACAGATGTACGTTCGACACATCAAATGTCGACAGAAAACAGCGTTTGACTGTACCATGCATGAGTAAGAAACAATTGGAAAGTGTTGTAAAAATCAAACCTGAGCTTCAGCAAGGGATGAAAACTGAACAAACACTCACATGATGCCCCTGTTACCATCCGGACCTTCGACCCCCGACACTTGTAGGTGATGCACGGACCGGATCCGGCAACGGTGAAGGTTTCATCCACCTGTCTCAGAACCCCATCCACCATACAGCCGTTCTCCTTCATCTCGTAGTCAAGGGTAACTGTCAACAGACCAACATTATACTCAACATCTTCAAGTCAGAGCTAGCCAAATACACCCTACCCAAATACATCTAGTGTCAATGGGAGAAGAATAAACAATCTGGGAGGAAACTACACTTAACGTGTCATGTAAGACTGAGTGAGTTTAGTTTTAAACCGCACTCAGCAATATTCCTGCTACATGGCGGCGGTCTGTAAATAATCGCGTCTGGATCTGGATACAATGACATGTGTCAACCAAGTCAGCGAGCCTGACCACCCGATACCGTTAGTCGCCTCTTACGACAATCAGGGATTACTGAAAATCAAATCTAACACGGATCGTCATGGGTCTGTCATGTAAGAAGAAGCATGTGAATGTAAAAATCCATCTTTAACCTGTTTCTATGTTTGTCTGTATGTTATATTTACTTTCAATGTTGTTAGACAAATGTTAACTGCGTGTGTTATATCTATGATGTGTGTTCTGTGACACATACGTACATGTCGTCACGCCGGGGGTGAGAGCAGACCCCAGTGCTGCCACGGAGAGAACCAACAGCAAAGTGATGGCTGACATTTTGAGCTGCAACATGAGGAATACAGGTCAGATGTACAAGCGTATGACATTGTGTTCACGGATAGTGATGAAATCGGGGTGTTATGTTTTGTTGGAGACTGGAACACTTTCAAGGTATTGTTATCTTACATCGTGCATGGAAACATTGTATTACTTGGTACTAAGGTACGGTGCTCTAAATACTTAGTATGTACATATTAACTGCATGCCCATATCACCTACTTTACATCACATGTAGCTGTCAGTTACTTCCCCATATCATTTACATGTCCACATGAAAGTGGCTTACCAATTCCTGTCTTCCTGGAACCGTGGATGCGATGAGTGATGTCTGTCTGACTCTGGTAGCTTCTGACTTTTATCCTGTGTGGGATTACTCCAATTAAGCTTATTAAACTGTCCACATTAGGCATCAAATCACAACAAAATCATGTTCACTTAAAATGGAAGACATTAGCGATTGTATAGAATTCAATAATGCAAATTAACGGTAGTTATAACTCACATTGGATTGGTCATTAACATGAGTTGGCATCGTTATGAAGTAATTACTACTACAAATGTACAAATTAAATCGATAATTATTTGAATGTAGACATGATCACCACCATGATGATGATCAATAAATCAGCTGTTGCTGATCAATCAAAGGTCACTGAGAGGTCAGGGTCACGGGATGCACATTAGACATATACAGACTCGTGCCAGTTATATTCGTACACTTGACGTAATTTCCATAGACTTACATGTTAATTTAGTGTAGCTTAAATAATTTTCATGAATTTAATTTTCGTAAGATCCATGTCAAATCTTGCACATTTGTGAGGAATCATCTTACCTACAGTCACATAATTTCTTTTTAATTTTCCGTTGCTTATTTATCGAATGGAAACAATTTTATGGACATACATGTATGTACAGTGCCGTGAACTCCTTTAGCATGGCGGCCTATGGGATTGTGCATTGTGGAACCATACATAAGTTGATAAATGTGATGTCATTAGTTAAATAGTGGGAAAATTGAACTGAAATTATGTGCGCAGAGCAGAGATGATTTCACGTTTGAGAGAGATTGACGTAACCCTCTCTGCACACAATCTCCCTGAAGAGTAAAGAACGAAACATGTTGGAGAAAAAGGCATTCTGTTTTTATTTATCTATGCAATATATATATACATATACATACGTGTATACATATACATATACATATAGATATATGTACTCAGGGAAACCAATAACGGAAGAAATGTAAGTTCAAGTGTTCATTTATTGCCAGATTTTCACCCACAGTGAAATACACAGACAACTCAAAGCGACTACTAAGTTTAGTTCTAAGGTTTCCACTAAAATATTCCACAAGTAGTCGGGACAAAACCAAGAGTTCGTTAAAAACATATTTTACAGTAATTCACATTGTAAAGAAATGTCCGCTTACCTGGTCTGTGTGTCCAACCTGACAGAAACAACCACCAAAGGAGATGATTGACCGCTTTGGTCAAGGCGATATTTATACTTGTTTCAAAACATTTAATTATTCTGGTCGGAAGGATCTGTGCTTGTACATGTATTTGGTTTCTGCATATCTACCATCAACTTATGGCCAACATGAATACCGTCACAATAGCCATGTGATAGTTAATATTATTTGGAAGATAGTCATCAGGGCTTTCATTCTTCTCAGCTCCATTGTTATTCATGAAATATGCTTTTTAATTAAACATGAGAAAATATATTTATAGAAATAATATGCCATCTATAAATCTGTTGAATTATTCAGGAAACAACTGATTATTCGCGTCAGGTCAACGACTGACTGACTGACTGAGTTTAGTTTTACGCCACTTTTAGCAATATTCCAGCAACATCGGGGCGGGGGACACCAGAAATGGGCTTTACAGGATTCTTGGGACATAATTTGGAGGTAAACACATTCACTCAATAGGGAGCCAGGGTGACGGAATCCAATTACTAGGTGTAACGTGCCACGGGTCGAACCTGCTCGGCATAGTCTTCATTCAAATAGCTGCGGTGACAACATCACTGGAAATCGGTTTCTGTTTTGACAGAAATCCAGCTTGTCGCTAGTACTGACTGTCTGACTAAGTTTGGCTTACGCCGCTTTTAGCAATATTCCAGCAACATCACGGCGGGGAACACCAGAAATGGGCTTCACACATTCTACCCATGTGGGGAATCGAACCCGGGTCCCCATGGTGTAGTGGTTAGAGCGTCCGCCCGGAAAGCGGAAGGTCGCGGGTTCGATCCCCGACCGCGTCGTACCAAAATACGTTAAAATATATAACTAGTTGTTCCCTGCCTGGCGCTCGGCATCAATGGGTACAAGGACTGGTCGGCTCGGAGTAAGTATAATGTGTCTGAGTGGGGTATTCCTTAACTGCGGCATGGTATCTCAGTGAACTAGCACTATAAAACCAGCTTAAGTCTGGGCTAGTACAAGCAGCCACACGTACACACGCATGCACGTCGCCATATGAACGAAGTATTCTCAAGCACGACGTAAAACCCAATGTCACCTCATAGAGAAGAACTTACACGAACTTTGTATAATGATAATTACTTGTAAAGAAAGATCTTTGTGTTGTTTATTGGCAGATCCGAGAAAACAGTATTACCTTATGCTTGCAGCATGAGCATTTCTTTATTGGTCAAGAAACTAAGTAACAATAATCATCATCTTTATGCTCGTTATCATAGTACGTTATAACCCATCTGTGATTTCATTCTAACAATGTCATCATAATCTGATCGCGCAAAACTAGATATTAACGGTTATGTTTATGGTTAAAGGACAGCTGTATGCAAAACACATTTTTCAAAAGCAACGTTAAACCCCATTTCACCTCACCTCAGCGCCTCTTCTGTATGTTCCCACTCGAGGAGTATCAGAAAATATTACTATTTTGAGGTTTATCAATAGAAATATAGAAGATAATTAGACATTTGCTAAGCTCTCCGTCACTGTAGCGTTCATTACCCGACATCACACCTCTGATTCTTTATTTACATCAAATCATTCTACCAATATTACCTATTCTGAGCCGAACCTAACATTATCTGTTCAATATTCCATTACATGCTATGCATATTGGACAACTATCACATCCTCTCACATCGAAGACTAATTTCTTCGTTTTTTTAACTTATTGGCGAAATGGCTTTTAGAGAGTTCTCAGTAGTTCATTTTCATATAATCGTATTACATTATATGATCTTGCCTGCATTCAGAGTTGTTTATTATTTTGCAACTGATATTGAATCTCAGTTACCCTTGCCTTGATATAGACATACTGCGTTGGTGTGGTGGGGACCCACTGGTGGACTTCTGTGGTTGAAGAGAGAGATATCCCACAAAGGCTTTTACCAGCCCGGGATACTAGCTTCAGGTCTCTATGACAGACTAGCTTCAGGGTCTCTATGACAGACTAGCTTCAGGGTCTCTATGACAGACTAGCTTCAGGTCTGTATGACAGACTAGCTTCAGGGTCTGTATGACAGACTAGCTTCAGGGTCTGTATGACAGACTAGCTTCAGGTCTGTATGACAGACTAGCTTCAGGGTCTGTATGACAGACTAGCTTCAGGTCTGTATGACAGACTAGCTTCAGGGTCTGTATGACAGACTAGCTTCAGGTCTGTATGACAGACTAGCTTCAGGTCTGTATGACAGACTAGCTTCAGGTCTGTATGACAGACTAGCTTCAGGTCTGTATGACAGACTAGCTTCAGGGTCTGTATGACAGACTAGCTTCAGGTCTGTATGACAGACTAGCTTCAGGGTCTGTATGACAGACTAGCTTCAGGGTCTGTATGACAGACTAGCTTCAGGGTCTGTATGACAGACTATGTTAGTCCATGTAGCAGCATATCTCTGTGATTATCATACATGACCAGACTGGCCAGCTCCCTCTGAGGATACTGAGAAGGTGGGTGTGGTCAAAGGGAGACAACTCTTGGCGACATGTTTCAATTCACAACCTCAACTTCTTGCATCATCTTCTTTTGCCTCCGCGAAAGAATATTAGTCTCTTTATTTTGACTGGAAATTGAATCTATATTTGTAACAATAATAATCAATTGTTTCATGTATGATAAATGGTATTGTGTCCACAACCTTTAAATTACAATGCAATGGTTTTGGAAAACGTTTTTGAATTTATCAACCAAACTGATGTTTGTGATGCAAACTGTTACAGTTACTATTATGTAATGTTCCAATAACTGCACTCACGGGACTATGATGTCAATCAACCCGTGGGTACATTTGTGTGCAGCCTTGTATTATGCCCACCGCCGTGAAATGAATGAAATATTACTCGGTAGGTTATACTACACTAAATGAGAATCGCTTGCTCACTGAGCGAGAAGCGTATGTAAACAAATGAGGAGATATAGAGATGTGACAGCTGTGATTGGATAAAATAGTGTAAGATGTTTATGTTTTTTAAAAGCATATCCAACCAGCAATTAAAACTGACCACAATTTTAAGTATTCAGTGCTGTCATTTTCATCACCATGACTTATGCTTATTGTGTGTACAGATATTTTCCAGTAGGTGACATTTGATGCGGAACTGGGGTTGATGTGTTCCGCTTCCTGTCCTCGCAAAACGAGCCGAACAAGTTGGCCTGATATTGTGTTTTATTGTAGTTTAAAGGCCAGAGTGTACTCATGTGTACATGGAATGGCTGTTGATAGCTTGTCTATTTTAAAAAAAATTATAAGGTTACTATAGAAGTCTATGGGAAAACATTTGGTGGTGTGTAACCGGTAGCGGCATCCGACTCACTCATTTCCACGGATTGAGTTACTTCAGTGAGTAATGACCCTCAAACGTGTTGGGTGAGGTTAGGTGAGGTGAAATTGGGTTTAACGTCGTGCTTGAGAATATTTCGCTCATATGACGACGTGCATGCGTGTGTATGTGTATGTGCGGCTGCTTGTACTAGCCCCGACTTAAGCTGGTTTTATAGTGCTAGCCCACGGAGATACCATGCCGCAGTGAAGCATGAATACCCCACTCAGACACATTATACTGACTCCGAGCCGACCAGTCCTTGTTGTACACATTAATGCAGTGATTTTTAACGTCTTTTGGTATGACGCGGTCGGGGAAACCCTCGACCTTGTTCCGGGCGGACGCTCTAACCACTACACCACGGAGGCGGTTAAAATGTTGGGATAACATGGCAGCTTCATATAATATTCATGTACGCGATGGTCAAGGTTAGTTCAATTTTAATTCCACATTCAAAGGTTTTGTTATATCGAATTTCGTTGTTCGTTATCCACGTTTCAGCTCAAATGTTGAGCATGGGGTCGGGACTAAACAACAGTTCGTTATACCCGTCGGGTCGTTATAAACAACAGTTCGTTATACCCGTCGGGTCGGTATAAACAACAGTTCGTTATACCCGTCGGGTCGTTATAAACAACAGTTCGTTATACCCGTCGGGTCGTTATAAACAAGTCGGGTCGTTATAAACAACAGTTCGTTATACCCGTCGGGTCGTTATAAACAACAGTTCGTTATACCCGTCGGGTCGTTATAAACAACAGTTCGTTATACCCGTCGGGTCGTTATAAACGTCAGTTCGTTATACCCGTCGGGTCGTTATAAACACGTTCGTTATAACATATTTATTCTTTACTGTATTCGTATTACTAGCGGCAAGGGGGCGGTGGGGTAGCCTAGTGGTTAAAGCGTTGGCTCGTCACGCCGAAGACCCGGGTTCGAATCCCCATATGGGTAGAATGTGTGAAGCCCATTTCTGGTGTTCCCCGCCGTGATGTTGCTGGAAAATTGCTAAAAGCGGCGTAAAACCAAACTTAGTCAGTCAATACTAGCGGCAAGCTGGATTTCTGTCAAAACAGAAACCGATTTCCAGTGATGTTGTCACCGCAGCTATTTGAATGAAGACTATGCCGAGCAGGTTCCACCCGTGGCACGTTAAACCTAGTAATTGGATTCCGTCACCCTGGCTCCCTATTGAGTGAATGTGTTAACCTCCAAATTATGTCCCAAGAAACCTGTAGACAACAATGATATCACACAAAGCTACACGCCATGCCTTGAAGCCGAAATCCATCTATAAACATTTAAACAAGGGAGGTAACTCTTCTGACCATCAGCGCGCAATAAACCAGTTCGCTGTCAGTATTGATTCGCCAACCTGTCCCGAGATTTCACACTTTAATCAACAAACATTATGTTAACTGTCGCTTTAAATAACAAAGATGGTGCTGAACTATTGAAACGAATTGAAGATTCCCGCAAGCAGATTTTATACAAGGCCTTATTTCTACCAACTTTAATTTTGTGTATTATACTCATGCCAATAATGGTTGTCACACACACACACACACACACACACACACACACACACACACACACACACACACACACACACACACACACACACACACACACACACACACACACACACACACACACACACACACACACACACACACACACACACACACACACACACACACACACACACACACACACACACACACACACACACACACACACACACACACACACACACACACACAACCTCACCATTAAAAAGTTTGAAAGGGGTGACAACCATTATTGGCATGAGTATATTAAATTAACTATAAACACCATTTGTTATTTGTACTCTTTGGTCATGATTGTACTTAAGTCAAAGAGAAGACCTCCTTACAGTTATCGGCAAATTATTGTTGAAATGCTCAGTATATTCCATAAAATAATGATGTATTAGTGCAGCAGCAGAGGAAATATGCAATTAAAGATAATGACATTCTGGACATTTATAGGCCGATGCAAAGTGAACATTTTAAGATTTTATGAAGGCACTCAAAATAATATCCGTTTGGATTCAAATAAACCCAATCTTTTGTGCCTTTAGATTACCTCTGCAATGTCACGAACACTCAGCCCCAAGGGTACATTTCAATATTAGGTATAGAGTGGATAAAACACATGCATCACGACATCGATTGTCCGAATTTAGCAGATCATTATTATTTCATGTACAACTGGTTTCGCCGGCACCCCGGTATACTTTATGTCCTACTTTCATGTCAATAAACCACTTCGCATTTGCCTAAGGATCACGCTTTGATGACACCAAAAGGGCATCTTTTCAATAGTGATTTATTGTCCTGGTTCACAACGATTGGGTAACTCTCATAGGACACTATGATCAGATTCATGATGAACGAACAGAAACATCCAGTCACAGGAAGTGTGTGTAAGAGACATATGAAAAGCTTTTGTAAGTATCGTGACAGAATTGTTGCTTATCACAATCAGAAAGCACAGGAAGATTTGCTACTGAAGATGGCAGCAACTGAGTGCACTTATGCTGCGTAAGGATCAAAGTCGTCGTTTGACGACCGGAGACAAAGGCGTGCTAGAAACTGGGCTATCACAACGTCACGTTTAAAACGTATATGGTGTCAGCCAAAACGTAATCCGTAGGGCCTCGAATTGATTCCAGGCGTTTGGATCAGCTACCTAGCAACAGCCTCCCAACGGATGACGTCAATATACAAACCAGGAATGAGCTTTGGAAATTGTCACTGATGACTAGAGATGTTGTCCAAGCTTTATAGACCTTCGTGACTGAGACAAAGATTTCAGAATTAAATCGTAGCCGAACGTGACTATTGTGTAGCGGACTCGATAGTGATTTGGTTTGGGATCAGAAGCGCTGGACAACCCGATCTCAATGTCCTATAGTGGAGCACGATAACAGGTGTGCGGTACAGTCATGGATGATTGTCTGGCTCTGTACGAGAGACTGGTGCTGGTGCAATCGGACCGGAACTCTTCCTCATGGTCGATAAAGTTCGAATTCAGGGTCGTTGATGACTGTTAAGAGCGGAGTTGTCCAGTTCGGTATCCAGACCTCAACCCTGTCGAACACCCGCCCTTTAACGAGTTCCTTCCGGCAACTCACCAAGACAGTTGGTAATGGTCTTACTGACGGGTGGAACAATATTCCCTTCACAACCACCTAGACTTCCAATGACAATTTTAAGGAGTCGGCATACAGATCTATCGATCATGTATGTCCCAGGTGTGTTCTATGTTGGACAGGTCAGGGGTAGTCTCTCACGATACATGCACGGTAGGGACAAACGGTATCGTTCTGACTAAACGCAATTCATCACTGGCGCCAGTAGGTTGTTTAGGTTGTACTGTCTATTGAAACTTGTATGGACAATATGCAGTGGTCCAGCCTAAATCTGAACTCTTTTGAAAACGAGACCGTCAGCGATCCCCCGTTTATTCCCTCTGAATGCCATCGTCGCCCTGAATGTGTCCATTATTTAAAGATGGTACAGCATATGGTCGTCGTGCATGCACATTTCTAATCGCCTGGTCAGCAACATAAACTGCAGTGGTCTGGCGCCAGAGAACAATAATTGCAACTGCCTGTTCTGGCTCGATTTCCTACGGTATGGCTGCTAGTTTCGCTCAGTTTCCTACAGCTTCGTTGCTGGTTTCGACCAGTTTCCTTCAGCCTGGTTTCTGGTTTCGACCAGTTTCCTTCAGCCTGGTTTCTGGTTTCGACCAGTTTCCTTCAGCCTGGTTTCTGGTTTCGACCAGTTTACTTCAGCCTGGTTTCTGGTTTCGACCAGTTTACTTCACCCTGGTTTCTGGTTGCGACCAGTTTCCTTCAGTCTGGTTTCGACCAGTTACCTTCAGTCTGGTTTCTGGTTTCGACCAGTTTCCTTCACCCTGGTTGCTGGTTTCAACCAGTTTCCTTCAGCTTGGTTCCTGGTTTCGATATACTCTGGTTAATATATACTACCCATCAAAAGTTTAGACTCACTAGTGTAAATGAAGCCACTTACTTCAGGCAACTGTTTTAAACTAGATTTTGGTAAATATTCCATACTGTCTAAAGGTACTGTTCATTCAGTCACCCATGATTGTGGTAGAGGCGACTAACGGGATCGGGTGATCAGGCTCGCTGACTTGGTTGACATATGCCATCGTATCCCAAATGCTTGGACTGATGCTCATGCTTTTGATCACTGGATTGTCTTGTCCAGACTCGATTATTTACATCCCGCCGCCATATAGCTGGAATATTGCTGAGAGCGGCGTAAAACAACAAACCAAAACCTTGATTGGAAGTATCGATCACCAAGTTAGGTGGATGATAAATGACAAAACGCATCTAGATATGTTTGCTTTGCTTTATTTCAGATGTATGGTGGCTGATTAGGGCCATCGCTTTCTCGCCTTACAATTCGGAGGCGAGAAAGCGAGAAAGCAATATCACGAGACGAGAAAGCGATGGCCTTAAACAGCCACCATACTAATGAGATATGTTGACAACTACAGTGATTATATCAGAGCGGTCCAGATGGTCGTAAACGGAAGGGTCAACTGGCTGGATGGCTGACAGAAGACTGGTCCACCGCCTCCTTAACCACTGAGTGGGCCCTGATTGGAAGGGTCGACGACTAGGTTTGGCGTACACTCGACGTCGGTGGCGCTGGAGCATACGCACGTTCCTGCAGACGTCGGTATATCGGTGTCTAGAGGGTAGCAATCCCCTCTCACGTTGCATTTCTCTGGAAGAGACAATGGATAAATCAAACACGTTGTGCGTGAAGTCACTCAAAATACACCCCGTCCTTCACAGAATCATAATACAATGTCTGAACGTCAATCATAAACCCCTGGCCAAAGATAAGCTGTTGCACAACACTGGCCTCCTACAGAAACATGTTTTGCTCTGCTACCTTCTCATGTGCTCTAAAGGTGGTACATTCAGCAGGTTGTTTCAACAGTATACGATAGTACGATATATAGATAGATAGTACGATATATAGATAGATAGATAGATAGATAGATAGATAGATAATATTTCAATACAATTTTGTGGCGCGTGTACTGTACCTTCAACAAGGGTGATAGTCTGTGTGACGATAACCTGTTCATCATTTTTCTTGGTCTGACCGGACACAGCACAGCTGTACGTGCTACAACCAGACAGGAACTCACCAGATTTGCATGTGTCGTCATCATTGCATGCTGGAAAACAATCAAAACTTAGCTATCAATAGGTTCCGAAAAATGATTTTCATGAACACAGAAACATTTCAATTCCTTGACTCGGATATGCGATATTTAGCGAATTGTACTGTTGCATGTCGAGATATGACATACACTCAAACACCGTTGTGTCGAAGCTACAAGGATCAACCTAAATAGTTCGAGTTATCCGAGGTTCGACACAACCGCAAACTAATGACTAAATAAGGGAACTGCTGTCACCAAGCTTTTACTTCGAGTGAACAGTAAGTTAGACATGTTAAAAGTCGACAAGAGAAAAGAATTTGACTGCAACTGCCTTGAAGAAGAAAGAAGTGACCTGCACTGTAAAGCCCAGACTTAAGTTTCAACATGGGATTGAAGCTGAATAAACACTCACATGATGCCCCTGTTACCATTCGGACCTTTGACCCCCGACACTTGTAGGTGATGCACGGACCGGATCCGGCAACGGTGAAGGTTTCATCCACCTGTCTCAGAACTCCAGCCACCATGCAGCCGTTCTCCTTCATCTCGTAGTCAAGGGTAACTGTCAACAGACCAACATTTAACGCAACATCTTCCAAAATACATCTTGTCGACGACAATGGGGGAAGAATTTATAGCCAAAGAGAAAACTTTCCTTTAAAAAGCATTTGAATGTGAAAACGATCATTTTCTTGTGTTTTGTCTTGTGGGATGGGATTCTTTAATCTGTAAAATAGCTCGGCAAGTGATACATCCGTGTGTTATGTCTGTGATGTGTGTTCTGTGACACATACGTACATGTCGTCACGCCGGGGGTGAGGGCAGACCCCAGTGCTGCCACGGAGAAAACCAACAGCAAAGTGATGGCTGACATTTTGAGCTGCAAAATGAGGAATACAGGTCCGATTTACAAGCATGTTACATTGTTGACGAGTCGTGTTGTAATCGGGGTGTTATATTATGTTAGAGACTGGAACACTTTCAAGGTATTATTATCTTACATCGTGCATGGAAACATTGTATTACTTGGTACTAAGGTACGCTGCTTTAAATACTTAGTATGTCCATATTAACTGCATGCTCATATCACCTACTTTACATCACATGTAGCTATCAGTTACTTCCCCATATCATTTACATGTCCACATGAAAGTGGCTTACCAATTCCTGTCTTCCTGGAACCGTGGATGCGATGAGTGATGTCTGTCTGACTCTGGTAGCTTCTGACTTTTATCCTGTGTGGGATTACTCCAATTAAGATTATTAAACTGTCCACATTAGGCATCAAA
Organism: Haliotis rubra; assembly: GCF_003918875.1. Taxonomy (NCBI): domain Eukaryota; kingdom Metazoa; phylum Mollusca; class Gastropoda; order Lepetellida; family Haliotidae; genus Haliotis; species Haliotis rubra. Next base: position 1,068,641 of record NW_025766059.1, on the reverse strand, counting down.
TCACAACAAAATCATGTTCACTTAAAATGGAAGACATTAGCGATTGTATAGAATTCAATAATGCAAACTAACGGTAGTTATAACTAACGTTGTACTGCCCATTTAGCATGAGATGGCATCGTTATGAAGTAATTTACTACTACAAATGTATAAACTAAATTAATAATTATTTGAATGTAGACATGATCACCACCATGATGATGATCAATAAATCAGCTGCTGCTGATCAATCAAAGGTCACTGAGAGGTCAGGGTTACGGGTTGCACATTAGACATATACGGACTCGTGCCAGTTATATTCGGACACTTGACGTAATTTCCATACAGTTACATGTTATTTCAGTGTAGCAGTGTAATTTCAGTTCAATTTTCCCACTATTTAACTAATGACATCACATTTATCAACTTATGTACGGTTCCACAATGCACAATCCCATAGGCCGCCATGCTAAAGGAGTTCACGGCACTGTACATATGTCCATAAAATTGTTTCCATTCCATAAATAAGCAACGGAAAATTAAAAAAGAAATTATGTGACTGTAGGTAAGATGATGTGCAAAATTTCACTTGGATCTTACGAAAATTAAATTCATGAAAATTATTTAAGCTACACTAAATTAACATGTAAGTCTATGGAAATTACGTCAAGTGTACGAATATAACTGGCACGGGTCTGTCTATGTATTGGAAACAAGAGATCCGTGGAACCTGTCCTGATAAACGTATATCCAATTAAGCATTTGACATCCTCGGAGTTGTGTACTGATATATGTAACTTAACAGCCTATTACATGAGGATGTTTAGGTACTTTTGGTGTGTTGATGTAGTTGAGGATTACAAACGGATGCATGGTAGAAATCTCGACCACAGGTACATGTAACCTGCCGTGACAAATCACGCAGTGTAATGATAGACCTGACGAAGGAAAAAGGACTGGTAGGAATAGCTCTCTTAATAACATATACAACTTGGAATTCTCTCTCTCTCTCTCTCTCTCTCTCTCTCTCTCTCTCTCTCTCTCTCTCTCTCTCTCTCTCTCTCTCTCTCTCTCTCTCTCTCTCTCTCTCTCTCTCTCTCTGTATATATATATATATAGATATATGTACTCAGGGAATCCAATAACGGAAGAAATGTAAGTTCAAGTGTTCATTTATTGCCAGATTTTCACCCACAGTCAAATACACAGACAACTCAAAGAGACTACTAAGTTTAGTTCTAAGGTTTCCACTAAAATATTCCACAAGTAGACGGGACAAAACCAAGAGTTCGTTAAAAACCTATTTTACAGTAATTCACATTGTAAAGAAATGTCCGCTTACCTGGTCTGTGTGTCCAACCTGACAGAAACAACCACCAAAGGAGATGATTGACCGCTTTGGTCAAGGCGATATTTATACTTGTTTCAAAACATTTATTTATTCTGGTCGGAAGGATCTGTGCTTGTACATGTATTTGGTTTCTGTATATCTACCATCAACTTATGGCCAACATGAATACCGTCACAATAGCCATGTGATAGTTAATATTATTTGGAAGATAGTCATCAGGGCTTTCATTCTTCTCAGCTCCATTGTTATTCATGAAATATGCTTTTTAATTAAACATGAGAAAATATATTTATAGAAATAATATGCCATCTATAAATCTGTTGAATTATTCAGGAAACAACTGATTATTCGCGTCAGGTCAACGACTGACTGACTGACTGAGTTTAGTTTTACGCCGCTTTTAGCAATATTCCAGCAATATCACGGCGGGGGACACCAGAAATGGGCTTCACACATTGTGCCCATGCGGGGAATCGAACCCGGGTCTTCGGCGTGACGAGCGAACGCTTTAACCACTAGGCTACCCCACCGCCCCTCAACGATCTAGAATGTGTGAGAGAGTGCGTTGTTATGTGTCTGAGTATTAGATTGACGTGAAGCAGATCTTCGCCATTTATCATTTTGGTGAAAACTGCCACCTCGGGTATTGTGCTAGCAAACCTCGTAAAATCAGGTGGTCCTTGGATTGGAGCTCATGGTCATAGGATCCTGGTATGCTTTCGGGACGCTATTCTCTTCAGAAAAATACTTGAAATACTATATACATTTTACGTTTTGATGCAGTGACCGATTATTCATTCTTAAAGGGGCGGTGGGTAGCCTAGTGGTTAAAGCGTTCGCCCGTCACGACGAGGGACCGGGTTCAATTTCCCACTTGAGCACAATGTGCGAAGTCCATTTCGGGTGTCCCCTGCCGTGATATTGCAGGAACATTGCTATAAGCAACGTAAATCCATACTCACTCACTCATTCATGCTTTTCACATCAACCATCCACATCCCTTATATGATGAGGTCTGTAACTGTTATTTATGTGAGCTGGATGTACTGATGTCGTAACGGGCCTTTACTGTAAGCTGCCTCCGTGGTGTAGTGGTTAGAGCGTCCGCCCGGAAAGCGGAAGGTTGCGGGTTAGATCCCCGGCCGAGTCATACCAAAAGACGTTAAAATATGGTACTTGTTGGTCCCTGCCTGGCGCTCGGCATTAATGGGTACAAGGACTGGTCGGCTCGGAGTCAGTATAATGTGTCTGAGTGGGGTATTCCTTAAATGCGGCATGGTATTTCAGTGGGCTAGCACTATAAAACCAGCTTCAGTCTGGGCTAGTACATGCACCCACACATACACACGCATGCACGTCGTCATATGAGCGAAATATTCTCAAGCACGACGTAAAACCCAATTTCACCTCACCTCATGGCGAAGAACTTACACAAACTTTGTATAATGATAATTACTTGTAAAGAAAGATCTTTGTGTTATTTATTGGTAGATCCTTTAGGCCGAGAAAACAGTATTACCTTATGCTTGCAGCATGAGCATTTCTTTATTGGTCAAGAAACTAAGTAACAATAATCATCATCTTTATGCTCGTTATCATAGAACGTTATAACCCATCTGTGATTTAATTCTAACAATGTCATCATAATTTGATCGCGCAAAACTAGATATTAACGGTTTTGTGTATGGTTAAAGGACATCTGTATGCAAAACACATTTTTCAAAAGCAACGTTAAACCCATTTCACCTCACCTCAGCGGATTTACTGTAAGATCCCACTCGAGTAGTATCAGAAAATATTACTATTTTGAGGTTTTTTCAATAGAAATATAGAAGATAATTAGACATTTGCTAAGCTCTCCGTCACTGTAGCGTTCATTACCCGATATCACCCCTTTATTCGGGACGATGATTCTCTATATACATCAAAATCTTTCTACCAATATTACCAATTCTGAGCCGAGCCTAACATTATCTGTTCAATATTCCATTACACGCTATGCATATTGGACAATTTTGTAATACTACCACATCCTCTCACATCGAGAGGGTTTTTTAACTGATTGGCGAAATGGCTTTTAGAGAGTTCTCAGTAGTTCGTTTCATATAAACGTATTACATTATATGATCTTGCCTGTATTCCAAATTGTTTATTATTTTTGGGTGGTTGGGGTGTCCATAAGAGCCTGAAATAATGGAAAAGGTTACCTAGGAACATAAATTCTTGGTATCTCGGTTCAACTGTGTCAACGAAGGGTCAAGGTACAAAGTGATGGCATTAGTGAAATATTTTTCTTACTTTTTTTCTCAAACAAATATTGTGCACAAAATATACCCGTGTGAGCAAACGATAGTTGACATAAGGGTAAATTAGAGTATGTTTTTATAAATGGAAACCAGCTCCGGGGTCATGGTCTTGAACTACAGTGACTACAAATATCTTCTGATGACTATATTTTCTACAGACGTGTAATGCACAGAGAACTGCCAAGAAACGCATACACTCTTGATAGCAGGTATATCTTCCAGTGAAATGGACAATGTACCAGCACGACACAAACCATGTGGAGGGGGAAGGGGGGTCTCAACCGGAAGGGTCGCCCACTAATTTGATACTCAAAGAATGATAAATGACAAAATATGTCAAACATAACTTACGACAACTATACTTCAAGAGAGGTGTGTCGACAACCTATGGACAGCCAAGATGGTTGTGGGAGAAGTGTTAACCATCGGCGTGACAGCCGACAAGACAAGACCGCCAACAAGTTGGGTTTACACCCGACGTAGGTGGAGAAGCAAAACGTCGGTAGTCAGTGTCCTAAAGGTAGCAAGCTCTGTTATATAGTGGAGACCATGGTTTGATGTTTTGTTGAAAACTGAATAAATGCCTCTGTATAATTACAATGAGTAAATTCTACACTGATATGCTTCATTAGCATAGTATCGTCATTAATCTATTTCGATAACTGTATGCATAAAATTAACATTTCATCTAATGCATACATGTTCATGCATAATACTGATAAATATATCAGCTGTTGCTGACAATGCACAGGTCACTGACAGTTCAGGGTTACATGTTTCAGAGAAGACATATTGGTAACCTGCAATCATTGGAGCTACCCCGGTGACCTGAGTATATTCAGTAGTTGAATTATCATGTTCACTAGCATTGGATGTTTGATCTGACATCATAATGTAAATAGAGAATACTAAACGATGTCCCGTGTAACACGAAAACCATTCACGAGTTTCATAAATATGGTATTACACGGGACATAGTTTAGTATTTTATTTATTACTCTCCCAACATTAGCAAAATAATATCGAGCAAGGTACTTCTTTCCTAGGAATTCAACGAGTGTGATGACTCTCAGCCTTCCGCGAGTCAAGCCAGGTCTAATACTATTGTGACAGAGGTATTAGCATTGTGACGTCATGACTGTAAATCAGTTTTACGTCATACGTACGACATCACGTGATGTTATTACAAAATGTGTAATAACATTGTAAAATTATTAAACAGTGATATCTCCAACGGGTGAGTAATAATACGCATTATCCTCCAGTGTGTTCAATAAGAGCGGTGGGGTAACCTATCGGTTAAAGCATTTGATCGTCCCGCCGAACACATGGTAGAATGTGTGAAGCTACGTTCTGGTGTCCTTCGCCGTGATGCAGCTGGAATATTGCCAAAATCGGCGTAAAGCTAAAATGTGAATTCGACAAAGTGACATCCGACATATATCCATAGGCGTCATGTTGTCTCTCAAAATAAAGACTGAATGACACTCGAGTACCCGAATACAAATTTCAAGCCATCCTCATCTTTGGTTGGATATGAAGAGTGGGTGAGTGAGTGAGTGAGTTTAGTTTTACGCCGCACTCAGCAATCCAGTGATCAAAAGCATGAGCATCGATCTACGCAATTGGGATACGATGACATCTGTCAACCAAGTCAGCGAGCCTGACGACCTGATCCCGTTATTCGCCTCTTACAAGCATGGGTTGCTGAAGATCAATTCTAACCCGGCTCTTCACAGGTGTCATAGATTGTAGCTGTTGGACTCAGGACTGCTATATTAACTGCAACACTTTTCGACTACGGTGTTCAAAAACTGTTATTAACATCTATATATTGTTAATGACCAGAGACCCGATACAACAAAGCGTTTGTAGTACTGCAATGTTTGTAATTCATTAATAAACTATACAGTTACGATATCGATAGGTCGTAACACTACGAAGGCTTTGTTGATAAGGGCCCAATTCAGGAGAAGTGTTAGTTTCTTGGATCATATATACAGTATATTTTCTTCAGGGTCTGTATGACAGACTAGCTTCAGGGTCTGTAAGACAGACTAGCTGCAGGGTCTGTATGACAGACTAGCTTCAGGGTCTGTATGACAGACTAGCTTCAGGGTCTGTATGACAGACTAGCTTCAGGGTCTGTAAGACAGACTAGCTTCAGGGTCTGTAAGACAGACTAGCTTCAGGGTCTGTAAGACAGACTAGCTTCAGGGTCTGTATGACAGACTAGCTTCAGGGTCTGTATGTCAGACTAGCTTCAGGGTCTGTAAGACAGACTAGCTTCAGGGTCTGTATGACAGACTAGCTTCAGGGTCTGTATGGCAGACTAGCTTCAGGGTCTGTATGACAGACTAGCTTCAGGGTCTGTATAACAATCTAGCTTCAGGGTCTGTATGACCGACTAGCTTCAGGGTCTGTATGACAGACTAGCTTCAGGGTCTGTATGACAGACTATGTTAGTCCTTGTAGCAGCATATCATTATCATACATGACCAGACTGACCTGCTCCCTCTGAGGATACTGAGAAGGTGGGTGTGGTCAAAGGGAGACAACTCTTGGCGACATGTTTCAATTCAAAACCTCAACGTCAAATTTGTATCATCTTTTGCTTCCGCCAAATAATATTTGCCTCTTTATTTTGACTGGAAATTGAATCTATATTTGTAACAATAATAATCAATTGTTTCATGTATGATAAATGGTATTGTGTCCACAACCTTTTAAATACAATGCAATGGTTTTGGAAAACGTTTTTGAATTTATCAACCGATCTGATGTTTGTGATGCAAACTGTTACAGTTACTATTATGTAATGTTCCAATAACTGCACTCACGGGACTATGATGTCGAAGATTTCGAAGGTTTTTATTTTCTCAACTTCCACCAACGGTGGTACATAAGTGAAGTGGAAAAACGTTATATACACATATACACCAAGATGGCATCGGAGAGATATAATTGAGGCAGGATAATGTACAATACAATATACATGTACATAAATATTCATATACACAAGGGTGTCATTAGAGAATGATACAGTAGTAGACAGGATAGGGGTACGGGATCAGGGTAATCTAAAGCTTCATTTAATAGATGAAGCCTTAGTCAGACCCTTCCCATTACCATCTACTATAAAGCTTTATTTCATAAAATAAGACTTTAGTCGGGGACGCTACTATAGCGGGCGTTGGTATCTTAACTCTATGCCGTGTTGGTAGGAGGTAGCATTGTGCCATACGGTACGATCAATAATTCTTCTTTTACAAACCCTCTGCCGGGAACCATCCATCAAGTAGTTCGTTTTATCTATGTCAACATGCCGCTATGTCACGTTGACCTCGACGAAACAGTTTAACGTGAATCGCCTAGGATCTCTTTGGTGTTGGTAATGAAAGCTTGCTGGGCTTTTCGTACCCCCTGTTCTATGTACTTTTTTTTTCTCGTCTTCGCTGATAGTAGTACTTTTACGAGACTTGGACCGGATTTCTTGTTTCATTCTATGATATTTTGCGAGTTCAGAGAGGACTAAACGAAACTCCTCCTCCGAGATTTTGTTATCAGTGAGTGCCGTGGAAATATGATCATCTATTGTGTTAAGCTTTGCTTCAGCCAGAACTCTGATCTCATCATGCTTCAATGCCTTACGTTGCAGTCTGCGAGAAACAAACTTAAATACCAATCCAGCCAACCCTGACACCCCAGCCGTTATTTCAATACCCAACACTATGGGTGCGGCCACGATGGTTGTCAGCAACCCAACACCTGCCACCCCTAGTCCCATGCTAGTTGCCATCAGGGTAGTATCGGCCCCATCCACGATGTTGAAAGCTCTATGGTACTTCTTACACAGTGCTTTCCGCTTATCACGATCTTGTTCTAGTTGGCGTCTTACATCACATAATTGTCTCAAGCGAAACCCGTCTACGGTTTCCAGGGTCTTTGCTACTTCATCTATGCCTGGATACAGTCCCATCCTATAATATATATTACAAAAGATATTTTAATTGGGTTTCATTTAATAGTTGGCCAACGTACCTGAGGCTTATAAAACTTAGATTCTCATATGTGTAGATACGGGAAGGGTCAATAGGTAACTTTTTGGTCTATCTCAACATCATTGCAGTTTATTATGGGGGGTAGTAATCCCTGTTGGGAGTCCCCCAATCGTATCACGAATATGCAAGATAAAAAAACCTGATGTTAAGGGGTCGTTACCCCAACGTATTGTTACACCAGGTAAAAGTTCCAAGTTTGGGGATGGGTCAAGGTCATCCAAATCAAACTTATCCTTGTAACCGACTTCTACGATGAGTGTGGAGTTTGTTTCCATACCCCTAACCCCTATTATGGAATGATGGTGGTGGGTGGCTATTAACTGAGACTTCCTGGCTGAAATTAACAGGGTGTCCCTAGGCCAATATTCAGAGTTAGAAACTATCATCCTTTCAGTTGGAATGAAAGACGTGAGCAAGGTACCGTTGTTCCTAATTTCAGAGACATAACCATCTTTGTCTAGTGAGATATAAGGTGCGGTGGTGGTCACGTTGATCACCCATTTAGGTTCTTTAAAGACTGCCAGGTCCTGCCGTATGTACACACGTTGTTAAATAATAGGACGTATGAGGTGTTTTATGACCAGGCTTATCAAATCCTCCGTGTCCCCTAGATCGTTAAAGCGTAGTGTTGGGGTGAAGCCAAGACATTTCTATAATACTATTACGATATAATTTCCAACTAGTGTTCTGGTACTAATTCAGGGATATAGCTCAATCCCATAATATATTTTAATTGGGTTTCATTTAACCTTCGATTAATGTACTTAAAGCCGATAATACTTAGATTAACGTGCGTGTAAAAAAAAGCGGGGTCTTAGCTCTACGTCCATTAAAGAGACGAACCCCATCAAGGGTTGGTACAGGGTCGTTTCCTGATACCTTAATAATACAACAACGTTGGTTATTACACCTGGCTTCCCAACCTATCACCATATCATCTATAATGCTAATATAACTACTAGTCAAACTTATATCTCCGAGATAGACGTCTATGATGAATGTGAAGTTTTCCGCAACATTTCTAAAAAACCTCTTGGTAATCGAGTAATTTGATCTCTATCTTTACCCTCCCACTGTCTGAAGCTAACATGTTGCCCGAGTGGTCTGGTATTGGTATGACTTGTACACTAGATTCCGGAACGAACGATCCTATAATCATACCGTTGTTCCTAATCTCGGAGATAGTATTCTTTTGTTTCAGGGAGATATAAGGTGAGGTGAGGGTTAAGTTGACTAACCATTCAGGCTCTTTAAAATCTGATAACGACACCCGCCTATACACGTTGTCTTTCAAGTGCAGGATGTATAAGGTGTCTTCCTCACCAGGCTGATCGAATCCCTCCGTGTCCCCTAAGTCGTTAATCGTAGTGTTGGGGCGAATCCAAGACATTGCTATATTATTACGAGATAATTTCCAACTGGTTTTCTGATAATAGTTCAGGGGTGCACTTCACCCCCATGAAGTGTATGTTGTCGGGTAGGAATATCTTGGTTAGTGATATAGTGTCTTCCACGACCACGGTGACACCCTGCAGACTGGTTTTGGAGTCGACACCCACCCGCACGTAAACGTTGCAAACGTGATACTGTTGTTGTTTCCCCAACCGGAGTTTGACCCCCTTCACAATCTCTACATCATTCCGCGATGGTTCCCCTAGGTAGACTTGGATGATAAGTGTTGAGTTCGCCGGTAGACTCTCCAGGATCCTGACCACACCTTCGAATTCAGACACCAACTGTAATACCACGTTTTGCATCCCCGCTTTACTCGATAGCATGTGGGCTGCCATACTGGCGAGTGGGCTGATGACTACGCTACGTCTCTGAGTCGGGATGTAAGCCACGAGCAGGGTTCCGTTGTTCACGACTTTGTTTAGGTGGTTGTCTTTATTATCCGTAAACACGTAGGGGGGAGCCGAGCCTAATATTGAGAAACCAGTCGACTTTACCCGGTAATAACACCCACTTGTCATCATCGGTGAAAACGAGCGTATATGGTTTGTTTCGGGCGACGGTAGTGCTCTCAACATCGGTTAAGTCGAACAGTTTGCCCCCGTATGGGTATATCATCCAGTTATCATCCCCGGTGGTGACAAGTGTGTACTTAGTGTTGACTGCCGCTCTTGAGGTATCTACTATATCGCTTAGGTTGCTAGTACCACCGGAAACTTCAACGCGTTTATAAATGCTGTTTTTAAGTTGCAAGGCGTACACTTTACCATCTACTCCGGGGTCGTCGAATCCGCGTGTGTCCCCGAGGTCGGAGATCCCTACATTGGTGCATTTTTTCAACTTCATCCCGGGGGCCTTGTGCGCTGGTCATTTTATGTGCAGCGTTACGCTGAGGTATCCTATATTCACGAGATTATGATTTATATCTAACACCGATATTATCAGCTCAGGGATGTTGTCCTGGGTTAACCTCTTATATTGCCACGTTGAAAACGACTCGGTTCTGCCGTCGTTGTATTTCTCCGTGTTCACCGGTACGGCTCTCAGTATAGTGGAAGGGTGACCACCTTGAATGTTGTCCGTTGTGCTAACCTGACTGAGATGAATGCACAGCTCTCGGTACGGTACTAAGTCGGGTAACTTCGCGCCTGTGACTGTAGTCGTTGGTTTTACCTCGTCAGGCTGCATACCGAGTGTTCTAGCCAATGGTCGCCCTAGCCGCAAGGAGTTTCTTCCGTTGTTGATTAACACCACTGTACCGCTTGAGTCGCTCATCTTGAGTTCGGCTCCCAATGGTTTGAATACCTCGTCAGCTTTAGAGAGCACACGCGCTGTAGTAACCATCAATTATCTTGTTGCTAGAGCCACCTACGAACAGTTTATTGTTGTTAGCGCTTGATGTTAGTCCATCGTGGTAGGTAGGTTATATCGCATGTGCTATTTCGAGTTGACCCGACGTGTTATCGATCGCGTGCGTCAGCTGAACGGCCTCGCCGCCGTTATTCCTGGAAGTGTTATGTACATGTTATATAAACTCATTATATAATAGTTTTAAAACATGAAGATCGTGGTCGCTGATGGATTGTATTTCGACGCCCAGTTCATAGATGTGTTCGATAAGTATAAGTTTTCGGTGACTAACGTTAAGACAGTGCACGCTTGGTTAAACAATCCGATGCAGTTCTGGCAGAATCAACTCAACTTCGCCGCGTGGTGCGCTACAACGGGTGTGGTGTATCCGACACTAGGCGTGGACCGCTGAGTCAGTCTGTGTTCACGTTTCACGTGTACTACCAGGTCAGGCGTATCCTCAAAGAGATCAGCGCCCCGCTCTCACAGGAAAAAGCGTGGAATGCAGTAAACAACCAGTACGATAGACGGACCTACGAACGTATTTGCAACGAATTCGGAATCGACACTAAAACGGATTGGCGTTTGCCGGACCGAACCACGGATTGGGTATTCCTATCGTTCACAACATGCCCCTCGTGGAAGCCAGCGAGAAGTTGCAAGATTGGGGATACAAGTCGATCATCATATCACAACCAACGAGTGGGATGACCGCTATATGGCATTCGACGACAGCAAGGATTACCGAGTTTGGAGGTTCGAGCAGGGTGGTGATTGGAAAAAATTCATGTTGGAATCGAAAGGGTATACTCGTGCCGGCACCGAACGCTTGAATGACTCGATTCGAACGTACGTGTGGGCACTGTTGGGTGCGCAGACGCAAACGCGTTCAAATATCCTAGGCAAAGGGACTGCTTACGACGCCAGAAACAGTTCGTTGTCAACGTAGAGGATGCTATCAATGCTCCAGTTGATCTCCTGAGTGCCATCAAACGCTACCAAGACGTGTTGGAATATGCCAGGTCGAAAAGTCGACTACGTGTTCGACGTGGGGACTGTACATGGCTCCGAGCGATATGCAACTGAGAATAAAGAAAGTGGTGGGCTACAACAACGAAATAATTGTAGCCACGGGCGGACCAAAAGTTACGCCAACCTCGATGTCAACGTCCCCACGTCCCACCATCCACGACCGGTGAAACGGGTATAGTGGCGCCATCCCCGAACCTAGGGTTCAACACACACACCTACAGCCCCAGTCTGCACCCACTGTGGGTTCACAGCACATCGATCGTAAAACAGCCATGGTGGTTGGTGGGTGGCTTTGGGGCTCATTTGGTTAAAAATTCCTTAGCCGCTACACGCACACCAAACCAGCTACCGCGACGATGGCTGCCCACAGGTTTTGACTGAGCCACGTAGCAGTTTTAGCTAAAACACTCAGCAACCACGAGACGATGCTACCCAGGATGCCAGGCAGGGCTTCGGCGGCCTTACCAGCCAGTTTAGCTAGAGTTTCCCCTAGTTTTTTAATCCACTCTTTAACACCACCTGTGCCACCACCGCCACCACTTGGGGGTGTGGGTGTACCCCCACTAAGTGACACTACCAGGGTTGATATGATGAAGCCCAATGCAGTCAAAATGCTGGCGATGGTGATCCCTTGCTCCCGGAACAGGATTCGGATCCTGTCAGCTAGCGTGGTGTCTTCATTTAGGACTCGATCGATGGTTTCCCGTACTCTACTGATCTGTGATCGGAGGGCTTCCCCGTTCGAGGAAGCGGATTCCAACCGAAGTCCGCTCTCGCCTTCCAAGTTTTTATTCTCTCCTCGATGCGACTTTTCATATCATCGCCTTCAGTTTCGTTAGTTTTATTTTCACCGAAAGCGCGCTTCATCGACTTCGCTCAGTTTACCCATGTTGTTAACGAAGTTCTCCACGCATATGTTTCAAGGTTTCATCTAAGCCTCGCAGTTCTCTCAGAGGAAATTCGAGACCGCAAAGGGTTTATCATGATACGTAGCCAATATTTTTTCGATACTGTCTGACGCTTCTTTAGCTGCCCTAGTATTGACTCTGGCTGCTTGCAGATCTTGGACGGTCTTAGGAGGAAGTTTAGGTCGCTACCGTGAATCTACGGCTTCCAGTTCATCACGGATAAAGTTACTACCATGACGACTGGTGAGTGTTGATAAGGCGCGGTTCTCTCGCGGCGCTTTATTCATGAGATCGATCTCGGGTAAGCCTTCAATCGCAACGCGCCCTTATTATCGACTGTAAACTTGGAATAGTCCCTCCCCAACGGTTTGATGTCTTCTATTTTCAACTGCGCGTTTGTAATAATCGCTGACAGTTGGCTGTACGAGTTCACCACTTAATGAGGATGAAACATCATCCAGGGCACTATTATCCCACATATCCTCCATAGGGATATACTCGGCCATTATTTAGTATTAAAACTTATATATTTCATTTATATAACAATGTACGGTAGAAAACTAGATCCTTTCAGAAGATCGAGAGAGCCACTAGGTGTCAAAGCCGCGGCCAGTCGGGTGACCATCACCAACAATCCTGCAGCAAGATAGACCAGAATCAAACGCTGCTGGTTAGATTTCCAAACCTTGGCGCGAATGACCTCATTGTACCAGGCACTGTTCGACTGGCGCTCAACATCACGCTGACCTCCGACAACGACAAACGCGAGCTAGTGCGGAACGTAGGTCGAGCTATCATCAAGAAAACCACCATCAAGATCACCGTAATCCAGGTGCTGAGTATCGACGATAGCGATGTCTTTCACTGCTATAAGGACCTCTGGAAAAGCGAGGGAGAACGGGTCAATGACGCGTACCAAGGTATCAGTAAATCGACCAGGTCGCTGCGATTGGGTATGCCTTCACGGCAGACCAGTTAGACAAGCTATCAGGACGGTGAAAGGCCATCGCCAAGCCGCACGGGAACCGGTTCTGCGCGCACGACTTCGAAGTTGTTTCACGGAACACGCCGCCGCTTTACCAAGCCGCTGGGTGATAGGCTTGAATACGAGCTCACGCTTAACGACTACAGCAAAGTAGTGCGATTTCGAACGGTGATGAGGCCAGTTACGCCATAGACAACATCTCTGAGTTCGACATGGTCACTAACCCGGAGCTGGCAAGGCAGGTTCGAAACCAGTACTTCGGGTAATGTAGCCATCCTGTACGATCGTATACTGAGGCATAGATCCATCGTATGGATAAGAGCCTTACACTGTGTGGAATATCAACCTGAACGCGCCGGCGCGATCGATGAAAGGCATCCTGGTAGTCCCTGTGGAGGATTACGAGCCGCTCCGAGGGACAGCGAAGTTTTTCAACCCAGAGATCGAAAAGGTGGAAGTGACCATCGAGGGCGTGCCCAACCAGCTGTTTAGTCATGGTATGCGTGCGTACCAGCAGTGGGATGAGATAAAAAGCTGCCGAGCAAACATCCATATATAGCCAAAGACCTGGACCTATCCTCCGCGGCAAATCGGCGAATACTTAACTAACAAGTACGCTTGTGGTTGGACATGCGATCCACGGATGACGATAAACTACACGGTAGCGGCCGTGAGAATAGACAATGGCAGCGAAGGAATTACTATCCAGATTACCAAGAAGGCTCAACCCGCTGGCAAGTTGAAATTATATCTGTACGTTATTATGGATGCTAAACTTAATATAGACAATGGGAGATTCGTGCAAGCCATTTACTGATTTGCCTGGCGGCAAGCCATCTACTGATTTGCCCCACGACCCACACTGCGCCATAGTGCGCGGCAGACTGGCTGTGGGAAGACCGCTGCGTGTTGGATATGTTGAGGGTACTACAGGGATGTGTTCGACCACATCGCTATCATGTGTCCTACTCTGAGCATGAATAAAACGCACACGGAAAGACCTTTGGGTGATGACGGACCCTGACGCACACAGAGTCGATCCGGGGCCACGCCTACAGGACTGGTTGAAAGCTTACCATATGAAATTTAAAGGAGTCGACGTTGTTCATACTGGACGACCGCAGATGCTTAATCGCGAGATAACAAAAGAGAGATATGCTATCGCATCTGGCATTTTCAGGCCGACACGCAAAGCACAATAGCGCCTGGGTGCTAACGCAGAAGTTCAACTCGGTGTTGAAAGACCCTCAGGAGCAGACGCGATGGGTTGCCTTATTTCACTGCAAGGACAGGGATTCGTTCAAGAGTGTTTGAGAGAGAACGATGTGATGAGCAAATTAGAACGGAACGGGTGAAGAAACAGCTAGCTGAAACTAAACACGCTAAGCTCGTGCTCAAAGACAGACCAACCAGTAGCCTATAGTGTGTTTTAGCTTAGCAATGCTTAGCAATGCTTAGTAAATTTTAACAATGCTTAGCAAAGCTTAGCAATGCTTAGTATAAATACTTAGCATTTAGTTATAGTTATGGTATTTGAAGTGCTCGTCGTGGTGCAACTTAACTTTCATTTCTCTGTGTTTCGCTTTATATCGTATATTATATAGTTAAAACTAAAACTTACTTATCATATTATAGGATGGAGGTGAGGAGTTGCTAGAGCAACTGTTGGTACCCCAAATACAGGTGGACGATGATAAGCTTAGAGAAACTGGTGGCGCTATTGTTGGTGGCAAAGCCAAACATTACTTTGGGGAGTACACCGGATAAAATTCACAAAATGTCAGCCGAAGAAATCGATAAACTGTACGCTAAATACGAGACTAGACTAGGTTCAGAGATGACAAAGACAATAGGATCGGCTATGACCCAGATATACACTGGTATTGCGTCATACTTCCTTCCCATCCCCGAGCCGCCGACTTTACCTGTGGGAAGACTTAGAGAAAGACCCTTTTATCGAACACGCCTTTGAGCCTCTATTAGCTGCGAGCTGTACCACAAATACGGTATGTTGTTAGCCCCGTGACGGCGGGCGATTATCACGGCAAAGCATTGTCAATTTGAGAGGAAAAATAATAATAATAGTATAGATGGATGCTGCACAGGAGACCCCTGCTAGGAGGAGGAGACCCCACCCCAACTGGAGGAGACTCTTCACAGGTGACTGTGAACCCTCCCACAGTCACCAGGCAGAAGAATCCTAAGAGAGTAGCTGCCGGTAAAAACGGTGGTGTAACCAACATAAAATTATCAGGGTGACTCACCCGAGCGACTCTTTGTTGGTTGTATGCTAACTGCTGCCGTGGCTATCTCGTGGTTATATACACGACAGGGATCTTAGGGAGGAACCCCACAATTAGAGGTCAACCCGCATATCATGTTATAATTTAATATATTTATATCATATACATAATGTCTGAGGGGAAAACGTTCGTCAACGACGCATACCACGCCACCGTGGTCGCCAGTCTAGCCGTGAGGATACGCCGGTTGACCAAAATGGTGCTTAAACAACCGACTATCAAGCTTAGATTTCAACCTTCAGGATATGGGTATGCTAATAATGAACCTTGGTATGGCGATGGCCACAAAAGACATCCTAGTAAAACAAGGAATAATTCCTGAAGATATTATGAAATAAATATAAGGGATGGCTACGATTGCTATGATGGTCGGTGGTGCTGCTAGTGAATGCCCTGGCATTTTCCGGGAGTAATTTCCTCTTTCAAACTACGAGAGTCACACGCCGGCTGAAATACAGGCGGAGAGGAAGCGCACGATCTCGCTATTGAGAACTTACAAATAGCACAGGCCGAGTATGCTAAACAACGCCCAGAGGATCGATTACATTAACGAACAACTCAGGCGTGAAAACCATGCCGCTCAAACATTCCACGATGTCGACGACGCAGCGCGATGACAATACTACTTATTAACTGGTAAACGATTGAGCCACTACAGAAGCCAACACTCGCTCAGTACTACACACCATCCAAGGACAAATGGACCGTGAACTGACTTTCATAGCGCTGGGTGTAGCGGCGACTGCTTTGGTTGTGAAGCAATTAGACTAATACACATATAAGTATGCTAAACATGTATAGATGCGAATACATACTTATGGGGAAGACCGAGACCTGTGGTAGGGTATGCGGTACTCATGGGTACTGTTATTTCCACATGGGAAGTCCCAACTACTCGTGTTCTGTGTGTGGTATAGGAGTCAAAGGACACTATTGTTTATGTAAAGCTCACGGGGCTAACGTAGTCAGACATCACCTCATCTACGAGAATAAAAAGGCCTACATAAAAGAACGTAGGCGATTTCTCAAGATAGACCCCAATTAGAGATTATTACACACTTACGTGATAGATATGTTTGTGGAACTTGATCCCAGTGAAGACATAGAATCTCAGGTAAAAAACATACTCAAAGATAAACTAAACTTCAGATTTCAGGTAATATTGAAAATGGTATGGATTAAAGATGGTGTTAAGTATACTCGTCCCTTCGTATGTGTGGGGACCATCACGACTCAACACCAGATAGATTGTTTTACAAGTATATCGGAATACCTGCTAAACTTCAAGAAATACTATATCAAACAGTGTGAGCACTGGATCGAAACAGCCCATCTAAAAATAGTTCATTGGGGTAACGGAGAGGATATATAATTTTTTACATTTACGGGCGCCCAATTAGACATTAATTCCTTAGGTGTGTACGCAATTATGAATACTATACAGTTCGTAATGCACTGAGCTGCTGTAGGTAAGTATTTAAGAGGCTGGCGATGCGCTGCTGATAGGAATATAGATGTCTCAGATATTAAGCCCCTGATAGATGATAAAATAAAACAGGAACTAGCCAGTCTTGGAAGTATCAAATTTCAAATCACAATTAAAATGACACTCGAAAAGAACGTAGGGGATGTTACCGAGTACGTTCAGCCTTACTTCCGAGGTGTACAAGAGGTCGTGACTCAGATAGAGACTATAAACACATCGATCGATACTAGTTTTCAGCAGATACAGGAACACCTAGAACGCTACACACACTTGGGATCCGGTGGGCTGTAGATAAAATCGATATTGTCTATCTAGACATAGCTAACTACGTGCCGTTCAAAGGCGGGGTCATACCTAGACTTGCCTCCCTACTATAAGAAAAAACAGGCCATAGTAAACGTTAAGAATAGAGGAAACGATTGCTTGAGATTAGCTATCAGATCAGCCTTGTTTCCAGCTGACACTAATTCGAACAGGCCTTCTAGTTATCCCCAAGACGATGGACTCAACTGGGATGGTATAGATGAACCAACCCCCATATCCCAGATCACTAAAGTAGAAAAACAGAATAATCTAGCTATAAATGTCTTTGGACACGAAGACGACACAACAATAATACACAGGCTCAGCTCGTTGGTGGGAAAGGGGGGGAACGTTATCAATATATTTATGATCCAACGAGGTGAAAAGTATCACTACACGTGGATAAAACATTTCAGTCGGTTGTTGTACGATCAGTCGAAATACAAGGGGAAAAAACACTTTTGTATGCGATGTCTGCACGGTTTCAGCCGAGCTGATTTATTAGAATCCCACCAGGAGTATTGTCAAGGTGTGGGACAGACGGCTATACGCATCGACATGCCCGAGGAAGGTGACAATATCCTAAAATTCTACAACCACAAGCACCAAATGTCTGTTCCTTATATCATATACGCCGACTTTGAAGCCTTGGTCAAACCAATTACGGCTGCCGCCGGCATGGCTCCCACAGGCGGGGTTGTTGGGGGTACCCCAACCACACTCAAAACACAAGAGCATGAAGCATGTGGATTTGGATACATTGTCGTCCGTTGTGACGGTGAAACGAAATCTCCCGTAGTATACAGGGGTCCTGACGCGGTTGAAAGGTTTCTAAAGTGTTTGAAGGAGGAAGAAGAAATTATTAGGGAAAAGTTGCATAGAATCGCTCCCATGCGTATAACCCAAGCCGACAGGCTAGCTCACTCCCGTAGCATTAACTGTCACGTGTGTGACTCACCACTGAACGGTGATTCGGTGAGAGATCACTGTCACATAACCGGTAAGTATAGAGGCGCCGCTCATAACGAATGTAACCTCAAGCTTAGAATCAACCCTAAGACAATAAACATTCCCGTTGTCTTTCACAACTTGAGAGGGTACGACTCTCACTTAATCATGCAGGCCATCGCGAAAATCGATGGTAATATAACGTGCATCCCCAACAACATGGAGAAATATCTCTCTTTCAGCTTAGACGGACTTAGGTTCATTGACTCGTGTCAATTTCTATTGTCGTCATTAGCCAGCCTGATCAAAGCCAACGATACCTTCCCTATCACCGATCGATACACAGACGCCGAGACTAGATCTCTGCTTATGAGGAAGGGTGTGTATCCCTATGAGTACATGGATAGTTGGACTAAGTTCGCCGAGACCAGACTACCTCCCATCAAAGAATTTTACAGCAATCTGACAGACTCGGAAATATCCGAAGACGATTACTCGTACGCTATTAATGTATGGAATAAACTAGGTTGTGAGAACCTGGGTGACTATCATGATCTGTACTTGAAGATGGATGTACTATTATTAGCCGACGTATTTGAGACATTTAGGAGGACATGTATCAAGCAGTATAAACTAGATCCAGCATGGTATTACACCAGCCCAGGTCTGTCGTGGGATGCCTTGCTTAAAAAGACCGGAGTTAAGTTGGAATTGCTTACAGATTATGACATGCACCTATTCATTGAGAAAGGCTTGCGAGGTGGGATCTCCATGGCAACCAAGCGATACGCGAAAGCAAATAATCAATACGTGAATGACTACGACCCTAGCAAACCAACCAATCACATTCTCTATCTCGACGCAAATAACCTGTACGGATGGGCCATGAGTCAGTATCTACCAACAGGGGGATTTAAATGGGTATCATCCGATTTCGATATTATGAGCATCGCGCCGGATTCGAACAAAGGTTATATCCTCGAGGTTGACTTGAGTATCCCAAAGCATTACACTAATCACACAACAGCTATCCACTAGCTCCCGAACGTATGAGGGTTAATCCAGACTGGATGTCTGAATACCAACATAACTTGTTAGATAGGCGGGTGACGGGCGTTGAAAAACTCGTGCCTAACTTAATGAATAAGACCAAATACATAGTTCACTATCGCAACCTGCAGCTGTACCTGTCGTTGGGTATGAAACTGACCAAAATACACAGGGTGCTCGTGTTCGATCAGAGCCCCTGGATGGAGCCTTACATCAGAATGAACACGGACCTCCGAAAGCTGGCCACCAGTGACTTTGAGAAAAACTTGTATAAGCTCATGAACAACTCGGTATTCGGTAAGACGATGGAGAACCTGAGGAAACGCGTGGACGTGAAGCTGGTTCGGTCGAATGAGGAGGAAAAACTCAGGAAGCTGATCGCTAACCCTGCATTCAACCGTAGTAAGATATTCGATAACGACCTGGCTGCCATACACATGAAGAAAAGTCACATAATATTAAACCGGCCTGTTTACGTTGGGATGAGCATCCTCGATTTATCCAAACACTTGATGTACGACTTTTACTACAACGAGCTGAAGAAACAGTACGATGACAGGTGTGAAGTAATATATACTGACACGGATTCCTTGCTGATGGAGATTCGAACCGAGGACGTGTACGAGGACATGAAAAAACACCTCGATTTGTACGACACCAGCGACTATCCCAAGGACCATACCATACACAGTACGGTGAATAAAAAGGTCCTAGGTAAGATGAAGGACGAGTGTGCTGGCACGCCCATAGTCGAGTACATAGGATTGAGGCCTAAGATGTACTCCATACTGAAGGTCGACAATGGTGAGATCCGGAAAGCTAAGGGTGTAAAAAAATACGTGGTGAAACAACACATCAAACACACCAGATTCAAGGAAGCCCTGTTCAAGACCCGTACCTTTAAACATAAAATGAACACACTTAGAAGTGATGGCCATAGGATATACGGGCTGACTATAAATAAAACATCATTATCCCCTATGGATACCAAACGTTGGATAGCTATTGATGGGATAAACACGTACGCGTACGGGCATGAGAAAATTGAACCAAGAACATAGGTATAAATAAATAGTGACATGTCACGGAACCAGAAAAAAATTTGAGGCTATTTACTATAGTCCACGTGGATATTGGAAAGGAGCTAGCGCTGTAGATAAGCTGACTAAAATGGCACGAGTATCCCCCGGAGGATGCCAAAGCGTGGCTTGAAAAACAAGCCCTGTGGCAGATCTATTTGCCGGCACCACGCTACGTGCCTAGAAGGAAGTTTGGTATTAATGTACCTAATAACGTTCACCAGGCAGACTTACTGTTCCTACCTCACGACAAGAGGTACAAGTATGCTTTAACCGTAGTCGACGTAGCCAGTCGTTACAAGGAAGCTGAACCATTAACCGCGAAAGATTCGGTACAGGTGGCTAGAGGATTCGAACGCATATACAAACGCAGTCCGCTGACGTGGCCTACTGTATTGCAAGTTGACCCCGGGCGAGAGTTCATGGGTGCTGTATCACAGTTGCTGACTAAGCACGATACAAGGGTTAGGCGTGGTGCTGCCGGGGCTCATCGCAGTCAAGCCATAGTTGAAAGATTTAATAGGACTTTGGCTGAGCGTTTATTCGGTCATCAGTACGCTCAGGAAATAAGTCTAAATAAACCCAACACCGAATGGGTCGCGCGGCTACCTCAGGTGGTGTCTGCTATAAATCATGAAATCACACGACTCACCGGTAAGAAACCGGCAGACGCTATCAAATTAAAATCAATAATATCAGAGTCGGCTGCTCCATTGCGTGGGAAGGAAAAACAGATACCCGACCGAGCTCTCGTGAGGTATCTTTACCAACCAGGGGAACACGAGGGGGATACTCGGAAACGGGCTACTGACCCAATATGGTCGGTCAAAACTTACAACATAGATAAGGTAGACATCAAAGCCGACGAACCTACCTTGTATTTCTTGATGGATGGTCCCGGCAGAGGGTTTGTAAAAGAAGAATTATTGATCGTACCGTATGGCACAATGCTACCTCCTACCAACACGGCATAGAGTTAAGATACCAACGCCCGCTATAGTAGCGTCCCCGACTAAAGTCTTATTTTATGAAATAAAGCTTTATAGTAGATGGTAATGGGAAGGGTCTGACTAAGGCTTCATCTATTAAATGAAGCTTTAGATTACCCTGATCCCGTACCCCTATCCTGTCTACTACTCTAAGTTATCTTTTGAGTGTATAAAGGTTGGGCCAGGTATTGACGTACTGAGGTATGTACAGCTGCCGCTGTTTGTGAAGAGCTTAGCACCTGAAAAGATAGTGAAACTCATCACCGACAGCGGGTGAGTTACATAATTTACATAAGCGATCATTTCTTGGAGCATTTGTCCACCGGCCAGTTTCAAAGGGTAGATAATGGTTACTAGTTCTAAATTTAAGAATAGGCATGTAAATTGATTTTGACATAAAAAGGTACGGTTCAAAAGATAAATCCTGTTTATAATATTTGTAATTAAATCCCTTGGAACTTTGTTCGGCGGAACTTCTCTAATTTTGTAAATTTTGGTCCTTGAGTATCTGTTCTACTGTCAATCACCCCGTGGGTACATTGTGTGCAGCCTTGTATTATGTCCACCGCCGTGAAATGAATGAAATATTACTCGGTAGCGGCATCAGACTCACTCATTTCCACGGATTGAGTAACTTCAGTGAGTAATGTCCCTCAAACGTGTTGGACGAGGTTAGGTGAGGTGAAATTGGGTTTAACGTCGTGCTTGAGAATATTTCGCTCATATGACGATGTGCATGCGTGAGATACCATGCCACAGTGAAGCATGAATACCCCACTCAGACACATTATACTGACTCCGAGCCGACCAGTCCTTGTTGTACCCATTTATGCCGAGCGCCAGGTAGGGACCAACAAGTACAATATTTTAACGTCTTTTTGGTATGACGCGGTCGGGGATCGACCCGCTGACCTTCCGCTCTCCGGGCGGACGCTCTAACCACTACACCACGGAGGCGGTCCAAACGTGTTGGGATAACATGACAGCTTCATATAATATTCATGTACGCGATGGTCTAGGTTAGTTCATTTTTTAATCCACATTCAAAGATTGGTCGATATGTGATTACAGTAAACTACGGTTATATCGAATTAAAAGGGACTAATTTCAGTTCGTCATAACCGTTGTTCGGTATCCACGTTTCAGCTCAAATGTTGAGCATGGGGTCGGGACTTAACAACAGTTCGTTATACCCGTCGGGTCGTTATAAACAACAGTTCGTTATACCCGTCGGGTCGTAATAAACACGTCCGTTATAACATATTTATTCTTTACTGTATTCATATTGCTAGCGGCAAGCGGGCGGTGGGGTAGCCTAGTGGTTAAAGCGTTGGCTCGTCACGCCGAAGACCCGGGTTCGAATCCTCACATGGGTACAATGTGTGAAGCCCATTTCTGGTGTCCCCCGCCGTGATGTTGCTGGAATATTGCTAAAAGCGGCGTCAAACCAAACTCAGTCAGTCAGTACTAGCGGCAAGCTGGATTTCTGTCAAAACAGAAACCGATTTCCAGTGATGTTGTCACCGCAGCTATTTGAATAAAGACTATGCCGAGCAGGTTCGACCCGAGTCACGTTAAACCTAGTAATTGGATTCCGTCACCCTGGCTCCCTATTGTGTGAATGAGTTAACCTCCAAATTATGTCCCAAGAAACCTGTAGACAACAATGATATCACATAACATGCCATGCCTTGAAGCCGAAATCCATCTATAAACATTCAAACAAGGGAGTTAACTCTTCTGACCATCCGCGCGCAATACACCAGTTCGCTGTCAGTATTGATTCGCCAACCTGTCCCGAGATTTCACGCTTTAATAAACAAACATTATGTGAACTTTAGCTTTAAATAACAAGATGGTGCTGAACTATTGAAACGAATTGAAGATTCACGCAAGCAGATTTTATACAAGGCCTTATCTACCTACTTTAATTTTGTGTATTATTAAATTAACTATAAACACCATTTGTTATTGGTACTCTTTGGTCATGATTGTACTTAAGTCAAAGAGAAGTCGTGTATGTTTCCAACAGACTTCCCTACAGTTATCGTCAAATGTTGAAATGCTCAGTATATTCAATAAAATAATGATGTATTAGTGCAGCAGCAGAGGAAATATGCAATTAAAGATAAAGGCATGACATTCTGGACATTTATAGGCCGATGCAAAGTGAACATTTTAAGATTTTATGAAGGCACTCAAAATAATATCCGTTTGCATTCAAATAAACCCAATCTTTTGTGCCTTTAGATTTCCTCTGCAATGTCACGAACACTCAGCCCCAAGGGTACATTTCGATATTAGGTATAGAGTGGATTAAACACATGCATCACGCCATCGATTGTCCGAAGTTAGCAGATCATTATTATTTCACGTACAACTGGTTTCGCCGGCACCCCGGTATGTCCTACTTTCATGTCAATAAACCACTTCGCATTTGCCTAAGGATCACGTTTTGATGATACCAAAAGAGCATCTTTCAAATAGTGATTTATTGTCCTGGTTCACAACGATTCGTAACTCTCATAGGACACTATGATCAGATTCATGATGAACGAACAGAACCATGACGTCACAGGCAGTATGTGTACGAGACATATCAAAAGCTTTTGCAAGTATCGTGACAGAATTGTTGCTTATCATAATCAGAAAGCACAGCAAGATTTGCTACTGAAGATGGCAGCAACTGAGTGCACTTATGCTGCGTAAGGATCAGGAGACAAAGGCGTGCTAGAAACTGGGCCACAACGTCACGTTTAAAACGTATATGGTGTCAGCCAAAACGTAATCCGCAGGGCCTCGAATTGATTCCAAGCGTTTGGATCAGCTGCCTAGCAACAGCCTCCCAACGGATGACGTCAATATACAGACCAGAAATGAGCTTTGGAAATTGTCACTGATGACTAGAGATGTTGTCCAAGCTTTATAGACCTTCGTGACTGAGACAAAGATTTCAGAATTAAATCGTAGCCGAACGTGACTATTGTGTAGCGGACTCGATAGTGATTTGGTTTGGGATCAGAAGCGCTGGACAACCCGATCTCAATGCCCTACAGTGGAGCACGATAACAGGTGTGCGGTACAGTCATGGATGATTGTCTGGCCCTGTACGAGAGACTGGTGCTGGTGCAATCTGACCGGAACTCTTCCTCATGGTCGATAAAGTTCGAATTCAGGGTCGTTGATGACTGTTAAGAGCGGGTGTGTCCAGTTCGATATCCAGACCTCAACCCTGTCGAAAACCCGCCCTTCAACGAGTTCCTTCCGGTAACTCACCAAGACAGTTGGTAATGGTCTTACTGACTGGTGGAAAAATTTCCCCTTCACAGGAGTCGGCATACACGTCTATCGATCATGTATGTCCCGGGTGTGTTCTATGTTGGACAGGTTAGGGGTAGTCTCTCACGATACATGCACGGTAGGGACAAACGATATCGTTCTGACTAAACGCAATTCATCACTGGCGCACAAACAGCGCCAGTAGGTTGTTTAGGTTGTACTGTCTATTGAAACTTGTATGGACAATATGCAGTGGTCCAGCCTAAATCTAAACTCTTTTGAAAACGAGACCGTCAGCGATCCCCCGTTTATTCCCTCTGAATGCCATCGTCGTCTGCCCTGAATGTGTCCATTATTTAAAGATGGTACAGCATATGGTCGTCATGCACATTTCTAATCGCCTGGTCAGCAACATAAACTGCAGTGGTCTGGCGCATGAGAACAACAATTGCATCTGTCTGTTCTGGCTCGATCCTACGGTATAGCTGCTGGCTTCGGTATTACCTACAGCTTCGTTGCTGGTTTCGACCAGTTTCCTTCAACCTGGTTTCTGGTTTCGACCAGTTTCCTTCAGCCTGGTTTCTGGTTTCGACCAGTTTACTTCAGTCTGGTTTCGGCCAGTTTCCTTCAGCCTGGTTTCTGGTTTCGACCAGTTTCCATCAGCCTGGTTGCTGGTTTCAACCAGTTTCCTTCAGCTTGGTTCCTGGTTTCGATATACTCTGGATAATATATACTACCCATCAAAAGTTTAGACTCACAAGTGTAAATGAAGCCACTTACTTCAGGCAATTGTTTTAAACTAGAATTTGCAAAATAGTCCATACTGTCTAACGGTAGTGTTCACGCATGAACTGACGTATTGTAAAACAAAATTGTAACATTGAAAAGATTATTGTCATGAGTTCAATAATTTATAAAACTCAGTGAAAATTGGCGAATTCTTAACACAACTTTACACCAAAACGCAGCTGTTCACATGCACGACATTTGCACATGCTTTACAGCAAATTGATGCATGATCCTCATGCAATTCATCTGCATAAGGTTTGTAGTTGGTTCCCCCAAGTTGTAGAGAAATTCATCTTCAATGTAACCATATATATATACATAACATACGTGAGTCTAAACCTTTGATGGGTAGTATACATCACCAAGACTGATGGATCAAATCGATTTTACGACATTTCAGTGAAGTGCTAAAAATCAAATAATTCCCAACCCACTGAGACAGAGGAATAATAATAATAATCACAACATTTAGTCCATTTATACTGCGCCAAATCCACATCGACAGCATGCTCATACAGCGCAGACAGTTCAGAGCAATACATTAAACAGACAAAGGGGATTTTCGGTGCACATGTTCAACGTTACAACTTATTGAATTTATTGAACCAGTTCACAGCATCTAGATTCAGTCTCTAGATTCAGTGCAATGGGGCGTTGGAGCGTAAGGGCGTTAGGTGTGAGTGCAATGTATTCTGGTTCTACCTCTGGCGGTCCCTCCCAGAACTGATGTCTCTTCGGGGAGCCTATCATTTTTGTTTTGGACAGTTTGGTTTGCAATATGCTGTTATTGACTCTCACACAGGACACCGATACTTTTCAAATCATATCTGATTAAGATCTGCATTTCTGTGGAATTCACTGAAATGTCCGTTCGGCCTCTTGCGTAATGTCATGATGAAAACTAATATCCTGACTACTCCATTAAAAACACGCACGGCTTCTGACAACCAGCTGAACATCCCGGTCTGATTAGTGTGAAAACTGTTGCTACTTTAATCGCTCTCATCTGCAAATACAATAATTCAAAACAGGCCAACACCATAATATTATTTTTAAAACAGCCCTGGGTTTGTTAAACAGAGCTATGTTGTACCTAGACTCCAAAAACGGAACGCCTTTTGACAAGAAGCAGACGACATTGTCGTCTGTGCAATATCACGTGCACACATGATTAAAGGGAGCAGTAATTGTTTATTATGAAGCAAAGATGTCAGGGGAATTTAGTTTCCCGTGATGCCACACACAGTTAGACGGATGTGAAGTGTTTCCTGTTGAAGTAGACTCACATCAAAGGAATACTGTTAGACTGAGTGTTCAGGAAAACTAATATGTCTTTATCAACCTTAAAGGTGTGCGACAGGTGATATCTCACACTGTGACTGGTGAGGTGTGTTTCAACGTAAGCATGTAGAGTCACACTCGACACTCAGCTCAGCCAGCCTCATCAACAGTCTGCAAATGAGTGAGTGAGTCAGTGCATGCGTGCGTGCGTGCGTGCGTGCGTGCGTGCGTGCGTGAGTGAGTTGGGTGTTCCAATATTCCAGCAATAGCCCGGCGGATACCAGCAACACCAGAAATGGCCTTCATACATTGTACCCATGTGGGGAATCGAACACGGGCCTACGGCGTGACGAGCGAACGCTCTAACCGCTGGGCTACCCCAACGTCCCATTAACAGTCCGCAACTAAATATCACAAGTAGTGAGTGATTGTGTTAACATGACACTTTCAGAGCGAGGGATTGAGTCAAGATGCATCAGTATTTCTGCAGTTCTTCCCGACCAGAAATACATTTAGCATTGATCAAGAGCAACACGGGACAGCAAGAATGGGACTCATCCATTGTACCCATGCTGGGAACAGAACCCAGGTCAACACTCGACCCTCTAGGCTAACACACGAATGGGGATGTGTCTCTTACAGTATAAAGTCGTATCAGAAATTTCTCATTCTCCCCATTTGTTGTTTTGTTCATTACAGTGATTGGTGTTCGGCCACACTTTTTGCTGTTGATGGGGGCGGTGGGGTAGCCTAGTTGTTAAAGCGTTGGCTCGTCACGCCGAAGACCGGGTTCGAATCCCCACATGGGTACAATGTGTGAAGCCCATTTCTGGTGTCCCCCGCCGTGATGTTGCTGGAATATTGCTAAAAGCGGCGTAAAACCAAACTCAGTCAGTCAGTCAGTTTTGCTGTTGATTTTATTATATTTTACCTTAAAAGGCGATCGGGTGGTCAGGCTCGATAATTAGTTTAATGCATGTCATCGTTTCACCATTGCGAACAGCGATGTTGTCAATCACTGGATTGTTTCGAGAAATCCGGGCCAGATCCAGACTGGATTATTTACAGACCGCCATCCTGAACTCGGAATTTTGCTGAGTGTGGCGTAAAACATCACAAACACAAAAGATATTGTACCACTTTTGTCAACATGCTTGGAAATATGTAATACTTGTATTCCCCTGAATGAATCACATCCGCCGTGGATGTTTATATCCACGTGATAGAATGATATCGGATGCCCATTGTAGCCAGGAATTATTGCAGACAGTTTCCGGTGCCTGCTATGGCGTTGTGTTATTGTGTTGGAAGTTGAGTTGCAATAATAAACACAACTGCCTTGGAAAAATTAGAAATATGATATGATTTACGTTGTTACTTTGGGGAGGAAAGCCATAAGTGCCTCCTCATCGTTTTTATTAAATAAACACACAAATACACAGATTTGAATTAAATATGTCTGAACATGCAACTTGACAGATAACAAGTTTACTGAAAAAAATGTTGAAAAGAAGAAAAACGTAAAAATTAAAATTCACTGCTTATCAAAATGAAATGAAAACAAGTCCACGTCGCAAAAACTGCAACTATATCGTCGCTCTTACTGTTTTGTGTCCTAAGCGCTGCTATGTTTTATGTACTAAGCTTGCACTCAAACTGCCTGCAGGGATTCCCAGGTCTAGATCTGTACTGCACACCATACCTCGGGGGTATATTGCGACATATTGGGAACCTCGTTGTCACAGTTCAACTTGTATATTGTGACACCTCGTTGTGACAGTTCAAATTGTATATTGCGACATATCAGTGCGACACCAAATTGTATATTGCGTCGGTGTGACAGTTCAACATTGTATATTGTGACACCTCGGTGTGACAGTTCAAACTGTATATTGCGACACTTCGTTGTGACAGTTCAAATTGTATATTGCGACACCTCGGTGTCACAGTTCAACTTGTATATTGCGACACCTCGTTGTGTGACAGTTCAAATTGTATATTGCGACACCACATTGTCACAGTTCAACTTGTATATTGTGACACCTCGTTGTGACAGTTCAAATTGTATATTGCGACACCTTCGTTGTGACAGTTCAAATTGTATATTGCGACACCTCGGTGTGACAGTTCAAATTGTATATTGCGACACCTCGGTGTGACAGTTCAAATTGTATATTGCGACACCTCGGTGTGACAGTTCAAATTGTATATTGCAACACCTCGGTGTGACAGTTCAAATTGTATATGTACTGAAACCTAGATGCGAGAGTTTAAGTTCAATACACAGTGATTTTGTATATGAATATATTGTTCACTGAAGATGGGTATAAGAAATTCAACTTCATGCCTCCCTCCACACCATGGGAGGAACGTTGTAAATGAGTGCCGAAAAACATTTGGAAGGATGTATAACAAACAAATCAACAGTTTCGTATTATGCGTTTTTTACCAAAGTTTTCAACTGAATTCTTTTAAGCACCAGGCGATTCTTTACTCTGAGTTATTTCAACTGACCAAAGTGTAACCTTTTCATCCCATCCTCGTCATGCCTCAAACCTAGTTATTTCAACAGGCATGAATCAGGTTTAGTCTGTGGAGACACCTCAGCGTAACAGTTCAAGTTCGATAGAATAGACATCTCACTATGACAGTTGAAATTTGAAATACAATAGACAATACATGTCGGCGTCACACTACAACTTCAATATATTGTGAACCGCAATGGTGGCTGCTTTGTAACACGTCATTATAATCCCCATTGGCCTCATACACAATCAGTTGGTTTGTTGTTTAACGCCGCACTCAGCAATAACCCAGCTACATGGTGGCGGTCTGTAAATAATCGAGTCTGGCCCAGAAAATCCAGTGATCAACAGCATGAGCATCGATCTACGCAATTGGGATACAATGACATGTGTCAACCAAGTCAGCGAGCCTGACCACCCGATCCCGTTAGTCGCCTCTTACGACAAGCATGGGTTGCTAAAGACCAATTCTAACCCGGATCTTCACAGAGTACATACACAATCAGTATTAAATATTCTGTACTGAAATCTGCCATTGATATGACTTCATACCCAGATGTCTCCATCCACTTTTCCATACGATTTTACTTAAATGGACATGATTCTGTCAAGTCCCGCCATATTATAAAATATTCAGCTACATCAACATAGCATTTCCTGAAGGAATTACATAAAAAACGTGTTTATTTTCAATGCATTCAAACACACATTGTGTCGTAATCTTAAAAGAAATTAAACTTTTCACAACAACAAGTCTCCCAAGAATGGCCCGACAAGTTGAACAACTCGGAAACAAATCTCCGTGCTTCCAGATCTACATAAAAACCAGGACATATCCTGTGTTTAGGAGATACGGTAAGAAACGTGCCAGGCTCTTGTGAATGAAATACTCTTTGTTTTTTACAATCAGCAAAACATTTGTATTATACTCGTTTGGTTAAAAAACGCAAATGAAGAAGAAGGGGGTTTGTTCTTACACCTGCAATAATATTGAAGGCTCATTTAACGCTTGCGTCAAGCAGGATGACGTACACTTCCTTTGCGATAAAGCTTATCTTTAAATTGCCCATCAGTTTCCGTTTTATTGTTTCAATGCAAATAAATACATGTCTAGATTGGCGATGGGTTTACCAGAGGTATAGAGGTGTATGCCCTGTTCTAAGTGGCTGTGTTTTCAGTTAGATGCACGAAAAACGAGACAGCAGATCGAGATAACGTCGATAATTACATTATAAATATGCATTGTATAACACTACGAATTACTCACCCCTCCCTTTACCATAACATGTGAAGGTTATTTTCAACTACTTGAAATGTCAGATAATGTTTAATCATATGTGAACATTATTGTATTCACAATGAGATGATTGTCACGAACACATCCGAATTTTACCTTTTACCTACTGAGTGAGTGAGTGGGTATGGTTTAACGCCGCTCTTAGCAATATTCCAGCAATATCACGGCGGGGGACACCAGAAATGGGCTTCACGCATAGTACCCATGTTGGGAATCGAACCCGGGTCTTCAGCGTGACGAGCGAACGCCTTAACAACTAGGCTACCCCACCACCCCTTTACCTACTGAGATGATGAGGCTGTACAGATGACTAAACACATGGTGTCTGGTTGAATAGTGAGGGAAAGCATCTGAGGTCAAACACCGTTGTCTCGAACCTTTGTGTCTCGAACCTACTGCTGTCTCGAAGTGAACGTTTAGTCATGGCGTATTAGGTCTGTATTAATCAATATGGTCTGTGTCCAGCCTCGGATTACTCGAAGTGTTTACGCTGGTCCTTTCAACTTCGACACAAAGGTTTTTGATTGCAGATACTATATGGTACACCCACCAGCAAAGACCTGCAAACCAATAGGTGATGACTGGGGAATGGTGGTTTGTGGTCTTGTACATCGAACCCGTAGCACTTGTCACATTTCAGGTGAAGTTAAACAAGGTTGGTCACGGAGGGTCCATGGATGGGTGACTCCTGCACTACAACGACGCACATGTGATACATGTGGTATCACCTTATGCAAGCGAGTTTGTTCAAAATTGCCTCTGTTCACCCAGCAGAAAATGGGCACCCGGTGGTATAAGTCATGTGCCTGTTAATCTTCCAGCACCTCACAGGCAGCTTGGGTTATCCGGGGTAATAACGTCCGCCATGCTGTATTGGTTTAGAGCAGGTCCTTGCGTCATGGAGTTCAGCGCTATATAAGTGGCCAATTATTATACTTATATCCAGGGATTCGAACCTACGTGTAGACAAGCAGATTTTGATGCACCTTAGCGCTTCTACGTTCGCCTACATTGTGGTGTGGTGGTAAAATGGTGTAAATGGGGGGTTACACGACACTGAGATCACTTTGAAGGAAGGGTTCAACTTGACGTTCTGACCCTATGCATCACTGAAATCACTTGATCAAACGGGGAGTTCAACTTGACGTACTGGTGACCTATGTTAACGCAAAGTCCTAGCAAGCTATTGATGTTGTTAATGTTGCTGTTGCTGTTGTTGGTGGTTGTGGTGATAGTGGTGGTAGTAGGAGTGGTAGTAGTAGTGGTAATGGTGGTAGTAGTAGTCGCAGTAGTAGTACTAGCAGCAGCAGCAGCAGCGGAAGTAGTGGCTGTTGCTGGTGGAGGCTGTTGCTGGTGTTGGTGTTGGTGGTGGTGGTGATGGTGGTAGTAGCAGTGGTAGTAGTAGTAGTAATGGTGGTAGTATTAGTCGCAGCAGTAGTACTAGCATCAGCAGCGGTAGTAGTGGCAGTTGCTGTTGTTGTTGTTGTAATTGTTGTTGTTGTTGTTGGTGGTGGTGGTGGTAGTAGCAGTGGTAGTAGTAGTGTTAATGGTGGTAGTAGTAGTCGCAGCAGTAGTACTAGCGGCAGCAGCGGTAGTAGTGGCTAACACAATTCTCGAATATGTGAAAAGATTGAATGCATGCGGCTGTGTTCAGAGTTATCCCCCCTTTGTACGATCTTCATTTGACAGTGATATGCATGCATGATGCAGGATCGTGCATCATCAGTCGTATGATATAAAATGATTCCAGTTTATTCTTGAATTCAGTTGAGGTCGATACATGTAGATTGCTTGAAAAATGCCAACAGCACAAATACAGGACTTCCCACAAAAACACGTCCGATTGGATATAATGTGATAACCACACACGAACAACATGGCAACATCTGCAATACGGATTAACGGTAAACATGCCGACATGCTGCTCGTCAGTGGGCTCAATCCAGTCATTTGATATGGCTTGAATGCATTTATAGGCTATAAATCTTTCAATGCCCGTGCCATCAAATCCTGATTCAGTCGAATTCGTTCAAGACTGTGGCTGCATGGTGTTTATATTAGTTTGAAATGTTTAAGGGGACAACCTGTTGATAATCTGGCGGGAGGACATTTTTTCTCTAAAGAAATCATTTCACATAAAAAAAATAGGAAAATTAAATATATTTTGTTTGCATGTGTTAACTGAACTGTGTGAATATGTCCTGATAATATGTGTCGTGATTCCAAAACAATTGGCTGATTCTTTTATTCTTTATTTTCCTTTTTGTTATTATGTAGACGTAGCCGGAAATTTGAGGGGGTGTATATGTAAAATATGTCTTGTGTGACCGATCCTCCTACAAAGGATAGTGATGACTTAAAACACCCATATTCAGCAAACAATGTGGGACTTAACATTAAATAGCGTGTTTCACGGTGATTATCTAAGAATTACGTCGAAAACGCTTGAGTAACGACTTAACAAACAGTAGCAACTTGTAATCATAGAAAAGTTAGCATTTGACTTCAATATACACACACTCGTAAACTGCGTTTGATCCTATGAGGCCGTATTTCCTCTATACGAAGTAGGTTTACGTTCTTGTCGTCATATATTCACTGTAGGAAGTAGGTTTACGTTCTTGTCGTCATATATTCACTGTATGAAGTAGGTTTACGCTCATGTCGTCATATATTCACTGTAGGAAGTAGGTTTACGTTCTTGTCGTCGTATATTCACTGTAGGAAGTAGGTTTACGTTCTTGTCGTCGTATATATTCACTGTATGAAGTAGGTTTACGTTCTTGTCGTCGTATATTCACTGTAGGAAGTAGGTTTACGTTCTTGTCGTCGTATATTCACTGTAGGAAGTAGGTTTACGTTCTTGTCGTCGTATATTCACTGTATGAAGTAGGTTTACGTTCTTGTCGTCGTATATTCACTGTATATTCACTGTATGAAGTATTCACTGTATGTTTACGTTCTTGTCGTCATATATTCACTGTATTCACCGTAGAAGTAGGTTTACGTTCTTGTCGTCGTATATTCACTGTATATTCACTGAAGTAGGTTTACGTTCTTGTCGTCGTATATTCACTGTATGAAGTAGGTTTACGTTCTTGTCGTCGTATATTCACTGTAGGAAGTAGGTTTACGTTCATGTATATTCACTGTATGAAGTATTTATTCACTCGTCGTATATTCAGTAGGAAGTAGGTTTACGTTCTTGTCGTCGTATATTCACTGTATGAAGTAGGTTTACGTTCTTGTCGTCGTATATTCACTGTAGGAACGTAGGTTTTCACGTAGGAAGTAGGTGTCGTCGTATATTCACTGTAGGAAGTAGGTTTACGTTCTTGTCGTCATATATTCACTGTATTTAAGTAGGTTTACGTTCTTGTCGTCGTATATTCACTGTAGGAAGTAGGTTTACGTTCATGTCGTCGTATATTCACTGTATATATTCAAGTAGGTTTACGTTCTTGTCGTCGTATATTCACTCGTCGTCGTATATTCACTGTATGAAGTAGGTTTACGTTCTTGTCGTCGTATATTCACTGTATGAAGTAGGTAACGTTCTTGTCGTCGTATATTCACTGTATGAAGTAGGTTTACGTTCTTGTCGTCGTATATTCATATTTTTCTTGTCGTCGAAGTAGGTAGGTTTACGTTCTTGTCGTCATATATTCACTGTAGGAAGTAGGTTTACGTTCTTGTCGTCGTATATTCACTGTAGGAAGTAGGTTTACGTTCTTGTCGTCATATATTCACTGTAGAAGTAGGTTTACGTTCTTGTCGTCATATTTTTGCGTATTGTCACTGTCAGGTTTATATTCTTGTCGTCGTATATTCACTGTAGGAAGTAGGTTTACGTTCTTGTCGTCGTATATTCACTGTATGAAGTAGGTTTACGTTCTTGTCGTCGTATATTCACTGTATGAAGTAGGTTTACGTTCTTGTCGTCGTATATTCACTGTATGAAGTAGGTTTACGTTCTTGTCGTCGTATATTCACTGTAGGAAGTAGGTTTACGTTTACGTTCTTGTCGTCGTATATTCACTGTATGAAGTAGGTTTACGTTCTTGTCGTCGTATATTCACTGTAGGAAGTAGGTTTACGTTCTTGTCGTCATATATTCACTGTAGGAAGTAGGTTTACGTTCTTGTCGTCGTATATTCACTGTATGAAGTAGGTTTACGTTCTTGTCGTCATATATTCACCGTAGGAAGTAGGTTTACGTTCTTGTCGTCGTATATTCACTGTATGAAGTAGGTTTACGTTCTTGTCGTCATATATTCACTGTAGGAAGTAGGTTTACGTTCTTGTCGTCATATATTCACTGTATGAAGTAGGTTTATATTCACGTTCGTTCTTGTCGTCATATATTCACTGTAGGAAGTAGGTTTACGTTCTTGTCGTCATATATTCACTGTATGAAGTAGGTTTACGTTCTTGTCGTCGTATATTCACTGTATGAAGTAGGTTTACGTTCTTGTCGTCGTATATTCACTGTATGAAGTAGGTTTACGTTCTTGTCGTCGTATATTCACTGTATGGAAGTAGGTTTACGTTCTTGTCGTCATATATTCACTGTAGGAAGTAGGTTTACGTTCTTGTCGTCATATATTCACTGTATGAAGTAGGTTTACGTTCTTGTCGTCGTATATTCACTGTATATTCACTGTATATTACGTTCTTGTCGTCGTATATTCACTGTATGAAGTAGGTTTACGTTCTTGTCGTCGTATATTCACTGTATGAAGTAGGTTTACGGTTTACACCGTATGAAGTTCTTGTCGTCATATATTCACTGTATGTACGTTTACGAAGTGTATATTCACTGTATGAGTAGGTTTACGTTCTTGTCGTCGTATGATATATTCACTGTATGAAAGTAGGTTTACGTTCTTGTCGTCGTACGTTCGTTCTTGTCGTCATATATTCACTGTATGAAGTAGGTTTACGTTCTTGTCGTCGTATATTCACTGTAGGAAGTAGGTTTACGTTCTTGTCGTCATATATTCACTCGTATGTAGTAGGTTTACGTTCTTGTCGTCATATATTCACTGTTCTTGTCGTCGTCGTATATTCACTGTATGAAGTAGGTTTACGTTCTTGTCGTCGTATATTCACTGTAGGAAGTAGGTTTTACGTTCTTGTCGTCGTATATTCACTGTAGGAAGTAGGTTTACGTTTACGTTCTTGTCGTCGTATATTCACTGTATGAAGTAGGTTTTACGTTCTTGTCGTCGTATGAAGTAGGTTTACGTTCTTATATTCACTGTATGAAGTAGGTTTACGTTCTTGTCGTCGTATATTCACTGTAGGAAGTAGGTTTACGTTCTTGTCGTCGTATATTCACTGTATGAAGTAGGTTTACGTTCTTGTCGTCATATATATTCACTGTAGGAAGTAGGTTTACGTTCTTGTCGTCGTATATTCACTGTATGAAGTAGGTTTACGTTCTTGTCGTCACGTATTATACGTTCTTCGTCGTCGTATATTCACCGTAGGAAGTAGGTTTACGTTCTTGTCGTCGTCGTATATTCACTGTAGGAAGTAGGTTTACGTTCTTGTCGTCGTATATTCACTGTATGGAAGTAGGTTTACGTTCTTGTCGTCATATATTCACTGTATGAAGTAGGTTTACGTTCTTGTCGTCGTATATTCACTGTAGGAAGTAGGTTTACGTTCTTGTCGTCGTATATTCACTGTATGAAGTAGGTTTACGTTCTTGTCGTCATATTCATTCACTGTATATTCACTGTATTCACTGTAGGAAGTAGGTTTACGTTCTTGTCGTCGTATATTCACTGTATGAAGTAGGTTTACGTTCTTGTCGTCGTATATTCACTGTATGAAGTAGGTTTACGTTCTTGTCGTCATATATTCACTGTATGGAAGTAGGTTTACGTTCTTGTCGTCGTATATTCACTGTATGAAGTAGGTTTACGTTCTTGTCGTCGTATATTCACTGTAGGAAGTAGGTTTACGTTCTTGTCGTCATATATTCACTGTAGGAAGTAGGTTTACGTTCTTGTCGTCGTATATTCACCGTATGAAGTAGGTTTACGTTCTTGTCGTCGTATATATTCACTGTATGAAGTAGGTTTACGTTCTTGTCGTCGTATATTCACTGTATGAAGTAGGTTTACGTTCTTGTCGTCGTATATTCACTGTAGGAAGTAGGTTTACGTTCTTGTCGTCATATATTCACTGTAGGAAGTAGGTTTACGTTCTTGTCGTCATATATTCACTGTAGAAGTAGGTTTACGTTCTTGTCGTCATATATTCACTGTATGAAGTAGGTTTACGTTCTTGTCGTCATATATTCACTGTATGAAGTAGGTTTACGTTCTTGTCGTTCGTATATTCACTGTATGAAGTAGGTTTACGTTCTTGTCGTCGTCGTATATTCACTGTATGAAGTAGGTTTACGTTCTTGTCGTCATATATTCACTGTATGAAGTAGGTTTACGTTCTTGTCGTCGTATATTCACTGTATGAAGTAGGTTTACGTTCTTGTCGTCGTATATTCACTGTAGGAAGTAGGTTTACGTTCTTGTCGTCATATATTCACTGTAGGAAGTAGGTTTACGTTCTTGTCGTCGTATATTCACTGTAGGAAGTAGGTTTACGTTCTTGTCGTCGTATATTCACTGTATGAAGTAGGTTTACGTTCTTGTCGTCGTATATTCACCGTAGGAAGTAGGTTTACGTTCTTGTCGTCGTATATTCACTGTATGAAGTAGGTTTACGTTCTTGTCGTCATATATTCACTGTATGAAGTAGGTTTACGTTCTTGTCGTCATATATTCACTCACTGTAGGTAGGTTACGTTCTTGTCGTCGTATATTCACTGTAGGAAGTAGGTTTACGTTCTTGTCGTCATATATTCACTGTATGAAGTAGGTTTACGTTCTTGTCGTCGTATATTCACTGTATGAAGTAGGTTTACGTTCTTGTCGTCGTATATTCACTGTATGAAGTAGGTTTACGTTCTTGTTCATATATTCACTGTAGGAAGTATTTACGTTCTTGTCGTCGTATATTCACTGTATGAAGTAGGTTTACGTTCTTGTCGTCGTATATTCACTGTAGGAAGTAGGTTTACGTTCTTGTCGTCGTATATTCACTGTATGAAGTAGGTTTACGTTCTTGTCGTCGTATATTCACTCACGTCTGTAGGAAGTAGGTTTACGTTCTTGTCGTCGTTTACGTGTCGTCGTCGTATATTCTTGTCGTTGTAGGTTTACGTTCTTGTCGTCGTATATTCACTGTAGGTTTACGTTCTTGTCGTCGTATATTCACTGTATGAAGTAGGTTTACGTTCTTGTCGTCGTAGGAAGTATATTCACTGTATGAAGTAGGTTTACGTTCTTGTCGTCATATATTCACTGTAGTAGGTTTACGTTCTTGTCGTCATATATTCACTGTATTAGGTTTACGTTCTTGTCGTCGTATATTCACTGTATGAAGTAGGTTTACGTTCTTGTCGTCGTATATTCACTGTAGGAAGTAGGTTTACGTTCTTGTCGTCGTATATTCACTGTAGGAAGTAGGTTTACGTTCTTGTCGTCGTATATTCACTGTATGAAGTAGGTTTACGTTCTTGTCGTCGTATATTCACTGTATGAAGTAGAACGTATGTCGTTTACGTTCTTGTTCTTGTCGTCGTATATTCACTGTATGAAGTAGGTTTACGTTCTTGTCGTCGTATATTCATATCACTGTAGTCATATAGTAGGTTTACGTTCTTGTCGTCGTATATTCACTGTAGGAAGTAGGTTTACGTTCTTGTCGTCGTATATTCACCGTAGGAAGTAGGTTTACGTTCTTGTCGTCGTATATTCACTGTAGGAAGTAGGTTTACGTTCTTGTCGTCGTATATTCACTGTATGAAGTAGGTTTACGTTCTTGTCGTCGTATATTCACTGTAGGAAGTAGGTTTACGTTCTTGTCGTCGTATATTCACCGTAGGAAGTAAGTTTACGCTCTTGTCATATATACACTTGACGAAATATGTTAATGTTCAAGTCGCCGTATATTTACTGTACGAAGTAGGTTTAGGGGGTTGTGGGCGGCAGAGGGACACCAGAAAACGGGCTTCACACATTGTACCCATGTGGGGAACCAAATGTAGGGAATCAAACCCGGGTCTTCGGCGTGACGAGCCAACGCTTTAACCAATAGGCTACCCAAACACCCCACTCGGTAAAGGAGCTGGATGAGCGAGTCATTGTTTTGTGTTTGTTTTTATTGTTGCTTTAAGGCCAGACTATGCACACCTGTTAATGTAATAACCCTTTTAAAACAAATTTACTATAACGTTACTATAGAAGTAAATATATGGGATATATGTGGTTTTCTGAAACCTACATTCGAAACGACTACATCATTAGCGAACTGAAAATAAATATCAGCTTGACAAAATACACCAATAAATCTAGTTAGGCGAAGAGCATTGTCATCACTTGTTTGCTAACATATCTGTCAAGTTTATGAATGGATAGAGAGCGCCAAGCAGAAGAGATATCATTATGACTGGTAGCAACGATAGTTCAGGGAGCTCCGAACGGGATATCGCTGTGAGGAGCTTGTTACGGAAGCACTTAATCATACGCACTTACCCCAGTGTTAGACTTAGGTCACCATGACCTACTCCAGCAAACATGGGTGTAAGGTTATACGGTCCAGCGTTTTACTTTACAGCTGACGTCGGTTATGAATGCGCTGTCACTACATCCCGTCAGATATGTCTGAATGAGCGGCATTTTGCTGAACCCCATGCCACCATTTCCTCATCTGTGTCTGGGCACCTCGTGGAACCCACCACCGGAGTCAATCCATGTTGTTCGTCCATGTTCCCAGTTGCCACTACCGACCGATCTCCGTCAGATATATCACGATTCATAGACACATGTTTATTATTCTTGGATAATCTGCCCAGGCAAGCCATCACAAAATGGTATTTTGTTTAGTGCAGTTGATCAAAACAGGATTTCTTGTATACTGCAACCTCGTTAGTCCGTACCATGTTAGAACGGACACGCCTTCTGACCGATCCTCTTGGGAAACCCATATAAAATGAGTGGCTGAAAGGTTCTGTGACTAACTACTGTATGCTACGGTTAAGACGAACTCAAAGGAACCAATAAATAGTTCGTTAAACCCGTAGTTCGTTGTACGCATTCGGACTAGAAAATGAAACAATTGGCCGGGACCAAAAGAACAGTTCGTTATATCAGTCAGTTCGTTATATCAGTCAGTTCGTTTTAAGAGTGTTCGTCATAAACGCAGTTCACTGCGTTGAAGGTTTGTTAACCGGCCGCTGTCGCATGGCGGGAGGACCATACCATTAACAGATAGACCGATAGGACAGGACAAGCTTACCCTTTTGACAGACACCTGGTGTCTGTACTGATTTCCACCCAATAGTCAGCTAATTTTACGAAAGAAATCCAGCACGGGTGTGTTCTGACCGCTACATCTAGGATTCTAACAATCCCCATCACCGATCACCGATCACCGATCACCAGATCTAAACGTCGGGGACCCGATACGCTCTAACTTTCACTACACCTCACAAGATCATGGGATGAACTCGATCGACGTATCCGTCAACGTCAAAACACGCCTCAGACACTTCCACAACTGACCATCACATTGCAGGCAGAGTGGGGAAGAATTCCGCAAGAGCGACTTCGTCGACTTATCCAGTCTGGCCGAGACGGTGCCGAACAGTAACCGCTGCCAATGGTGGCCATACAAATTACTGACCTTGACGCCATCTTGTGGACTCAAGTAAACAGAAACACGACAATAAAAGCTGATGTGTTGTTTGTGAACTCCGTGTCTATAGACATTTGAATTGTCACCTTCTAACCATTGAAAGTACATGAAATAATCGCTCTTAAACTAACGCAATAAATTCTTCTAAAAATGGTTTATGCGTTTCTGTTTTTGAAGAGTGTATGTACTAGATGGTTCCCATGGTGATCTGGCTGCCTGGGCGTCACCGCGCTGTGAGTGAGTGAGTGAGTTTAGTTTCACGCCGCTTTTAGCAATATTCCAGCAACATCACGGCGGGGGACACCAGAAATGGGCTTCACACATTTTACTCATGTGGGGAATCGAACCCTGGCCTTCGGCGTGACGAGCGAACGCTTTACCCACTAGGCTACCCCACCGCGCTGTGACCACGTTGATCCATATTGTTGTTCATATCATCAACCACTGAATTACCTGTCTAAAACTCCATTATATTTTATAACTGTGTCGTACTACTAAGGTTCGCACACCCACAAGGAAATACGAAACATACATTCGCTGCAGTTGAAAAAACAACATACTCAGTGATAACTTTTACATAACATTTATTGAAAATACCATCATTATTTACAAATACGTACAAAGTCCAATATTTTCATGTACTGAAAGCGTCATGTATCAAGTCTCAGTTCGACATCTTCATTATATTAATAGACCTACAATCGTCATGCTACACCCGTCACTGCTCGCCTCGGTTAGACTGTCACCGGTTCGTTTGAAATCAGTTATACTTAGTGATCCGTTCTGATGAAAATTCGGTCAAGTTGCTAATAAAATTGCAAAGTCTGAAAGGGTATGTACATATTGTAATTTAAAACAACGTCGAAGATCTGTACCAT
The DNA here is from genome assembly GCF_003918875.1 of Haliotis rubra. Lineage (NCBI taxonomy): Eukaryota > Metazoa > Mollusca > Gastropoda > Lepetellida > Haliotidae > Haliotis > Haliotis rubra. Next base: position 1,027,239 of record NW_025766059.1, on the reverse strand, counting down.
TTCACCTTTATATGTCCATCCTTAAAGAACATTCGAAAGAAATACATACCAATTAAATATTTAAATCGCCCTTCAGTACAACAATTTGTTCGCCTCATGACTACCACAAACTATCAAAACTTAAAATCTGTAATGTTCTATTTCAAATATGCATTCATGAGTAGAAATTAAATGTGAATCTTTTGTTAAATAGATCCTATACTGTACCATGTACACTTCATGTATATGGGCCTATGACCTTCATACAATAAACATTTGGTTTGATTTGATTTGATATCATCCGTCGTGTTTTATGTGGATATACGTTCTCTAAAAACTATGTAGGTAGAGATAGCAAAACATATTTACTGCGACCAAAGTAAACTGACGAGCAAAAGAAAGTATACCCCTCAGTTGACTTGATCATTTGGATAAGAGCAGGTGAGACTTTATCAAGGGATAAAGAGAACAGAGTGGGTGGGAGATTTTTGTGTAATTTGTATGCATTTTCTATCAACATAGGGGTGGTGTCCGTAAGAGGGTGTCACCACTCGTGGTCTTCGCTGAGGGTAGTACGTGTGGAAACAGCGTGACCAGATTGCCCCTAGAAACCCATGCGTCATTGGGGGATCGATTGGGGTATTTTTTAATATCGTTTTGCGTTCTGTCATTGCTACGCCTTTGAAGGGTTTTGACGTGTCATCCTCTTAACCGTGAGTACACGAATTCAGACAGACGATACCCAGACTGTCCTATTCTGACCAACCAGATGACAACTTCGCTGTACTCATTAAAAGCAATCGTCGTATATTGCGTCGTGGATGTTGAGCGCCGCCATCTTAATGTCGACAGGCCGTCACTGAAAACTACATAAAACATAACCAGTTTTGCCTCCTGAACAAGTCATATGTAGATACATTGTAATAATATTATATTTCCAAGTATCAATGTTTTACTCATGACAAAAAGCTAAGTTTCGGTGTGAACAAGATATGTTAGAACCATACAAATCGATGCTTAGCTATAGGAACTTACCAACCGTATTATCAAAGAGAAGAGTGCGGAGCGAAAAGACGGGGGAAAACACCTCGGTTCTAAGTTGTGTAAGGGTGTTGCGTTTGAACATTTCCGGATAATCTAGAAAACACTGTTAACTTCAGAATCGTCTCGTCACTCCGTACAAACGTGTATGCAAGGTTTAAACAGTATTCAAAGGGATACTACTTGCAAATAGCAACGCTTCAGTATCACGACGTTCGTTCAAACGATATCGTTGTAAATTGTATATTTTAACAATTTTACATTTTGTGTTCCTGTTAAAGACCTCTTAACTGACTAATAGTATATCATTTCGCTGACTAAAGAATATTTACATCACATTCGCAAAGCATGTAGCAGATATTCAAACAATATTGTGTAGAACTAGCTTCCGACTTCAATATAGCTGTCACGGTTTTAATATCATCTATTCCATCATTTATTTAGGTTTCGCAAAAACTATGCTTCGAACTGAATTTAATGATATTTTACGTATCTTAAGATCCTTATCAAATAAATACTACAAGGTTAAATGTGAAAAACAACAGTATATACATGGTAAATGTACAATTGTCTAATGAGTATACGTGAATCACTGTACAAATTACAGGTATTATGACGCATGCCTACGTCATAGTCAACGATGAGATGAGTGTATTATGACGTAATGATGACGTCATCTGCAATGGGAGACAACAATGAATCTCTCAAATAAAATGAATAACATGAAGAAAACACCAAATATTACAAAGGAAACAACATTCGTAACACTTCATAATTCTCTCACAACCACGCAAAGTATCATAACTAGGATATTTAAACTTAATGAGTTGGTGAAGTACTGCGCTCTCGATAATACTACCAGCCAGTCACAGAATACGATCACGCAACATAACGTCATTAACTAGTACACCCGTGATGATCCGGGCTAGAATTGGTCTTCAGCAACCCATGCTTGTCGGAGGAGGCGACTAACAGGTCGGGGTCCCAAATGCGTAGATCGATGCTCATGATGTTGATTACTGGATTGTCTTGTCCAGACTTGATTATTTACAGACCGCCGCCATATAGTTGCAATAGTGCGGCGTTAAACACCTTCAAACCAACCATTAACCAGTAAACGTCATTGGAATTTTACTGTATTGTATTATCAAATCATACGAATTTTCAATAAGTAAAGTTAACTTATCTGAATGTAATCCTGGGTAACACAAACAAGGCCCCTTACTGTCACTAGCTGTAGTTACCGTATCCCCTGATCCAGATCGAAAACAAACATCGGTAAAGGTTTTGGAAAACAAGATGGCGGCCTCAGCACGAGTTTTTGTTTTCAGTCTAGGATCCAAGTTTAAATAGTCCACTATCGATGAAACCATATACATTTGGAGGTATGTAATTAAGAATTAAATGATACTTAAGAAATTATTGACATATAATTTCTTACAAATATTCTATGACTCGCAATAAGGTGGAAATGTAAATTTCGATGTAAATTCTACAGCCTTGGCAGACTTTTGGATGACCTGTAGGCCAGGTGCGATATGCATATATTCCGATATTAAACGAGCAAACAGCTGAGGGAATACGGTAACCACAACCACCACATGTGTCCCGACACGATGAAACATTTCATCATGCAATAAATACAAATAATTGATCTGTATTTGCTTCTCTATCTTTTGTAAATTTGTTCTGCTCTTGTGGACGTTCATCAGAGCCGGGGTCCTTGTAGGCACAAGCTACTGGTCTGTCCGGTACACATACTTGCAAGAATGTTTCTTAATAAGACATGAAAAACACCCCTCACGAACATTTTCTCAAGTCAATTTATAATCCTAATATTCTTCTTTCCCTACCTTCTTGAAACCAGAAACAATGTCCTCGAAACCACCATAGACAATAAGATAGGAACACTTGTTGAATGTCTCGAGGCACTATTTCCTAGAGCTTGTACATTATTTGGGTGTTTTCCATCCGTTATTGAGTTACCCCAGGGTTCGTCAGATGCGAGGGACGTTTCACAAAGTTCCCCCTCAAAGCCGGGTTCACATATACACAGAAACGAATCGGTGTAGGATTTACACGTTCCGCCGTTCCGACATGGTGAATTCTCACACAAGGTCTCCGTGTCTCGTCTCTGGCAGAGACTTCCGGTATATCCCGGTGCGCATGCGCACTCAAATGTCAGCTCGTTGATTTTCTTGCAAGTTCCTCCATGTAGGCAGGTAATCCCGTAGCATGGATTCAGAGGGGTCTCGCAGCGGTAACCCGTGAATTCTTCCCGACAAAAACATTTTGGAGTGTATTGCCCTAAGATTCGACAAGTTCCGCCATTAAAACACTCGAAACCTTGGCATGCGTTGAAGACGTAGTCGCAGATCTTGCCGGCGTAGCCTTCCGGGCACTCGCAGTGGTAGCCGTTCACTCGGTCCCGACACAATCCGCCTGTAGATAATATAATGGAATTTATTAAATTATTACAATACATAAGTTTCATTGATAAATACATTTCACTCTCATTCAACATTTTGCTTCAAATTGTGTGTATTTAGTTATTAACATAACAGGCGTTGTAAAACTGTTTGTTGTCCAAGGTAGAAATAATTGTCTTGCAGACCAGAGCAGACTGAAATTTTAACCCCAGGATGATGTGATCTTCAAAATACATATTTTCTATATAGCAAAATATCTTTTACCTTCCGACCTGCCAGATTATAACCATTTGAGGCTGGAGTAGATCCATAATTACCAATACTTCCATAATAACCAATACTTCCATAATAACCAATACTTCCATAATTACCAATACTTCCATAATAACCAATACTTCCATAATTACCAATACTTCCATAATAACCAATACTAAGACGTGTCGTAAAGCGACTAGATTAGGTGGTTCGGCGACATACACCGACGTCGTGGGCCGTTGCTCATGATATCAATCACTTATTTGTCTTGACTTGTGAAATAATTTTAGAGCTGTCGTTATTGCTGAGAGCAGCGGAACACAAACGTCAGATCCAGATACTGGAATTATATGGCCGTGATCATATCTTGTAGCAGTGGTTGTCTGAATCGTTGATTAAAATCGCTTTCAGCAACAGAGCGATCACATCACCTCAACTATATGATAAACTGCATAGACAAGGTCCCATGCCGTCAACGCCCATGAAACATAACCGGCCAGGTCAAATCACTGGATTTTCTGGTCCTATTATCTGGATTCGATTATTTACAGACAGTCGACATGTAGCTGGAATATTGCTGAGTGCAAAGAAAAGAAAATCCGACATTCTTCAGTCGCTCCTTCAAGGGGCATTTGGATCTATTCTGAGAACCCTGACGTAAAACAATATTCACTCTCCTTCTTACCACATCCAGAAACCGGAACCAAACTATTGAAAGTACTTACCGTTTCTGCACGGTGAAGACTCGCACTCGTTTATTTCGACTTCACACCGGAGCCCGGTAAAACCAGGAGGACAGAGACAGCGCCAGTGACGTGATTCTCTCATGCACGTGCCGTTGTTCCGGCAGGATAGTTCTCCACAGGTGACTTCCTTGTGTTGACACCGCCTACCTTGGAAGCCTCGCCGGCATCTACAAGTTCGACCCTCCGCGCTCTCCTGGAGATTCAAAGATTGCCATGTACGTGAGACTATTCAGTTTGTGTAACTGTGAAAGCACCCTATGCTTTGGGGCAGACAAGCTGAATTCTAGGGCTTTTCCTGAAACGGTAATCTTTTTCCGAAATTGCTCGAAAAATATTATTTGTCCTTTACGAAAACAATTTTGATGCTCTGAAAAATATTTGTATTGGTTAATAAAATACATTGTTTGGATCCTAAAAGATTATTTTGAGGTGCTGTTTAACAACTGATACTGTCTCAAAACAAAACCTCACTCTCGCACCCACCATATACGCACACGCAAAGCCTTTAGGTATTACCTGTGAGTATCATTTGAATATTAATAGCATAATTAGAGTCAACTCGAAATATTGGGTTTTGTTGTCCTTGTCCTAGTTTGACGAAATATCAGCTACCGACATATTGCACACTTTGTATTATCAATGCTTTCATTCATACACCCTTCGACAAAGTCGAGCAAGACGTACCTCGCAAGCACCGCCATTGAGACAGTAACCACGGAAACAGGTTTCAAACTGACATCGGTTTCCGGTATAACCGGAAGGGCACGTGCACGTGAAGTTGCTGACAGAATCATAGTTGCACGTGCCACCATGGAGACAGGGCTGGTAGGAGGCGCAGTAGTTGTTGTCTGAAGGGAAAACACGTATTCATAGCTTGATGTATAGTCAGATTCAAATACATATACTGAATTGGCAGGATTTCAGGGAACAATCCTGAGGGACAGTTCATAATTTATGGCTGGGGTTATGATGATGATTTTAAGGGGGGTCATCCATTTTGTTCTGGGGAGGTTGGGGGTCATCAATCTTGTACACATGTGCTGGAGGGTCAGCTATATTGTACATAAACATACTTTTAAAATATGCTTAAAAAAAATGGGGGCATTGATTTTGTACATGATATGAAAGGGGGTCACCTTGTACCTTGTATTTTTTATTTTTTTTTTTATGGGGTGGGGTTTGGGGGTGTCATTCACATTGTACATGCTTCTGCATAAAAATCATCACTCACACAGATTCGACAGTTTACCAGACCGTGGTATTTCTTGACTATTGCTGCATCAATCACTCACGTAACTTCTTTGAGTGGCATGTGGAAGTTGGAGTAATCACATAGTGCAGTGTAATCGTTCTGTTCTCCGCACAATCAATATCTGCCTGTCATCAATATCTGCCTGTAAATCAATGTCTGTCAATATCTGTTCTATCATATTAGAACTCACCTATAGAACAGAGTGATCCGCTCCAGCCGTCCTCACACAGACACTGCCACGCCTCGTGACACGTGCCATGTAGGCACCCCCGGAACGTCACGCACTTGTCGCAGTTACTTCCCCTCCATCCGAAGCGACATCTGGCGGGAAAACAAAACACTGGTTTACTTTCCTTATCAACAGATACCTAAATACAACAAAACCATCAACTAAGCGATAATCTATGACCGTTAAAAGCAGCTACATACACCGTTACGAGAATCGCAAAAATGATAGATTTCCATACGTCCAAACTATCAGTTGGTGTACTTACTTGCATTCATAGGGCCTGTCACAAAAACCATGAGATTCTAAACAAACGTCTGTGCAGCGCGCTGAAAAAATACGTTTGAAATATGTTATTGATCAATAGTTGTGTAAATATATGACTGGTGCAAGGTATAGAACAATTTTGGGATATAATTTGAGACACTACAACGCAAACCAAGAACGAGTGTGTGTTGGTTTACGCCGCCGCCTTCAGGCGAGATCATAGCGAGCGAACACTCTGCCCTACCAGTGTTCTTTTGTCCTGCAGGTATTGTCTTCCATCAGACTGATTCAAGAACTTTGTAAAACTTTCCACTCAAATTATCAAAAGTTGTCATCGTGTTTGGTAGAGGTTAAAGGAAGATAACTTAACGTACACATATATTTGACGGGTGCATAATCCTGTAATACCGATTGAGTATGGTTTTACGCCGCTTTTAGCAATATTCCAGCAACATCACGGCGGGGGACACCAGAAATGGGCTTCACAGTAAGTCATATTGTACCCATGTAAGGATTCGAACCCAGGTCTAAGGCGTGACGAGCGGTTACCCTACCGACCCTATTCCGGTTCTATACTACCCATCTAAGGTTTAGACTCACTAGTGTAAATGTAGCCACTTACTTCAGTCAACTGTTCTAAACTAGATTTTGCAAAATATTCCATACTGTTTAAAGGTACTGTTAACACATGAACTGATGTATTGTAAAACAAATTTGTAACATTGAAAAGATTATTGTCATGAGTTCAATAAATGATGAAACTCAGTGAAAATTGGTGATTTCTGAACAAAACTTTACACAAACACATGTTCACATGCACGATATTTGCAAATGCCTTCAGCAATTTGAAGCATTATCCTCGTCAATTCATCTGCATAACGTTTGCAGTTGGTTTCCCCAAGTTAGTGGAGAAATCAATCTTCGATGTAACCATATATATACATATAACATATAAAATATAGTGAGTGCTTTAAGTGAGTCTAAACATTTGATGGGTAGTATATATAGCAACAGCAATACAACAGCAATATTCCTGTTATATATATAACGGATTTCTGTACCAAGCCAGGATAATATCCTGTAAATAAGCAAGTATAGGTGAAGTAATATTCATATGAATACTGGACATAAATAACGACCTGAGTTTGCAGTACCTCGTGGTGGTTATAGCCAGGATACCTACCTTTATCACAAAACTCGCCGACCCAGCCGTCCATGCAGATACGGCTGCCGTTCCTGTCGCAGTGATAATGTCCGAACGTATTGTCCCGTGGACGACAGAGCCGGTCACAGCCGTCGCCATAGTAATGGGGGTCACAGATGACGCGGTAGCTGTAGCGGATGTCTGCCGTCATCGTTATCTGAGACTCGTTCTTCCAGATTGTCGATGGCTTGATCTTCCCAGCTCTACCTGTACGTATCACCAGGTTCCTAGGATCTGTAACATAACAAAAATAGTAATTATTGTTGTTGTCAGTTTCCATGTACGTAATGTCATTTTGTTAAAACATATAGCACCCCAACCACAATTGCATATGCACGCTGCAATGCACAATGCATATAAAGAATGGGTTTTGACACAATATCAAGTCTGTGCATACTTACATGGTAGCTACCGGGGTAGAACAAAATTCAAGTGTGATCTAACTTACGGGTACCCATTGATAAGCGAAACGTCATGATTACACAGAGAAAGAAACGTTACATCCCAAGGATTTTGTCCGGATTTATAATTTTTTAAATTAACGAATTATGGGTATTGAATTAAGTCCTTGTCGATATGTAAATTATCTGGAATAGGCCAATCGTGATTTTGGATTACCAGGTTGTGTTTGTTTGGTTGCTTTCTAACGCCGCACTCAGCAATATTCCGGCTATATAGCGGAATAGACCAGACAATCCAGTGATCAAAGGCATGAGCATCGAACTACGTAACTGGGTTACGATGACACAGCGAGCCTGACCACCCGATCCCGTTAGTCGCCTCTGGCGATATGCATGGGTTGCTGAAGACCAATTCTACCCCGGATCATCACGGGTAACAGGTTGTGGATTAACAACGTTTCACTGCATAAAACTATAATAAAACCGTTAGGTTATGTCAAATATAATGACTCAACTACTTTACCCAAAATACATTTGCACTGCAAGCTTCAAGTGATTGTTCCAGAACGTATGTCCATTTGTCTAACCGGGCAGGGCTTTGATGTGGCATAGCTCTATACAAATTAGTGGGATAAGTATTCCCTCCTTGACGTAATGACGGTGTTGTTAGATGCAAATTACACCTACCTGCTCTGCTCTCATTGCCGTGGGCGTCGTGCCAGGCTTCAACCAGCACGGCGAAGGATTCCTGGAACATGCGGAGAGTGATTGACATGAAACATGCATGAAATGTACATGCTCTTGACGAAATAATTTATCTCCACGTGGATCTGCCTCCGCGTTATAAAGAAGAGGTTATGCAGTAACTGTGGTACAGACTGACATGAAACATGCATGAAATGAACAACACTTTAGAATTTGCATGTGGAGTTGCCTGTGTTGAGACAAAGTCACTTGTAGTGGCAGTGATGTGAAACATACATGACATGTACAACGCTCTTGATCTGATACATCTCAAGTCAAGGCCACGTAAAGAGTGTAGACTAAAATGACATCTAAACAAAAGACATCTGAAATGGAGTGAGTGAGTATGGTTTTACGCCGCTTTTAGCAATATTCCAGCAATATCACGGCGGACGACACCACAAATGGGCTTCACACATTGTGGCCATGTGGGGAATTGAACCAAGGTCTTCAGCGTGACGAGCGAACGCTTTAACCACTAGGCTACCCCACCGCCCCTCTGAAATGGACACGAACATTGGTGTAGCTGTGTCACAAGAAAAACGTCTAGTCTCTGAAATCAACATATTTTACAGTGTTTATATTATCTTGATAATATATAATAAACAGGAGACAAGACAATTTGTTCGTGTGCGAGAAACTGCAGTGATCTAGACTTGCATGGGGTTTATTGGATATACATGTATATATTACAGGGTCCGTATATTACCACGGACGACAGCCTGTGCCGTCTTCGGACAATGTATAGATTGTATAGATTTGTTGTTCTGCTCTATAATTGTGAGATACCTACGTTTAAGTTCGTCAGAACTAATCTAGATTATACAAAGAGGCGAGTCCAGCTGCAATCAGAATCCAAAGAAGAAAGATGTGATATTTATTCATTCATTCATTTATTTATTTGACGTCGCGCTCAGCCATATTCCAGCTTTATGACAGAGAGTACATAATCGAGTCTGGACCAGACAATACAGTGATTCATATTATGAGCATCGATCTAAGCAATTATCACACGATGACATGCAACAATTAAACCAGCGAGCTTGACCGCCGGATTCTAGTTTTGCCACATGTGACAAGCAGTGGGTGCTCTGAGGCCGTGTTCACCCAGGCTGACATGAAGTGATAAAACTGGCATATACTGTTACAAGCGCGCTGACGAGCTATACGTGACTAGTATCTTGTATCCCAGAGTGAAGGGCGAGGCTTCTCGTCTCTTGTAGAGAATCCCACCAATAACATGGGCCCGACAACATGAGTGGAATGGCCACAGATTACCATGATGGAAATCGAACCCGGACCCTTGACGTGAGTGATTAAAAAACGCGCTACTTTTCCCCTAGTCTCCAGTGACAAATATCAAAATCTCGAGAAATTTAGTTAATATTTCATTTTTTTATTGTAAAACTGCGATAACAGCTACAAAAAATACAAGGCATTGCTAATGATGCTGTTGGCATAACGTAGCAAAGAACACTGTTTTACAAACAGCTGGTAACACCCGGTGTTCTATCTAATAAAAGTATACACAAGTGAATTTTCTGTACAATGCAAGTTTACTTGAAATAACATAATTTATCTTTCACGGAAACAAAAAATCTAACACAATTACCGACGTGCAAATAGCTTCAGCCTTCAATACATACCATAAATAAAAAGTGTTATTTTCTAAAATATAAACATAAAGTGTTAAGTAAATATATAGATTTGACTCGAATAAACATTGAATAAACATACACCTGATGAGGGGGTCGCCCCAGTGCATGACCTCCAACAACGACTCTGCACCATACGTGCATCGTATTATGTAACAGAAATCGACAATTTGCGTGAATTTACAATACATAACGCGCATAATATTGCAACTAGAACATGTCATGGAATTAAAACATGTCACCAATGCATCAAAGCTGCATTTAAACCATATAAAGTAATTTGTAGAATTTATTTTAGCATGATATGTATCATATTTATAAGTGGACTCTATCTAAACCGGGATCTGTTCAAACCGGCAGGTATATTAGTTCCGGAAGATTGTAGTGAGAGACTTAGGGAGTTGGTGAGTGAGAGGGTTGGTTTTACGCTATATTTATATATAACCTGATGGGTTAAGTTACACATTGCCTGGCGAGTAAAGTGACATGTTACATGGTGATTTGAGTAACATATTACCTAGAGAATTAAGTGATATATTACCCGGTGTGTTAAGTGGCATATTACCTGGTGAGTAAAGTGACATATTGCCAGTGATTTGATTGGATAACGCAGTTTGGATACGATGACTCGGCAAGTTTAACCACCTGATCCAGTTGCTACCTCTTACGACAAGTATGGGTTGCATTGCTGAAGACCAATTCTGACCCGGATCTTCACAGGTTGTACAAGTGTAGTTTGTTGCGCCTGGTGATACGAATATCTTTTCCCCAAGTATTTTGTTTAGAAAAATGGATTCTATCACTCGTCATTGTTTTCTTTAGATTGATAAAATGATCTGACATTGAAGTGTTGATGCAAACCAAACCGGCGTAGCAAATTCCTGGCAGTCAAAGACCGGATAACCAATGATAAACCTGGATCTCTCACAAAGACGAAACATGACTCCTCACACCGTACACAGCACATCAGACATTTGCATTCTCGCGAGATCTCGTATTTTAACACGTGCGTTGACGGATATGTTACGCTATCGCAATGGATAAGGGCAATCTTTGGGCAAGGGCAACATGAAGGGTATCTGTGATGTTAGGTCGCCAAACTCGACCCAGTCGTTAACAATCTTGATCCAGCAAGCCATCTATCAATACAAAATGGACATAAGATGACGTAATGATGACGTGTATTTCAAAATGGCGGCCGTTTTGATACGAGACTGATGACACTGTCGACATTTCCAAAACTGACACTCACCACGTGCGCCTTAGAAAATATCCAAACTGACCCGTCTCGTTAATTCCGACCTATTTCTTCGTCCTTGTGGCTGCCTGGTTGATAGGCTCGAGGAGACGTGTAATTGATAGAAGAGATAATTTGAGTTGGGGGTATTAAGTTAAGCGCGGACGGATAGGTAAATAAGATTTTCATCTACGTGCAGCATTTAAGACTTGAACGTCCCGTGCGTGTGTCTCCCGAGTGCATCCAGAGACACGTGAGAAGATGTTCGTATCATATTCAAATATTTACACAAGAGGTCCAAGTATTCAGCTTCTTTCACATATTAGCTCCAAGAGATGGCTCTGGGACATTGCAAATTTCACTTTTTAACAAGAACTGGTTTAAAAAACGTCCCAAACTCTAACCGATTTCTGAGATTCGTCAGGATTAGTGAGTTCTAAAACACATGTCTTTGAATGTGTGGACACCGTTGTAAGATCTAGAAACTGCAGGTGTACAAATACACTGAGCTGACAATCTCGATTTCAAGGCCTGTAAAATGAATTTGTTTCAGATCCAAATGAAATTTAATTTCAGTAGTACACCTGAACAAATATGTTTATCTCGTAATCTTTTTCCCGAAGGTTTAAAGAAAATGTTTTGTTGCGGGAAAAAGACAAATCAGGCGACGTTAGTCGTAATATGTCACATGTTCTTTCCCCGTGGGCGACTTAACGACTGGGATTGATCGAGATTTCACGTGGATCACAGAAATGTTTGATGTGATCGGAATACATTAAGCTCCGTGATATGCGGTCGGCCGACATCGTCACATTCCGTTACAATCGGAAATGTGGGAGCTGGTGCGAACTTAATTTTGTAAGCACATTAGCCTACTTCACAAACAGGTTAAGCGTTGATGTAAAATCCTAAATTTGTACGAAAAAGGTCGAAATGATTAAGATAGTAACACCTGCAATGATGATGTTGATGATGATTATGTAAATGGGGTTTAACATACTCAGTTAATTAAAAGTAGATCCTCGAGCTCACAATGCAGAGGATGAATTCTGTCAGAGTTCCAGGTTCCAGAACCCCTTCTTGAATGGATTGAAACAGGGGAATTGGCTGATTACAACTTGGAATAAGTCATTATGGTTTTACGCCATATTCCAGCAATATCACGGCGGGGGACACCAGACGTGGGATTTCTACATTGTACCAATGTGTGAACCGAACCCGGGTCTTCGGCGTGACGAGCAAACGCTTTAACCACTAGGCTACCCCACCGCTAGGTAACTAGACTAAGGCTTAGTCTCTGAATATATATAATTTTGATAGTAACAAACAAGCCCATTTAAATTGAAAAGGAGCCCTAGGGAGACCAGAGATTCAGAACCTGGGGAAATCTAGACTTGCTTCTTTAAGGGCTTTAGCACTACAGGGAAGGCTAGGCTGTAGGGAAAATAACGTGGTTCAGGGACTGTGAGACAGACTACTAGGTAACCAGATTGCCTAGATACCGATTTTGTAGCGCTATCCTAATCAGATACTATGCCGCTGCTTACCACGGATACCCCTACTCAGACTCGAACTCGGAGCCTACCAGTCCTTATCCCTATATTACGGAGCATAAGGAAGGGTAAGGACAAGTACCATCTTTCAACGTGTGTGGGTGTGACTTGGGATTTGAACCACTAAGTCTAGTGTTAGCCCTTTACACCACAACGATGGTCCTGGTGATGGCGGAGGTTGTGCTGCTGCTGGTGTCGTGGTAGCCGAATATATCAGCATTAGCATCCTTAATTTCATCACTATAGACATAATCATAATAAATCACGCGTTACCTCCTAGAACATCTTCCAATTTAAATGACAGCGGACTGTTATGGCATCACTATTATAATGCGTCCCCATACATGCATCCGTGAAGATCCGGGTTAACGACCTTAAAGAAGTTAAGACTTCTCATATCATGACAATTGAGAGCTGTTCCATCACAGCACCCTCCACTGTACCTCTCTGTGTGGTACCGTTATTTGTCTGCCAGTTACCGTTTACTGCCGGCGATGACAGTTTGATGGTATGACGCCATCAGCGGAGAGGTTCACCCTGGCATTAACCTGTCATAGCAATGGCGACGGAGAAGCGGCCACCGCTGAATCTACAGAATGAAAAACTTGTTGTTTTTCACTCTATGATTAAGAACGGATTCAGCAAATAGCCGTATATTCTTAGCCGGAGCTTTTTCAGTTGTCTTAAATTTATTTACAATGCCGTATATTGTCTGACCCGTCTGGTACACAGGATCCAAACGTTCGCCGGCGTTATCGTGACGCCCGCTAGGTGGCAGTCTAACAGCTCGCGTGGTGCGCGTTGTCTGGTATGATATAATACACTTGGGGCGTTATTATCATTACATGGCCCTGTCTACAAATCTTCAAAGGAGATCTATAATTCCCTAGTTCCACTTGAGAAAATGTACTTAGATAAAAACGTCATCAAACATGAAGGTCAAGCTTAATACTATTACAGGTGCCTAAATATCCGTGGAGTGTTCTTAGGCTATTCGTTAAAAGGTCGTTCCAGCCGTCGGTGTTTACGTTATTAAGGCCAATGACGTCGCAGAAACCCCGTTCCTAATGGAACGAAAGGCCAGTGCCAGGCAGTGCATAATCTCGAAAGTACACATCATCTTGAAACATGAGTCGTCTTAATAGATACTTCAATATTTTATGTGATAGTGTTTTTATTAGGTTCAACGTCGCTTTTGGTAATGTTGAAACAGAATCCCAATTGGGGACTACAAGAAGATATCCCCACATTGCACACATATAGGGCAGCAAAACTAAATTCTCATCCACCGTGTTAAATCCCCAGGCTAAATCTCGTTTCCACAGGAGCTGTTATATGTACAAAGCACTAACAGGTTGATGTATATGTATAGCCAATGACAAATATGGCAGTCTCAGGAATCAAGAATAGAAATAAGTCTTCGAGCACACGATGCCATGGTGTATTCTGTCAGAACTCCAGAGTCACAGACGTCCCTAGTTGTTCCTACCTCAGCGGATCGAAATGGGGTTTGGTTTGGTGGTTTTAGTGCGGAATGACTAACGCATAGTCAATGAATGTATATAATTTTGAAGGAAACAAATAATTCCTATTAAGTTGAAAAGGAGCCCCAGTGAGATGGGAAATTCAGAACCTAGGGAAACTTAGAGTTACTTCATTTATGGATTTAGCATTGCAGAAAGGGAAGGTTCATGGACTGACTGTTCATCCAGCAGGAAAATGGATACCCGGTGGAAAAAGTCATATGACTATAACCTTCTAGCGCCTAACAGGCAGCTTGGGTTATCCGGGGTAATAATGTGCTGTGCCTTGATTGTTAGCGCTATGAGCATACCTAGTGTGGAGTTTGGCGCTATATAAATGGACACATTATTATTATTATTATAATTATTATGACTGACTGACTGACTGACTGACATTGAGCATGGATCGTGTTCTCAATATCTGGTTTGTTTGTCCTGCTCAATTACCTACCGACTGTCCACAATACGACTCAGTGGCACCAGATATTCGCAAGAATAACCACCTGTGGCTTGAAGACATAAGCATGTGATGAAGTGACCATTGGTTTATAAAGTATTTGTCTGTATGCAGCTGTTCGTGCTGGGGTGATTAACAACTATTCGACATATTATGGTGACATTATTGGTATAACAAGTATTTGCATATCCCGTTTTGGAGGATTGTTATATCAGGTAATCGATTTCATATACATGATGGGGAGGTGGTTGCGGGATAGCATCCTCCTTATCTACATTCCCACTTTGAGTGAGTGAGTGAGTGAGTTAATATTTAACGTCACATCGGCAGTGTTTCAGCCATATCGTGACGACAACAAATTTGACGTTGATAAAGAATATGTGTTTATTATAAAACCTGCCGTCAAAGGACGGTAAAACAACTAGAGTATCAGTTAGATTTAAGTGAGTGAGTGAGTGAGTGAACATTGTAGCATGGAAAAACGAAATAATGTAAGACCGTTTGTAAACTTGTAATTCATATGACAAGAGAATATGTACGCTTAAATAGACAAGTTATCCCCATTACCGAGCCACAATGAGTGGGATCTGACTAGTTCTGAACCCAATATTTTCTGGAATTATGATTCCTGTCAATTAAGATAAGACAGACTCACCGGTGCGTCAAAAATGGCTGTGCAACTTTAAAAAAAGAAAATACTCAAATTACGTAATCAGAAAATACTGTCCAACGGGA
The DNA here is from genome assembly GCF_003918875.1 of Haliotis rubra. Lineage (NCBI taxonomy): Eukaryota > Metazoa > Mollusca > Gastropoda > Lepetellida > Haliotidae > Haliotis > Haliotis rubra. The sequence goes on along the minus strand of NW_025766059.1, from coordinate 1,011,535 downwards.
ATGGCAATATGTTCAAAATACGCTTATTGTTGAAGCTAAAATTATCGAAACAATTCCCACGAGAGCATTAAATATCATTTCAAATCATCTTGATTGCAGTTTGAGTAAGAAAATCATTTTAAATAATTAGTATTTATTATCTCTTATCTGTTTGACGTCACCGATACCCTGTAGACGAATGTATCAAAAGTATTAATCCGAAATATAATACTTATATTCAATATCTTTCCGAAGCCAATTTTACATTTTCTTTTTTATTCTAAAAATGACTCTTTTATTCTGATTTATTTTCCACATCCCCTTGTTAGTAATGGCGCTTTCTTTAATAATATTTTCCTAAGAAATACTTCAAATGTACTTGATACTAAGAAGCCACGCAGCGGATTGTCGATGCAAGCGATAATCATTATATCTCGCAGTGTAAACAGTTTAGCAACACATTAAACAATACCACGTTTGTTATCCAGTTCCATCACGTCAAAGCGCCCTCTGGGATCTAGTGTTTCACGTTTATCTCCCTTGAATGACACGTGACATTTTACAAGGGAGTAGTCAATTCACGTGGTATCTGTTTCATTATTGTTCTGATAGCACGCGCATAATATAGTGATACAGAGTGTTTGGAAACTTGGCTCCGTGTGTATATTGAACATTTACGTTTAGTTTTATTTATTTGGTTTATTTCTCACAGGAGTCGTTTTCCAGTCGACTATCTCTGCGAGTATCGTATTCAGACTAGTCCCGCTATTCCAATGCGCAATTAACGATGTTAAGAGAACCATTTTGGCAGAACGCCACAAGAGGCCCCGGTACGTCCATTGTCAGACACGTGAAAGACGGATCACAGTCTATCACATTAATCGTACCTGGCCGTGTAACTCATCGGGTAAAAAAAGGAAAATATCAGGAGAGTGAAGAAATTCCCAATCTGCACTCACCGGCCATTTAATGAATACGTCGCATTCAGCAATATTACAGCTATATGTCGGCGGTATGTAAACAATCGAGTCTGGACCAGACAATCCAGTGATCAACAACATGCGCATCGATCTACGCAATTGGGATACGATGACATATGTCAACCAAGTCAGCGAGCCTGACCACCCGATCCCGTTAGTTGCCTCTTACGACAAGCATGTGTGAGTGTTACGGAAGACCAATTCTAACCCGGATCTTCACGGGTGGCTAAACTATGAAATGAAGGATTCACGCCTGTCTGACATAACGCAAAGTGATGATATAACCAGTCTTTACTATCACGTCATAAAAAGATGATGGTGGCAAAGTGCTGAAATAACCAGTCTAGCTATACTCACCGGCCATAGAAACGTGAGCGGCACTCTGATGATGTACGGTCCGTCGCCGAGCTCGTTCCCCACCCCGATGGTGTTACCCCCTATCACCGGGGTGACCTCACTCCCGTACGTGCAGGCAGGGGACGGGGGGATAGGGTTCTGGAAGTGCAACAAGCACACAGACACGAATATCCGACACTCCTCGGAACATGACGAAGTTGTCTGAGTGCCAGAACAGCAGTTTCCGTCGGCTGTCTGACCTCGGTCGTTGTAAAGAGCTCTGATCTTCACCTCGAATACACCATTTGCTGTTGTCTGGAAGGCAAATATAAAACGTCAGTTCGAAAACAGTATGGGTGTTCATCTGGCTGAGTGGAATATAGATAAAGTAGACAATATATTGCGTATGAAAACATAATCGTGTTATCTGAAAGGCTTCTTTCAGATACGTATGTTAAGTGTATGAGCAGTCTGATGTATGGCTGTATGTTCCTGGATGGTAGGTTATTATATAAAGTCCATTGTAGCAACAGTCGAAACCTGCCTCGCTTGTCTCATGCGGGTTATTAATGGTCGTTTAATAACGTGCGTAAACTTAGTAGTTTCAAGAGCTCACATCACAAGCACGACTCTAGTCTGTCTCACAGTCCCTGAACCACATTACTTTCCCTACTGCCAGGCCTCTCTGCAGTGCCAAGGCCCTCAATAAAGTCTAGATTTCCTCAGGTTCTGAATCTCTGGTCTACCTGGGGCTCCTTTTCAATTTAAATGGGCTTGTTTGTTACTATCAAAATTATATATATTCAGAGACTAAGCATTAGTCTAGCACGACTCTTAAATTCGGGATTGCCTTGAAGTTCCGTCTGGAAGAAATGTTGACCTATGAGTAAGTCGACGTGTTCTGAAAAAAACGTGCTGACAAAGGCATGCTTATCGTCTGGATATTCCCAGACAATATGAAACAGATTCGCGTTATTACCGATATCACAGGAATCGATATTGTTACTGGGTCTTTGAATTATTAATTGTTATGGTGCCGTCTCGACATGCATAGCTGTAGTGTTCGTGAAGCAGGTCCTTCATATTGTACATGAAGCCATCTCCACGTACGTGAAACGGGGCCATTGTTGTACAAGACGCCGTCTCGACATTTCATGGCCGATGATAATCGAAGTCGAAAGGTTCAAACGACCAAGCAATCGCATAGCATGTTTTCAGTCTATCACAAATGATTTTTCCCCTACTCCCAAACCCAATATTGTTTAGTTTCAAGGTTTATTCGCAACTTACTACAAGAAGAAAAGAACCGACAGATAGTGAGACTGGAGTCCTCTCTTATTAAATACAGTGGAGTATGAATGTGCTTGGTTTGTTTTTGTCAGGAGTTGTAGTTTATCTATTTCTGTAGCGCCTTGAGCATGTCTGTCGAGGTGGATCCTGCGCACATATAAATATGCATTATTATTATATTGTATTCCCATTATCTCATCGAAGTACACTTCACAATAAACTTTATCAGACCTAAGATATTAATTAAAAAGGTGTCCAACTAAAGTCTAAAATGAGTCAGCCTCAGCCATAGAATTGTACTGGGCCCTTTTTAAATTATACTTGTGCTATTTATTGCAGATACAGTGGAAGCTCTCAAAACCGGCAGCCCTCCAATCCGGCATGCTCTCAATATCGGCACTAGAATTTGGTCTCGGCAGAAGCTAGTTAATTTATGATTATTTACACGCCCTCTAATCCCGCGTCAGTCTATTCCGTATTTCGGCACAACAAACACCGCGCAACTGACTTTTAGTACAGTAATTAACGCTCTCTACACCGGCATCCGGTATCACGGAAAAAAACAGAAAATTTAGCTAATAAAAGATTTTGATGCAATTCCCCAGCCTACTCAAAAAGATTTTGCACTTAAGTACAAAATTGGCAAGCAAACGGAGAATATGATGACTATCGCGTTGTTCAGTGGTAATTTTGAATAAGACGACTTTATTTCTGGGACTAATTTCTATCCTATCATGAAGCAAAAGGCATACTGTAGCGCCATAATGCAACCTCCATTTCACATAATAAAAATGTTTAGAATATTCATGTTTTCATTCGTGTTTTTATTGTTATGTTCGTGTAAGAAAGCAAGCGAACTGATACTTTTCTTTCAGCTATCTCCTTTTTGGCTAACATCATTTCAGCAAATACTTATATCAAACAATTTAAAGTCTTGTCAAGGTGAAAACAACAACAGGTGTGTCAATGGCGTCGCTTCCTGTTCAGCACTTCCGGTGATACCACACAACGCCATTGTTTAAAGATATGCGCGATATTTTCCGAAATATTCCCAAGAACAAACAAACCTGACAAAATGCGTATTTCCAATATTTGTGAGTCAATTAAATTCAGATGAAATTTACATTTGACATTTCAGCCGGCTGGAAGTCCGCCATCGTGTGCCGCACATTCCACCGTTACATGAGGTTTCACGTTTCGGAAGAAATATTTTCTCGAGACAGGATTTTCATTTGAGCACGCGACAAACGCGTGTAAACGACGTAGTTTGGGGAGAGATCAGCGGTTCGCGGGGAGGTTACGTAAATAACGCGAGATTGTAGAGGGAGTGATACAGAATGCTGGATTCACCAGCTCTTTGATCACTCATGCGGTTCGGCCGACAACAAAGTGTCATGTTGTCAGGTTGTCTTGAACCTTGTCACTGGGCGGAAGTCCATTCAGCAATAGCATTCTCATACAGATTTAAGCCGTTCAGTTAAAGTATGTTGTTTTGTGTTTGTGATGTTTTCTTTCTATGGAGCGAACTTCGATATTTAAAGTGACATTAAACAGTTTTTAATTTCAATGTAAACATATACGTCATTCTACAATACAAAATAACAAATATCCATACATATATTGATGGATCCGTTTGGAATCGGGATTATGATATGATATGATATGATATTTATATAGCACTCATACCACGCAACTAGTACATGCGCTTAGTGTTAGTTTCTGACAACGTATGCCTTAGTCTAACGATAATGTATTTTGAAAAAAAACAGCTAACTCAATTAAATTGAAAATTTAGCTGGGAGATTCAGAAACCATAGCCTGAGGCAAAGCTAGACTTTCTTCATTTGGGTCTTTTGCATTGCAGCAAAGGTCGGTGGAAAGGAAAATGAGATTGAAGGACTAAGAGAATCTTTACAGCCATCGTAATTCGAAGGCGTCCGTGAAACGCCGCTCGTGATATTGATCACTCTTTTATCTGGTCCAGGCTCGATCATTCGCAGATCGACGTAAAAAGGCCCCCGTGAAGTCCGGGTTAGGATTGGTCTTCAGCAACTATGCAAACCGAAACATGAGTCTTGGGGCGATTAATCCGAACAATGTATTTTGGAACTGGTTGATTGATATGCTCAAGTCTGACTTGGTTGATATATGTCGTTTCGTATCACATTAGCTGTAGACCGATTCTCTGCAGTATGTTGATCTGATTAATATTTTTGCTGGACTGGATTAATCTGGTCCTCTGGTCTCGACGATTTACAGGAACCTGACGCCATATAGCTGGTATGGGGCGAATAACTGGTATATTGCTGGTCATGCTAGCTGACTAGCTGGTATATTGCTGGTATATTGCTGGTATATAGCCGATGCTCATGATATTGCTGGTATATTGCTGGTATATAGCTGGTATATGGCTGGTATATGGCTGGTATATTGCTGGTATATTGCTGGTATATTGCTGAGTGCGGAGTAAAACGACTAACAAACAATAAAAGCAGGAATTATAATTTTGCTGAGTATGAAGTAAAATAACCAGCCAAGGAATCAAACGTTCTATTGTTTTTACAGGATGTAATATTCTTTCCAAACAGCTTCCTGTTTATAAGCGTCAAACTTGAAGAATCGACCTTGAGAATATCAATATCAATGTAATTGGATAAATTTCGCATTAATTTGGACTGAACAGTTCACACATGGTAAGCGTCAAGCTGACATTTCAAGAGGGCTATTAACACCTCTGATAAAACCCCACAGGTGATACATTCTTGTCCTTACAATTCTTGCATGATCTTGTGTAGTCTTACTTATCACATTAACGCCCCGCCAAGCGGATATTTACTTAGCCTCCCACACAAACATGCTAATATGTAAATTGAACATAATGTGATTAACACACACAGCAGGGGTGGTGTGGTGGGGATGTAGGCTTGGGGGACGTGGGGTTATCTGTATGGGGGTGGATACAAGGCTGGGGGTGTTGAGAAGAAATGGATGTTGTCTAGAGTATACTTACCCCGTGTGTGGCCCAAACGGCCGCCTATAAGCAGTGTATTATAACACCTGCATAGATTATGTTTTGCTGTTTGGTTGGTTTTTAACGCCGCACTCAGCAATATTCCAGCTACCGAGTCTGGACCAGACAATCCACTGACCAACAGCATGAGCATCCCCCTTCGCAATTGGGATACTATGACATGTGTCAACCAAGTCAGCGAGCCTGACCACCCGATCCCGTTAGTCGCCGCTCAGAATGGGTTGCTGAATATCAACGACCTTGGTCTTTACGGATCCCCTGCCTAGGGACGAAGGGTGCGTTTTATGCACCCTTCGGATAAATAATTAAGTTACACTGACTGACTGAGTTTGGTTTTACGCCGCTTTTAGCAATATTCCAGCAACATCACGGCGGGGAACACCAGAAATGGGCTTCACACATTGTACCCATGTGGGGATTCGAACCCGGGTCTTCGGCGTGACGAGCCAACGCTTTAACCACTAGGCTACCCCACCGCCCAATTAAGTGACATAAAGCGAAGACACTACATACTGGCTTCAAGAGGGTATAAATATGTGGACTCGAACCTGGATCACCAAACTGACCTGGGCATGTTCCAACATAAAGTAATCTTCCTCAGTCTCCGAATCGTATTATGCCCTTCCCGTACCGACCCTTACGCTGAGCCTTCCCCCTTCCACCCCATGAGATTTTTCTCAGGTTCTGAATCTACCATCTCAGTAGGGCTCCTCTTTAATATAATTTCGGTTTTGTCAAAATCATATATTTTAAGACTAAATATTATGTTAGAGACTAAGCGTTAGTTTACACAAAGAGTTAAACAGTGTCCGGGAACACTCTATTTCCGGAAATACCACGATGTTTGGATAGGTTGGTTGTTGTTTAACGCCGCACTCAGCAGTATTCAAGCTATATGGCGGCGGTCTGCAAATAATCGAGTCTGGACCAGACAATCCAGTGATCAACGTCATGAGCATCGATCTACGCAACTGGGATCCGATGACATTTGTGAACCAAGTCAGCGAGCCTGACCACCCGATCCCCTTAGTCGCCTCTTACGACAAGCATGGGTTACTGAAGATCAATTCTAACCCGGATATTCACGATTGTTTGGAACTGGCACTAGTTCTCGATTATTTACAGACCGCCGCCATATAGCTGGAATATTGCTGAGCGCGGCGTAAAACTAACCTCACTCACTATATCACGATGTGTCATGTGTCAGATTCATGTGCGTGTTTGTGAGGGTTGGGTGGGTGGCGGTACAAATTAATAAGAAGTTCAAATTATCAGCTTGGAAGCATTTGGAACAAGTCTGCATGACAGAAAACTCCAAGAACGTGTCCGATAAACGTGATATTGCCAGCTCGGATATACGTTAAATCCTTCATGCTATGTTGGCACACGGAAACTGGTCTCACTGACAGATCACGGCAACAACCTGCCCGGCAACCTGTTGGGATGTCGGAGAACACGACACCCCAGGCTGGTTAAACATCCATTAGTTATGACAGGAAACACTGATGCTGTTACCATTGATGCGAGCATGGCACGTGAAGGTCAAATGAAATAATTCAAAACTATGGTAACAAACAGCTGCACGTGCTGCAGGAACCGACTGATAGCAGATGATGAGGTGCATGGTGACCATATGTGTGCGGGGGGATGGGAATTAGAGGAGGTGAGGGGGGGGGATTCTAATGAGTGTTAGGGTCGGGAAGGAGGATAGTTCGTTTCAGCGAATGCTACCCACTATTTTACAGGGAAATGAGACCGCTTGGTTCACGTTATGAATGTTGTACTGTGAAGTGTTAGATTCTGTGACATTGCTTGATTCGGACCTTTTGCACGTTTCTATTCTTTCTGTTGCCAAGTGATGCAGAAGTGAGAATGTATGGAATAAAATCACCAAATTACCGATGCTTTAGGTTAACTTTACCATAAACGAACGATCACACATGAAATGTTTGGTATGCTTAAAAAAGGGTGCGAACAGATGATGATGACGATGATGATGATGATGATGATGATGGTGGTGGTGGTGGTGGTGGTGAATAACGGAATAACAACTATGGTCGTTAAGGTTCTAGTGGTGTTATGGACTTGGACGACACCCTTCGTAGTTATTAATCAAAATCTTTGCCTGTGTGAATTGATACTAAACATCGCCCCTTAATCACAAAGCATAGAGTGTTTCCCCATGAAAATCACAGCAATATATTCCTGTAACTTCTCCAAAGTTCCGTGTTACAGATTATGGCGAGCGTTCAAGTCACTGAGTTGTGAACGCACCACGATTGCTTCACACGCGCTATCTTTATAAAAGCCCTGTCATTACTTTCAGACATGGTGCCAAATTGTCCCGGTTCTTCTCCGCCTAAGAGTTTTATTTTAAGGAAATATCAATTCCATTTCTTATAACTGACATGCTCATACCAGCAGCAAATACACCACATGCATTTAACTCTTGGACGGCTGCCCATTTGGCATTGATTCTTGTCGAGTGAACTGTTTCCAAAACAAAACCAAATATAATATTTTTCAACAAATTGGTCGTTGAAAAGTGTTAGGAAACGGCTTGTGTCTGATAAATTCGATCGATAATAGGAGACAAACAACATGATGAATAGATATGAATTCAAGTACATGTACTTTAAATTGTAAATGTATTTTAAATTGATTCTTCTATCAGCGGAATCTTAGATGTCCCGTTGATGTGTGTTTGGCAATCGAAATGGTTAAAACAAACCTAAACACTCGATAAAACACCATCTCCATCACAACGCTGTCACGAGAATTAGGAGGACCTTTGATAATTTAACATAAAGATTAGATATATTATATTTATTATATTATTTTGATCAAAACAGATTGTCTGAGAAAACAATTTTGGGTAATGTTTGTGGTTCTTCGAAGGACAGGTAGATATTTACTTAGTATCAACAAAATCTCATATATAGTACATGGAATGGTCAACCATTGGTTGTAAAGTCTAGCATATATGCGAAATCCGGTTCTCTAATTGTTCAAGTGCTTTGCTGTGAATATTTGCGTGTTCTCTCATCACAAACGATTCCTGCTTAAGTGGACAATCTCAGCAGATGTACGCTACATAATATCACGTGTTGAGCTCCTCCGACAGTTAATCAAATTACAAACGTTATCGGCTTCGTGACGTTCTTCCGCCTCTGTTATGTATGAATCGCTACAAATAAACACACACCATGTCAAAATAAAGACAGAAAATTGCAAACATCCTTACCTGTTTCGCACATAACACGAGAAGGGCCGAGAGAACAATGGGTATGTCCGGCATCTGGAATGGCAAGATGAGAAACTCATCAGAAAGGAGAAAAGAAAGCAGTGTCGTCTGCTACTCATAAGCAGACGATCGTTGTTTCTGTAGACGGAGCGAAGGGTAAGTAAGCGAACTGGGAACCATGGTACATTTTATGGGATTACAGTGAGCCAATCAAGCCACAGTTTTTCTGAAAGGTAATTGTCGTCTGCGAAGTTGAACAGACGAGCAAATTACTTACGGATTTCGTGTTTGCACCACGTGACCACGAAGAGGCCAATCAGAACATTTTATGGGGGGCGTTTATGGTAAATCGATTCGCGTGACGAGAAGATAAATGCCTGAACTGGGAAATAACCGAAAAGGGAAAAACATTGAATTTAATTACAAAATGATTTTGGAAGGATTTTTATTAAGTTTCAAAGACAAAAGAATGTTATGCAATATTACAGTTCGTTATAAAACATAACAACGTTAGCGTGTTTGGTGTTAGAATGATTACCCGCAAACTCTAATCACGTGACTAATTGTTGATTCTTTTCGTCCGAATCTAACTGTTTAGTATAGTGCAATTATTCTTGATTAAGCCAGTAAACAATTCACAATACATCATATCAGCATTTCGCTTCCGCTTGAGGCAAACATAATTCAGATGTTACCAATGTTCTAGAAGTTCCAGAGAGTGGTTCTACTCCCAAGGTGGCAGACATGATGTAATATTCCATCTTTGTGCACTGAATATCATGAATATCTGCAACCCATCAGATCAGTATACCCCTGACAATATCAGCCAACATAAATGACGGAAGCTATACACTTTTGATCTCGTTATGGCTTTATTTAAAAAATATTGAATATTATATTGATATTGTAATAAGCCGTAAAATCTGCCGAGAAGCTACCAATCTGAGGCAATTCCTATGCAAAGAGCAGGCTGACACAAGCCAACAACGTGAAATGTTGCTTTACCCTCCTGCCTGCATTAATACGGCCTAATGGTTAATACCTTCGACTGCCACGCTTAAGCCTCAGGTTCGATTCCACCCAAGGGTACAATGCGTGGAGCCTAATTCTGAGTCCCCCGACGTGAAATTGTTGATTGTTGCTAAAAGTTGCGTAAAACCATTTTCATGTATTCATGTATGAATACAGCAACACCGCATGGGTCTTAAATGGTCGAATCTGGACCAGACAAACCAGAGGTCGACAGTACGAGCATTGATCCAGGCCTTATTGGTACATTACAATGTGATCTACAAGATGACACGTTGTATCTGTACTGTACCCACTTCAGTAGACCGCCTCCGTGGTGTAGTGGTTAGAGCGTCCGCCTGGAGAGCGGAGGGTCGCGGGTTCGATCCCCGACCGCGTCATACCAAAAGACGTTAAAATATAGTACTTGTTGGTCCCTGCCTGGCGCTCGGCATTAATGGGTACAACAAGGACTGGTCGGCTCGGAGTCAGTATAATGTGTCTGAGTGGGGTATTCATGCTTCACTGCGGCATGGTATCTCAGTGGGCTAGCACTATAAAACCAGCTTCAGTCTGGGCTAGTACAAGCAGCCGCACATACACATACACACGCATGCACGTCGTCATATGAGCGAAATATTCTCAAGCAAGACGTTAAACACAATTTCACCTCACCTCACCCACTTCAGTATGCTCTAACAACATGTATAAGGAGACAGAGGGCTACTGTGCTCTGATTGCAGTGGGGATGCATAACAGAGGATACAGAGAGCATAGTCTGACCGTGAGAGTAGCGAGGCCATATAGCTGTATGTGCGTCTACACTTCAGTTTGTGCAACAAACCTCTCAAGTGGAATGGGTCCGTTAATTTCCGGAACCACACCTGTCTCTCATTCTGATGGCTGAACACTCGAGCATCTCTGAGACATGTACATTGTCATGTTCTCAGGTCTACTACTATAAATATAGACTAACGCTTGGTCCCTGAATAGTCCGTGTATATAAAATGTTGATAGTAATAAATAAATCCATTTAAATTGAAAAGGAGTCCCAGTGAGTTTGGTGATTCAGGCCTGAATCTAGACTTGCTTCATTTAGGGCTTCAGCATTGCAGGGAGGGCGGGTTTGTAGGGAAAATACAGACAGTCAAGTATTATATTATAGTCTCACCTCAATGGTGGTACATAACTTACATTGCATTAAAAGCTAATCTGACGTTCAGAAGAAAGTACACAGTCACCTGATTCTTTGGTAAAATGTTTTCTTTAAAACAGCATTAATATTTTAAAAAGTGTTTTGATTCTGCCTTGTCACAAACATTGTACAAGTGTTTCCAAAACACCAGATATTGTACCCAATGACAACATTGCTAGCGAAATATTTGTGGTTTTAATGGAAATAGTCCCAAAACACCAGGTGTGTACTTTCTTATGAACGTCAGTATATGTATACAAACATACCTTGATGTGGTTCAGGGACTGTGACAGTGAGACAGACTACAATAAATACTGCTACTACAAATGTAATTTGTGATGATGATGATGATGATGAGATGAGGATGATGATTATGAGGAGGAGGAGGACTGAGGAATCGGCCACTTACATACCGGATAATTCCATAATACGTATGATCTGAACGCATGATAGCATATGTTTCACCACCAATGTTATTTTTCAAATACGCAGTATCTTAATTCTATGCATCAATACCTTTCCCTGGTTACACTTTGTAGTGATGATCTAGTGTCATCAAGATGCCAAAACAAATCTGTCAGTCGAACTATATGCATGATGTCGTAACTCTGGACGAGTAACGTGATCTTCAGGAAAACGAGCCCCTTTCCACAGAGCTACATTACGCAACCTGCATCTATGTTGGCACACACGAATGGGAATTACGACAGTGTTTTGATACAGGGCCAAGTATTTCTGAAAATCTCTTGATACGTCCTAAATCTAAATTTCAATGATTCAAGTGCACATGTTGTAATAGCTCCCCTTGCGTGACACAAGTCATGAATATAGAACAAACTTCATGGATAACAACTTCTTTTTATTCGTGAGTGCGACGTTTCCATACAGATTCTTGTACCGTTGTCAAGCATGATACATGAATATGAATGGTATATGTCAAAAGCATAACATAAAATCTAGACATATGTTTCAACACAGCCTCTGCTTTAATCCGCCCAGTCATATCTTATATATGAAACCAGACCCCACGACTCTCTGCGAGAAGGAGGGGTGTCAAACCCGCTAGCATCCCCACTGAGATCTTTGAGGGGTGTGATCACGTGTTGACCTAAAGGTTAAATATTCCTTGTCAATCAAACAACATCTGTACATGTCATCACAAGTGGGCGTATAAAATTATTTAAAAACAGATGGCTCTCCACTTTATGACATATTTACACCGCCAGGGGCGGTGGGAGCATTGTAGTTAAAGCGTTCGCTCGCCACGCCGAAGACCCGGGTTCGATTCCATACATGGTACAATGTGTGAACCGATTACTGGTGTCTCTGGCAGTTTTATCGCTGGAATATTGCTAAAAGCGGCGTAAAAGCATCCTTACTAACTTACTATATACATTGCAAAGTGCTTCTTGCAACAAAATCCCTTTCGAGCGGGAAGGTTAATGCACAGCTCCAGGCAAGGTAAGAACAAGTACCATTTTTAACGTATTTTGGTATAACGCTATCACGGAAGCAAACTAGCAGCAATTCGCTCTCGGAGCAGTCCCTCTATCCATAACACTACGAAAGACATCATGAGATATGAATATTTATAATAAGGGTACTGTTTGCTCCAGATAGAGAACATCAAAACCTTTTTGTATTTTTTCTCACTTCCTGTTTATTTACATAATTGGGCAAGGACGAGTGAACTCAAACGTCAGTAACCGAAAACCTTAACTCGCAAAAACGAAATAAAACTAACACATTTTCTTTCGCAGCTACTATGCAGCGATTATTGAAAGAAATCTTATCTTTGATGTCATTTCTCAGAAATCATAAGTACTTTTCAACAAACCATTCCCCATCCCTAAAGTTTGGCGAGCGCGTGTTAGGGGGTTTGATTACAGAACCCGCCGACAGCGCCAAGCGGTGATATAATTGTGTCACAGATGAAAGGCCGATTATTTCAAAAAAGCTCCAGTCATACAGATATAATTGAGAAACTTACAAGGGCGGGTTGTATGCATTAAAATGAAACATGATCTTTAATTTCGCTAAAACATAGACGTATATCTGAAGAATCAACGAATCAAAAAACGAAACGTGTGGGTTTACAGCGCCGGAAAAACCCTGAAAATACATTCATCTTTTCACATTTATTTTCAAATGTCATTTTAATGGAAGAAAAGAAAATAATTTCACAAATCGAGATTATAGCGTATGTTTGGTTTATGTGTGCTTATTACAAGTGCACCCAAAGATCGGGAGTATTCGTGCTTCGTAAACAAAGGTTGAAATCAGAACCGATCTGGCGTGGGGGGTCACGGAGCGTGATGCACCGTCGACAACGGGTATTTACGAACATGCACACGCCCACGGGGAATGTCTACCCCCGCATGGATAGCAGTGAGTGCATTTTATTTCCCGCCGCACTCGACGCTAGTCCTCATAAATGACATCAGCGCATTTATCAAGCATCGCGATAGGGGGAAGCAATGGTCTCCGTAAGTCGAAATGAATCGCTGTTCATGCTATCAAGGGTTGGGTAGCCTTGTGGTTCAAGCGTTTGCTCGTCACGCCGAGGAGCCGGGTTCGATTCCCCACATGGGGACAATGTGTGAAGCCCGTTTCTGGTGTCCCCCGCCCTGATATTCCTGGAATATTGCGAAGAGTGGCGTAAAACTAAACTCACTCACTCAATCATGCTATCAACCCCTAGTATGTATTGTTGTTTCCACCACTGAAGGTCACCGCGATGTCACCGTGCTACTGATGCTGGTTTATAAAAACTCAAATAATCAACACTCTAAAATACGTTTCCAGGATTAAAATGATCTGCAACGTAAAAATATTCTGAAATACGTCGGCGGTGCTGTCCTCGGGTTAGAATTTGTCTTCGTCATCCCATGCTTGTCGTAAGAGGCGACTAACGGGATCGGGTGGTCAGGGTCGCTGGCTGTGTTGACACGTGTCATCGGTTCCCAACTGCATAGATAGATGGTCATGCTGTTGATCACTGGATTGTCTTGTGGTCCAGATTCGACTACTTACATACCGCCGCCATATAGCTGGAATATTGCTGAGTGCGGCGTAAAATTAAACTCACTCACTCACTCGTGCTAAGGACACACTCGATGGGGTTTAAATATACAGACCGATATTGTTTTATGAGACAAAAGGTTATTCGATCACAGACGCAATGAATTTTAATAGGCATGGTGTTTCTGGACATTATCCCGCTACAATGGAGTTTAACTTTATGATTTGATAACGGTATACGATATGCATGTTTGCCAAACGTTTGGGAACCGACTCGACCATTAACTAGTGAGTGAGTATGGTATTATGCCGATTTTAGCAATATCCCAACAATATCACGGCTGGAGACCATTAACGAGGTCGGAAACAGAGAATTTGTTTTAAGTTTGAAGGGTTTCCCATCATGGGAAAAAGGTAACATTTCAAACACTAATGGAATTATATCATTCAGGTGATCCCATTGCTGGATACTATTTTCTCTTGTATGTAGATAAACACTTTCTCCAGACAAAATAGTATTTAACAAAACTCAACCAATTATAAGTCCACAGAAATTGATAAATCCCGCTCCTCAAACAGAGGGAAATTCATTACCAGGGCAATGCTATTAACAGAAGGAATTGGTGAATGAGTGTATTTTACGCCGGCTTAGGCTATATTCGGGGTCATATGAATTCGTGGGAAATAAGCACTGTATTTCTAGTATTTGAACCCGGATAATAATTAAAATCATTGGCTACCAAACAGCCCTAATGTACAAACAGATGACACTAAACTAAACAAGTTACGAAAAAGCTCTCACTCACTCACTCAAGCATGCACACATGCACGCACGCACGCACTCAATGCCGCCATGTCTCGACAGGGGCATCATCCAACTTGGAATCCGTAAGATTCACATTCTTACTTTTGCACAACAAATGCAAAGGGAATAAGTACTAGCAGTAGCCTCGAGCAATACATGTCCTCGAGATCGTGATAACCACAACCTCAGCACAAACTTGAGATTCTCCTTCAACAATGAGCTCTCCTCAATCAACGCCAGCAATATACCCTCCATTCAGCCCTGCCACCAGCGTAACACTTGCATACCACATGTCAAACAAGCATCAGCGGCGCCTTTGATGTATTGCATGCCGAGCACGTGCACGACATGCCAAGAAGGCAGGAGTAAATCTCGGTGGCGCATATGCACCTTGCACACGCTATATAGCAGGTGTATCGTGACCTAAGCGGTGCGGGTCACGGCGACTGTTGAATGCTGCACGGATGCTAGGATTGTTTTAGCGAGACCCACGAACCGTTAAGCGCATTGAAGATAATCCGTATATTTTTTTGTGGAGAGTGTGTAATTATCTTAAGGAGATGGAAAATAAACTCAAGATACGTATGCTAAGTGGCATTCTTATATAGGCTAACACACGGGGGACTGAATTGAGTTGTACGCAATTTGCTTGTGTCATTATAATGATTTAATCTTTGGAACAAAATTGGTATTTGCGTTTCATTTGACACAAGTAGGTAACGCGATTTTCTCCAGGGAAAACTACTCAGATTTGTAGAAACGGTATATTGACATTGTTAGTGATTGAGTTTAGTTTTACGCCGCATTTAGCAATATTCCAACAATATCACGGCGCGGGACACCAGAAATGGGCTTCACACATTGTCCCCATGTGGGGAATCGAACCCGGGTCCTCGGCATGACGAGCGAACGCTTTAACCACTAGGCTACCCCACCACCCCTTGACATCATTAAGCTCACAGTATATCATGCTAACTGACACTGACACATGGCATCAGATGAATGTGCACGACCACATAGATTACCACAAGTGCAACTATGATATCATACTTGTTTAGAGATGGCGGTGATATATTTTTCCCATCGCATTGTACATTATCGAGATTGCCACTCCTATATTCCTTTTGAATACAGAAAACCATTTTGCTGTTTCATTGCTAACCTGTAAATCCAAACAAATTTCAAAAGAAAGGGGTGAACAAAAGGTTTAAAGACCCACATTTTCGACAATATTTTGGTCTATATGATATATATTGGGGCATATGCACTCACTTTAGCTTCCTGTTGATGCAGTACAATTAAGACTCTCCCTTACGACTTGCCTGAAATCGATAATTGAAACTTCGAGAGGAACAGCTTCCAAACAGAGAACACTTGAAATATATGGAATGTAAACAATTGCTCTGTACATCGAAAACTGTCGCACACGGCGTTCTCTGTGTTTGTCGGAACTGGTTGCAATCACAAGTTGTGCGTAGGATATTCGCAAAGAGCGCACCAAGGGACATAACTCTATGGGGTTCGCTTGAAATAATGTTCGGCAGGTAGAGGTATTTAATGCAACGTTGCATTAATTCATTTGAACTTCTTAGTTTCATATTGTAAACTAAATACGTAATTTGGGGGATACATCATATGGTAACGTTCCTGAGGGCTGATAGTATTTTTTAGAGAAATGCATAATTTATTTTTAGAGCAGTGTGGTGTGATATAGTGCCTTTAACGTTTCCAATTTTTTTTTAAATGAAAAATAAACAGTAATATTCTGCGTCCAGCATTGGTTATTTTTTTAAGTTGAATATGTGTACCAAATATGATTATGTGTGTCCAGCAGACCACACTGTGAATCCCGAAAATCCTCCACATAGACGCCGGATCCTGCAGACCAAGAGGGGGTGACTGCCTCACTATCCTATCATGAACGTCGTCATTCGTCACTGTCCCGTCACTGCAAAAGATGAAAACACATCGAATCCCCCTACACAGGCTCCGAATCCTGCGCACCAAAACGGAGATGACTGCTTCATCATTCTACCACCAACGTCGTCCATCGGTAATATATGTACTCAATTCCACTTGAAGGAGAAAAAAAAATAGATCAAAAACACATTTAAAGAAATGTTAAGACACGTAATCGAAAACTTGCTGGCTCAAATTCAACTAATTAACTCGACCAATCCACTTCCAATTTTTCAAACTCTGTCAGATGGATATTTATTGTTATATATTTTATTTTCAGTTACATGTCTCTACGTCACTTGAAAACGGATGAGTGCGTACATGCCTGTCAGATAAATATCTTTGACACTTGAAGGTCACTCCGATGGCCTGACTTATTTCTCATCTGTCTATATTTTGGCAGCAGTACACAATGATCTAGCAACCAGCTCCATCCACACCAGAATCCTTTCATTGAGCGAGGTTCTGCGTCTGAAACAAACACACCTCCCGATAGTATCACTCCCTGTCTTCCTATCTTGCCAGAAGCAGTAAAAATTAGGTCACCGTGACGTTATCTCTGATTGGTCAATCTTAATCTCGTCTTGTCGCGTGCCGCAGCGAGATCTCGTAGCGGCATACAGGAGCCTCTTTGTCAGTGTATATGTTGTGTGCCTCTTAAACTCCGAGATAAGACGAGAATCAATTAGACGAAATGAATGTACAAGTGGAGAGATTCAATTATGTAATGGTCACGTGACGCAAGACCATCTTTATCTCGAGCATGGTGGAATACAAGTTTCTCGATAGTGGTGTACTTCAGTTTAAACGTCGTTATATTTAATAATTAAGTACGTGTGTTTCTCATAAACTTTAATGAAAAATTAGAAATGGCCGTTCATGATGCTACTACTCTATCCGTGCGCATCCATATTGGACCCGAGAAGTACCGGGTCAGAATTGATCTTCTGTAACCCATGCTTGTCGTAACAGGCGACTAACAGGATCGGGTGGTCAAGCTCGCTGACTTGGTCGACACCTGTAATCGTATCCCAGTTGCGTAGATCAAAGCTCATGTCAATCACTGGATTGTGTGGTCCAAACCAGATTATTTCAGCTGGAACAGTGCTGAGTCCAGCAGCTTTGAACGAGCAGTACAAACTACGGAGTTATGTAGATTTTTTCTTAATGTATTATTATCATCGGTTTTAAGTTAACCGTAACTTTCAAAATCGTACTCTTGGCCGTTCATGGCCGGTATATATCACGTATACTGGTGTAGAAAGTGCTAACAATTGTAACGAAACGTACGGGTTTGGTGTGAGTGAGTTGTTGTAACACCTGTGTGAGGTCTTATTTTAGGATGAAAACGGTACCCTGGAAGCTTCCAACGCAACATCTGTATCTCTTTAGACTTTCATCCCCGCCGTGATATAACTACAACCTTGTTCAACCGACGATAAACCAAAATAATACAAATAATAAATAGTACGTTAGTCCTGTGGGTAGAGCGTAGTTAAGTCACGCCGAAGTTCGATTTTGGTAACGTGTGAAGCCCACTTAACGTGTCACTCTGCGTCATAATTATGCAATAGTGACGTAAAACAATTTTCACTTATTCAATTATTAGTTTAAGGGTCTCAGATCGTTAACAATAGACTGTTTGCATTTGTTTGATTATGGATAAGGGTTTTGTGGTTTCCTTTTCGATTAGGCCAACAGTCCATATAGTATGCAAATTGAAGCTACTTCGGCACATTCATATGGTCGACCTGCTGAAGTTCTAAAATCTCGACAAATGCTGATGCTTTGATATGAAATTATTTTTAACAGGAAGTAGGAAACGTAAGTCAGATATTAACTTATTTTCTACGATAATTACTGGTTAGTTAGAAAATAGCTGGGCGTTCGGGTAGCCTAATGGTAAAGCGTCCGTCGTCACGCTGAAGACCCGGGTTCGATTCCCCACATGGGTACATTGTGTGAAGCCCATTTCTGGTGTTCCCCGTCGTGATATTGTTGGAATATTGCTAAAAGCGGCGTAAAACCATACTCTCTCACACACAGAACCTAGCCACTAATGACGTTCCGTGGTGTCATAAAACAAGAAAACTCCACACAACGCCATAAACGAAGCTTGTGATGTGATATGAGATTTCCGCGCACTATCCTTCTCGCATACATGACTTCTCACAAAACATCGAATACCACAAACTCCTGACATCGTCAGGGCCACGTCATTACACATATTTCCAGCTCCATGGATCACCGATAAACATTTCGGATGCGGAACGCCATGCGCGACATTTTTGACAACATCAGCAATCAACCTTGGGTCACGTGACTGTACATTCTCTGGCCACCAAGACGAGGCTCGGAATATAGATTCCCGTTTACAAATTCGTATCTCGTTTACAAATTCGTATCTCACGTTCACAACGACTATGTTGATCATGAGTCCGTCTTTGTTATTCTTGGTCAGTTCCATGCCAGGTGCTATTTCGAGAAACACAACACCCGCTCTCACTGCTACGGTCGTCATAAACTATAATCCCTTTAGAACACGAGTGCAAAAGAGATCCTGGGCCATTTCAGTTCGTGGGGTGAGCTTTATTTTATTTTATTCTTTTTTATTCGCTTTGTACGCGTAATCGTGGGTCGTTTCTCATGCTCAGTCACTGGTTTGCGTGGTCCAGAATGGTCCAGGATCGAATCTAATAATAACGGTAAATACAAGGGGAATTATTTTTCACGATGCTTCTAGCTACACTTTTTGATTTATGAAAAAGCAGGAATTAAGTTTTGAGCAAAGGTATCATTTCATTCCTCAATGTACACATATATGTAAATTGCATGGTGTATTTTAAAAAACCTTTTGACTGAGACGGGCCGGTGGAGTGGAGAGTTTCGGAACAAATGGGTTTTCAAATTTGAAATGGAACAGGTTACATTCTATCTCGTTTTTCAACATTATATAATTTATTTCCGTTAACGGAATTCGCATCTGTACTAAAATCGCAGTTAATGCTGTTCAACATTTAATTCAATCATGCCAAAAAGGGAATACATATTTACACTTCACCTACTCAGCAAATGATGGAGTTTGATTACAGATACAGCATAGCTTCAACTGATGCTGACATGAGATGTATACTGGCAAATTAGTGGTTGATAATGTAAGCGTCGATCGTCAACGGTATGTTCAGATTGGAACAGCAAGGCCTTGTGAACAGTTGAATTCCTAGATAGATGTATAGCATCATGTTATTTACATTTGATTTCATTTGAGTTACAAGGGCAAGATAGAAGATGGCAGGTAACAAAACACTTCATCTTCACTTGAATAGGACACTAACCATTTCATATCTCTTTCATGGTCTTCGGTGAAGAATAATCAGAGAGAGTGTCTGTCTACCGATAGCTCTAACCATGAAGACGGCGCGACAATTCAACAGAACCAGTTTGAAGAATTCAAAACTGGGCTCCTGTCAATGACATATAAGCGTGGAACCAATTAATCAATTAATATATAGGATTGACGATTCTCGTCAATTAAATCTATAAAGATTTTCAAAGTTTAGCACTTACCGTTTGTGTTCAGTTCAAACGAAACGCGTTGAATCCAAATGTGAAGACCGATTCCAGACAATACCGTCAATATGAGCACACAGGTTGACGTTTAAGGTCCACGTGGAATATAACCAATCACAACTGCCGACGATAACCACCATCCATACATATATCTGGTTTCACCGACACATGCTCAGGTTTCAGAATAACGAGAGCGACGATTGGCTGTCTTCACCAGCCAATGAAACACTATACATACTGCACGTGCAAAGAATTTATGCGCATTGACGAATACGATATTTAAGAGATCGCCGATGACGGCTGAAAGATATGGGGTTTATTCTGAAACATAAACCTCTGTTTTGAAGGTTTTAATAGTTCATGTGCAAGTCAAAAGATTTACTCCCACAGACTGTAGTAAATATGATAACAGTCTCTCATATTATGACAGATGTTTTCGTTGAATGTCAATTCGGATTCAAGTATTGAATTTCCGTTGGAAAACATGATATCGGCATTCCATTTCAGAAAATTTATTTCTCGAAAGTAGATTCTGCTGTGTCATAGATGTGACTTTGTTTGTTATTTATCGTGGCACTCAGTGAAATCAGGTTATATGACAACGGGATATTAATGTCTCACGCTGTCGATGTATTAGTCTGTCATACAGACCCTGAAGCAAATATATCCAAGAAAGCCCACACAAGTCTAGAAAATGTGGCAAGTCTAGATTTCCACAGCTTCTGAAATTGAAGAAAGTCTCAGGGGTCCTTTTCATTATATATATTTTTTTTACTATGAACTTTTTTCAGTAAAATATGTTCATTTCAGAGACTAGTTGTTAGTCTATCGAAGTATAACAGCATGTAGAAATCAAGCTCTCTTCCTCATACTGTTCATTTTCAAGATCTCATGTATAAATTCCTAAACTGAATAAACTGACAATATATGTAATTTATGAATTCTGTTCGAACGATAAATAATATTAAATTTCCACGACTAACCATCCGATCAGCCAGCACAGGTTTCTGTAGTCTGTCTGTCAGCCCTTGAAACCCGTGAAGGTCCGGGTTAGAATGAACCTTCAGTAACCCATGCTTGTCGTAAGAGGCGACTAACGGGATCGGGTGGTCAGGCTCGCTGGCTTGGTTGACACATGTCATCAGTTCCCAATTGCGCAGATCGATGGCCGGATCTATCTTTGGATCACCGAGAACACATTGGACGATGCTGATATTGATAGCAGTAGAACAATATCGGTAGTTCAGCTACAGTCAGCTAACGAACGCAAATGAACAAATTAGTTCGTTATAACCGTTGTTCGTTATAAGCATTTCAGATAATGTTCACAAGTGGTCGAGACCCATAAACAGTTCGGTTTAGGCGTCAGTTCGTGATAAGCGTCATTGCTATAGAAGTTTACTACACATGGACCTGTTTAGGCCTATGTTGGGTAGGCGCGGTGTTACACTGGCTGTAAACTTGAGTACGCGTTGAATTCGAACCCACAACTGAGCAGATCCGGATCCTGGCGTGGCTAAGAGGCGGAACTCTGCACTCCTTTAACAGAACCTAAGTTATCCTCATGGGCAGTTTATTTCTCGTAAATCTCATTTCAAGCATCACCATATATATTTAAGAACTGCGTGCTAGTATCACAATGTTCTATATGACTGACTGACTGACTGAGTTTGGGTTTACGCCGCTTTTAGCAATATTCCAGCAACATCACGGCGGGGGACACCAGAAATGGGCTTCACACATTGTACCCATGTGGGGAATCGAACCCGGGTCTTCGGCGTGACGAGTCAACGCTTTAACCACTAGGCTACCCCACCGCCCCGTTCTATATGAATATATACGTCTACATTGATACCGGCCATGGGATAAGATTCCGAGTGCGTATGTGGCTGTTTACTTGCGTTGCAGACAAGCGGCAAAATGACGAAAGTACTCAATAGATATGCATATTTACAGTGCGGAGAGCCCCTTTAAGATAACTGCTGGCTCAAAGATAAGCGTCACCGTTTCAAGTTGTTTTATACGACTATGAGACCACTAAATGTATCGACCTTCCTTTATCATCTCAACTCGATTCTCCCATAATGATTGTATCCATAATTGTGTTTACATCTGATTTAAATGTGAAATAAACAATTTGCATCTTTTATTCCCCTAACGCTGAAGCAAATGTATATGTTTGGAAGAGCAATGACGTCATTGTCCATATCCATAGATCCACGATGCTCTCTTAAAGTATTCTCTTTGAGGGGATGTTTAGATTGATATGGAGATATCAATCCAGATACCTATCACAGCGTAATAAAAAAACTTTACTTACACGCCGTAAAACAAACATCTAACAGCTTGTGTCAGTTACTATTTTAGTAGTGGCAGATCTGGTTGGCGTAATAATTCAGCAGGGAGCAGATGGCGTGAATTCTGTTAGAAGTGGTATCAACAGCGCGCATTAGCTTACCGTTAATTGAACCCCACTGTGTAATTATGTAATTTGGTGTAATGTGAACATTTATTTGTTATGGGGCATTAATGTTGCTTTTGATGTTAAAACACAAATCGAGCAGGCAGTGTTGGGAGCGGTGTCGGGTTTGTGGGGTGACTGCTGTGGTGTAGGTGGGTTGAGGGACTGAAATTCCTTGGGCAGGTTGAAGGATTCCAATAATACTTGTGTGCTGCCTTTTCTTCAAGGTGAATGAATATATGTAGACGTGTTTACAGTAACGCCGTGTTAGAACGTATTACACTTGTAGTGTGTGAGCAGTAGTAATAGTAGTAGTAGTTGTAGTAGTAGTAGTAGTAGTAAACATAAAAGACGAAATAGCATTAGTAGAAGTTTAGTAGTAGTAGTTGTTGTTGTAGTAGTAGCAGCAGTAGTAGTTGTAGTAGCGGTAGTAGCATCAGCAGTCGTCGTAGTCGTAGTAGCAGTAGTAGTAGCAGTATTAGTAGAAGTAGTCGTCGCCGTAGTAGTAGTAGTAGTAGTAGTAGTAGTTGTAGCAGCACCCGTCGTCGTAGTCGTAAGTTGTAGCAGCAGTAATGGTAGAAGTAGTCCTCGTAGTAGTAGCAGCAGTCGTAGTCGTAGATGTAGTAGCAGCACCATTAGTAGTAGTAGTAGCAGTAAACGTAGACGAAATAGCATTTGTAGAAGTCTTAGTAGTAGTAGTAGTTGTTGTTGTAGTAGTAGCAGCAGCAGTAGTTGTAGTAGCGGTAGTAGCATCAGCAGTCGTCGTAGTCGCAGTAGTAGTAGAAGTAGTCGTCGTAGTCGTAGTCGTAATAGTAGTAGCAGCACCCGTCGTCGTAGTCGTAAGTTGTAGCAGCAGTAATGGTAGAAGTAGTCCTCGTAGTAGTAGCAGTAGTAGCATCAGCAGTCGTAGTCGTAGATGTAGTAGCAGCACCATAAGTACTTGTCGTAGTAGTAGCAGTAAACGTAGACGACGAAATAGCATTAGTAGAAGTTTTAGTAGAGTTGTTGTTGTAGTAGTAGTAGCATAAGTAGTAGTTGTAGTAGACGTAGTAGTAGTTGTAGTTGTAGCGGTCGTCGTTGTAGAAGCAGTAGTAGCACCAGAAGTCGTCGTAGTCGCTGTAGCAGCAGTAGTAGTAGAAGTAGTCGTCGTCGTAGTAGTAGTTATAGCAGCACCCGTCGTCGTAGTCGTTAGTTGTAACAGCAGTAATGGTAGAAGTAGTTCTCGTAGTAGTAGCAGTAGTAGCATCAGCAGTCGTCGTAGTTGCTGTAGCAGGAGTAGTAGTAGAAGTAGTCGTCGTCGTAGCAGCACCCGTTGTCGTAGTCGTAAGTTGCTGCAGCAGCAGTAGTGGTTGAAGTAGTCGTCGTCGTAGTAGTAGTAGTAGTAGTAGTAGCAGTAGTATTCCGGTAACACTTAACAAGTTCCAACAGTTCTTTCTTTTACTCTTCCATGTGATACCGTCACGCTGGCTGCTCCCATACTGCACATGCTGCATCAGTACAGTAATCATCCCCATAGTCAGGGGCAAGGAAAGATTATCTGCAAGACATCTCCCCTCATCTCCAAAAGCTAATCCTGTTTAAGGAGTATCAATATGAGTCAACACTGCTGTTTGCTGGGGAGTTGTACAACCAGCCCCGCTGTTTTACACCGAGCAAACATCCTTCAATTATTTGGATTTTTTCGAAAAGAGTGAGTGGTTTTGGTTTTACGCCACTTTTAAGAATTTTCCAGCAACATCAAGACGGGGGACACCGGAAATGGGCTTCACACATTGTACCCATTTGGGAATCGAACCGGGTCTATGGCGTAACGAGCGAACGCTTTAACAACTAGGCTACCCAACCGCAGTTTTCGAAATGACGACGTAGGTCAAATATGCATCTGATCGATTCAGGTATAGTAACAATGACATTTATTATAACATACCGAAGTGTTAATAAATGGCCCGATGGAAGATCTATACTTCCCATCAAAAGTTTAGACTCACTAGTGTAAATATAGCCACTTACTTCAGGCAACTGTTCTAAAGTAGATTTTGCAAAATATTCCATACTGTTTAAAGGTGTTGTTTACACATGAACTGACGTATTGTAAAACAAATTCGTAACGTTGAAAAGATTATTGTCATGAGTTCAGTAAATGATAACAATCAGTGAAAATTGGCGAATTCTTAACAAAACTTTACGCCAAAACGCAGCTGTTCACATGCACGATATTTGCACGTGCTTTTCAGCAAGTAGATGCATGATCCCCGTGCAATTCATCTGCATAAGGTTTGCAGTTGGTTCCCCCCAAGTTAGTGGAGAAATAAATCTTTGATGTAACCACATAAACATACATAACATATAGTGTGTGTTTTTAGTGAGTCTAAACTTCTGATGGGAAGTATATATTGTAATAAAACGCATCTTGCCTGTTCCAAATCATTGGGACACATTGAAAGAAAAGATAAATAACATTTAGAAATATCTGTCTACGCTGAGTTCATGGTACGCGTGTTTTTCCTGCAATCGACGGAAATCTTTAGTTGCCATGTTTTATTGCAACCGTATATTCGGTTATTCCAGCCAAATACAACCCCGAAATTCCAGTCAAGATTGGCAAAGGTGGAAACTTTCATCGTCAGTTGAAACCAATACGACGGTAAAAGTGAGTGTGTTGGGTTAACGCCACTTTTAGCAGCATCGCGGCGGGGGGGACACCTGAAATGGGCTTCACACATTGTACCCATGTGGAGAATCGAACCCGGACGAGGGGACGCATTAACCACTTGGCTACCTTATCGCCCCTGCCACGGGAAAATGGTACATTCAATGACTACAAAACTCGTGTCGCATGCATGCACATCGACGTGTTTATTTTTACTATTTCCATTTCTTATTAAGTCTACACCTACTGATACAGTAAACTTTGTTTATAAGGACGACCCTTATAACGAACTGACGGACGTAACGAACTTGGTATTTTTCTTGTAACGGGCAAGATGAGCTGTATATTTTAGTCAATATGGTTATAACGAACTACGATTATACGGGGCTAAAATTAGTGGTCCTTTGAATTATTTATAACTAGTGTTCTGGAATCGGAAACCAAATCCACTATCGATTATCGGAGGACTTGTGGTGAACGATTATCGATTATAATCGAAATATATACATTTTTAATGTAATCACCAATTTTAAGGGTTTTCCCCAGGTTTTTTCTAAGTAATGTATTTTTATAACTAATACTGTCACGCAATGAAATGCACGCATGCAAGTAAGACACTGGAATTGTAATTAAACAATAAAAGAGGTTAAAATTTTACAATGCACATAGCTGTTGCTGTTGAGCGCATGTTTGTTCGTGAATGTTCATCAAATTAAATGGTTAGTATACTTAATTCGAGGGTGTTATACAAAAACAACAAAATTCCGATTAATCAAAAATATTTTTTTACAATCGATAATCATTTTTAATCCTTCTTTCGATCGATTTTCGATTTTTTTCGATCATCGGAACACCACTATTTATAATCTTAGTTTACTGTATCAAAGAATACCAAGTATGTAAAAACTGCTTACTGCGCTTAGCATGCCAAACGCTGCTTTATCTTGTCATTTATGAAATGGTACTTGCGGTGGTTAAAACGTTTTATCCATTTTGATCAATGATCATTTTGATAATTTATAGTTCGTTGATGGTTTTCCTCCATACAAATTCAATTGGTCTTCACGGCGACTGTCTACGATTTTGGCTCATTTACCAAATAAAGCTTACAAAGAGGGGAAAACCTTTTTGTTAAATATTATGCTGCACATGTAAACTCTCGCTCGTCTTTTGAACGATCCATTCCAATAGAACAAGTACGATTTTTACTGTTTAATATTCCGTTTCACACTTCAGTAGTAAATACTCTCCTTTTATGCTACGGCGGCCAGATACTCGCATTTACATACGAATCACCTCTGTATAAAACACATCGATTGAATCAAGCCTTGTAAATCAAATAAATCATGGACAAAGAGTTGATCTCTGACACAGTCCTGTCCTTCATCAACGGAGCATTTAACCCACAGAGCTTTGGGTTAAGTCATCACGTCAGACCACGGGGTAATTGAGTGAGGTTTTACGCTGCTTTTAGTATTATTCCATCACTATCACGGCGGGGGACACCAGCAATGGGCTTCACGCAGTGTACCCACGTGGGGAATTGAACCCGGGTCGTCGGCGTGACGAGCGAACGCTTTAGCAACTAGGCTACCCCACTGCCCCTTATGAACACCGAGTGAGTATGGTTTTACGCCGCGTTTAGCAATATTCCATCACTATCACGGCGGGGCACACCAGCAATGGGCTTCACGCAGTGTACCCACGTGGGGAATTGAACCCGGGTCGTCGGCGTGACGAGCGAACGCTTTAGCAACTAGGCTACCCCACTGCCCCTTATGAACACCGAGTGAGTATGGTTTTAAGCTGCGTTTAGCAATATTCCATCACTATCACGGCGGGGGACACCAGCAATGAGCTTCGTTCAGTGTTACCACAAGGAGAATCGAACTGGGTTGTCGGAGTGACTAGCGAACGCTTTAACCACTAGGCTACCTCCCTGCCCCTCATGACCGCGGAACATATACGGGTGTTATGTATGCTTTGTGAAACAGGTTTGAACTTCATTATTATAGTGGAGCCCAAGGTGAGCGTTACCATAAGTCTGTCTTCTGTCGAGATAACTGGACAAATCGTCCCTACCAGTTTGGGAAAGGAAAGATCGAAGTAATGCAGACGTTTATCAATTTGCTGGAACCAACGAGCTGTGTTGGTGATAAACCTAGAAATATTCGGAACGGACTGGCCCACACGTGTCTCCGATCAGCTTAACGTTTTATGTAACGGTAAAGTAGACTGTATTGTGTTCGGCAAGCAAGAGTGAGTGAATGAGTGAGTATGATTTTACGCCGATTTTAACAATATTTCAGCAATATCACGGCGGGGGACACCAGAAATGGGCTTCACACATTGTACCCATGTGGGGAATCGAACCTAGGTCTTAGGCGTGACGAGCAATCATTTAACCACCAGGCTACCTCATCGTTCCGGGAAGCAAGAAACTGGGTTCGCTAGGAAACATGGCAACCTCCGAGTCGTTCGCGGTCTCTTTAGATAGATAGTGAGGTGGTCTGGGGATAAAAGCATCATTAGCACTCACTCACTCACTCCCTGGTCATCATAAAGCATCTTCAAAAGAAACACTACGATCATACCACTACTATCAGCCCCGCGCAATCAATACAGGCGAGAAATGACGACAACAGCGTCTGCATGAGCTATGCCACACAACCAAGTTATCACCCTCAAATCGTAAACAGTGTCATCTAGCCATCCAAAATTCTTTTAATCTTTTCTCATATCGAGAGCGACCAGTACCAGTTCAACGCCGAGTTAATTGCCTCTACACAGACGCAGTTATCCGAGCGAACTGATTACAGCCTATTAGTATAGTCATTAGCCATTAGCCAGCGCTTCCTATCACAGCCACGGATCCGCGAATGTACATCCTACCTTGATAATTACACCCTTTCATCGCCCGCAGCTCACGGATTTCATTTAAAAGCTTTAAATTGAATTCTGAGATTCGAGCATCTCTAAAAACAATCAGTCCTGACCGCTGCTAAGGGTTGCTGTTGGTATCGATTGGCTGAAATATACATGGAGCTATTTCTGTCGACTGGTTCTGTAATGGTCTTGTCGTTGTCAATTACTTGTGTTATGTTTCTGTGAAGTGTATTTGAAAAAAACATAGCACATGCAGTACAAAAATGTGAACAGTTTGAAGTATGTTACCGTCAGAGATACAAATATCCGATGAAATGATAATAGACGTGTACAGTGGGTATCCATTAATCAAACAGATATTTGGAGATGTTGCGATATGATAAAACCGAATAAAAAAATTAAAATGAATTAAATGTTCAGTTAGACAAAGTTTCATAATATATCATGTGAAAATTCTGCAAAAGGTCGGACACCTTTTATCACCAGAAGGCTTCAGAAGGTGATTCTCTGGATACTTGTCATCTGGTCTCAAAGACTTATTGGTTTTGTATTTCGATAGTAATTTTAATACAAAACACCATGCCCCTTTGGGACCCTGAAAATGTGGGTAATCTGTCCTCCTGAAGTTGGATGGATGGTGCAACACGTTCCATCATTCCACAACTTTCTTCTTCAAGAACGTCATCAGTAGACCGACATGAGTGCAGATGATCGTCCACGAAACGGCCGACTGCGAGTGACGTCAGATAGAAAGGAACGGTACATCGTGACGTCACATAAACATGATGCAGTCCTACGTGCAACCACAAGTGTTTGAAAGATATTCGTTTGACTCACAACAGATAAACCAGCGGTCAAACAGTTTGACGTAGTTTGCGAGGTGCTAATGTCAACGACCTTCCGTGGAGCAACGCTGTATCCAACGTCATTCGCCGCACACGTCAGATGGGGGCTATCATCGGTATGGGCAAAACGGGCCCAGGACTCTTGTAATAAAAGTAACATTTACCACAATGCTCAGAGAACCTCGCGTTCCGTATGGAGTTGGGTGGTGTCGGATTATGTCGAGAATCTGTCTTCACGTTATCTGTGTTTATTACCTTCGGTACTCACTGTCAACTGTTTCAACACTCACTTCCGGTCTCCAGTGTTGCGTTTTAAAAGAAAAGACTCAACTGAGGCTGTAAGTACTGTGAATTTGAACGTAGTGGATTAATGCTTACGTGGGAATTCGGGTGAAGTGGATTTGAGCGAAATGGAGTGAGTGAGTGAATTTTGTTTAACGCAGTAAAATCCAGGCCTCACAGATTGATATGAGAGGAGAGCCCCAAGACGTGCAATGTTTGGTGAAACCCAAGGCTACGGGTATGTTGATGAAGAAAGGGGGCGAGCTGGGG
The DNA here is from genome assembly GCF_003918875.1 of Haliotis rubra. Taxonomy (NCBI): domain Eukaryota; kingdom Metazoa; phylum Mollusca; class Gastropoda; order Lepetellida; family Haliotidae; genus Haliotis; species Haliotis rubra. The sequence continues at coordinate 981,723 of NW_025766059.1, read as the reverse complement.
TTCGAACCCGACCGTAGTGTCTTCTAGCACGACTAACAGCTAACGAACAGCCAACTGTCAGTTCGACCACACATGACTACAATGAGAACCGGGTGACAGGTGAGTCATATGGGCTAACCGACGAATCGTTGCTCGTACTATTAACCACTGGTTTGACTCTTCCAGACAAAAGTACGCATAGCCGTTCCTATTGTTGACGGAATGTTGCAGACTCACGCTGCACTCAGCAATATTCCAGCTATGTGGCGGCGGTCTGCAAATAATCGAGTCTGGACCAGACAATCCAGTGATCAACAGCATGAGCATCGATATACGCAATTGGGATACGATGACATGTGTCAACCAAGTCAGCGAGCCTGACCACCCGATCCCGTTAGTCGCCTCGTACGACAAGCATGGGTTACTGAAGATCAATTCTAACGCGGATCTTCACGGGTACTATTTAGAAGCGAATATCAGGGGTAACCAATCCCTGAGTAGTTCCATCCTCCACATAGAGAATTTCCTTACAATATTTGTGTGGGACACAGGGCTTCCTATATTCTTATTTGTTTGTACATTGCTTTAACGCCACTCAGCTATATTGTACAGCTATATGCCGGGTTGTAATAATCGAGTCTGGACCTCAATCCCAATGATTGACATCATAAGCATCGATCTGCGTTATTGGGATACGATGACATGTGTCAACCAAGTCAGCGAGCCTGACCACCCGATCCCGTTAGACGCCTCTTACGACACGCACGGGATGCTGAAGACCAGTTCTAACCCGCATCTTCACAGAAGCAACGGGAACCGGATTAAAGGGAATACAGTGCTTATAGTGGCTCTGTTTCCGAGAAATACAGCCAACACGTTTAAGCAGTTTCTCGTTCTATTCTCAAAATCATGCTTAACCTTTACCAGAATGATAACGGTACATTAACGCCGTAAGTGTATGTTGTCATCCGTATGTATCGACAGCGCTATTCTTGTCTTGTTATTTCCGACTCTTGAAACACTGCCGACTCAACAATCATTATTGCCCATCTTGAAGTGGCTTATAAACCACATGTGAAGATATTCTGATATACACTTAATCTGAAGAGGCTACTGAGTAGGTAAAATTAGTCCCCAAACCCCATGACAGACTGCGAAACGTCACGGGAAGGAAAAGATACAATGTACATATGGATAAAAGAACAGAATGCCGTTCCCAAATGTAATTGTTCTTATAATCAAAGCTGAGTTTTGATAAAATGTATCTCATGTGGTAGATCTTGACGATAAGGGTAATCTGTTTCTTCAAACGGGATGTACTGACAAACTGGGTGGCTTTGATGTGGAACATTACTCGTTCTTCTGCAGTGCATCAAAAATACATTCATCTCAGAAGATACGGAAAGGCAGCACAAATTTGAAATGCTGGAGTGGTTAAATGAAAACTGAAAGACCTTGACCTTTTATCACTTGCGGCGAGGTAAAGGCAATCAACTGCCTGTACATAACCTAGTAAATGAGTGACTTAGTGAGATATCACGCTGATCTGAAAAAAGTATAAAAGTATAAAGTGGTGAAAAGACAGACAGACACGCACACACACACACACACACACACACACACGCATACATACATACACACACACATACACACACAGACACATACATACATACATACATACAAACATACATACATGCATGCATGCACACACACACACACACACACATACATACATACATACATACATACATACATACATACATACATACATACATACATACATTCATGCGATAAAGCAGGCCCTTAAAAAACACCATCCACCAGTTGAATTTTATGTTATTTAATAGCCAATATTTGTCTGTAGTATATGATGATGGCATTATTGGTAAAGTCGTTGTATATTTGTTACAAATAGCCCATATACTCAAAAGTTATTTATATACGATCATTATGTGTAGATGCAGACACTGACACAATTACTGTATTGTGGAATTGGCCAATTGATCAAAAACATTGAAACTTTTGGTACAAGCTGAATCATTTCACGATGGATGCATTGCGTCTTTATTGTATATAAGTATACACTGTATATGTCAACTACAATGTTCATAAGTAAGGACCGCCTCCGTGGTGTAGTGGTTAGAGCGTCCGCCCGGAGAGCGGAAGGTCGCGGGTTCGATCCCCGACCGCGTCATACCAAAAGACGTTAAAATATGGTACTTGTTGGTCCCTGCCTGGCGCTCGGCATTAATGGGTACAACAAGGACTGGTCGGCTCGGAGTCAGTATAATGTGTCTGAGTGGGGTATTCATGCTTCACTGCGGCATGGTATCTCAGTGGGCTAGCACTATAAAACCAGCTTCAGTCTGGGCTAGTACAAGCAGCCGCACCTACACATAAACACGCATGCACGTCGTCATATGAGCAAAATATTCTCCAGCGCGACGTTAAACCCAATTTCACCTCACCTCACCTCACCTCACCTCACCTCACCTCATAAGTAAGACGCCTTAACACGTACATAAGGATCTGATATCTCTCATCATAGTAGACTGACGATGCTCACTGCGTCAATCACGGGTTTGTGTAGTCCAAAATCAACCAGATATCAGTCTTGATGAAGCTGTTCATTATGACTGCGGCATACAAAATCATGAACCTTCATCTTAGTAGGAGGCGGTGGGGTAGCCTAGTGGTTAAAGCGTTCACTCGTCACGCCGAAGACCCGGGTTCGATTCCCAACATGGGTACAATGTGTGAAGCCTATTTCTAGTGTCCACCGGCGTGATATTGCTATAATATGGCTAACAGCGGCGTAAAACTAAACTGACTCACTCACTCACTCACTCACTTATCTTAGTAGACATCGCGTGGTATACTCAGGACTGATTCTTCCCCAAAATCCACATTCAGACAACTATGAGAGAAATCTTACATTACGGAAACCATTAGACAAACCTATTTATTATATCTCAGTTCGTTATCTTTGCCGAATTACAATTACGAGCTTACGAAAACTCTCGTGGAGTTTGTATCTATAGTCCTGAACCTGCACCTCAGATTGGGCAACTTAATAATCTTCACCGCCAAAAACCTGCGTGACGTCACATAGGCGGCGGATAAGAGAACCAACTTCATTTCTTATCGTTTTAACAAAATTGAAGTTCTTTCATCATGCAGTGTCAACCTTGGAGTGAGTTGACGAACATTAACCTAGCTTTGAAACATGATACTTGTTCTGTGAATGTTTGGAATATATTGCAATAATATTATCATGGGACCGTCCATGAAATGATACTTCACGGGAAGCCTTTCCTGGGTTGTTGTTGGTTTTTGGTCTATCAAACATTGATTTTGATTTGATTTTGATAGTTTAAAATTTGTTTACGCAGAGGAATCTGGAATCTTTGATGTTGGAATAACCTTGTAATGCCAACAAACAGAAGCATTCATTTCCTTATTTAATCAGAGCTACAAAATAATTATTTCTATGAGATTCAAATATATACATACATTAACAGAATAAGTGTCAATTAATAAAATTATTGTTTCACAAATATGACCCGAGAAGATCCGATTAGGAACCAATGCTTGTTGTAAGGTGAGGTGAGGTGAAATTGGGTTTAACGTCGTGCTTGAGAATATTTCTCTCATATGACGACGTGCATGCGTGTGTATGTGTATGTGCGACTGCTTGTACTAGCCCAGACTGAAGCTGGTTTTATAGTTCTAGCCCACTGAGATACCATGCCGCAGTGAAGCATGAATACCCCACTCAGACACATTATACTGACTTCGAGCCGACCAGTCCTTGTTGTACCCATTAATGCCGAGCGCCAGGCAGGGACCAACAAGTACCATATTTTAACGTCTTTTGGTATGACGCGGTCGGGGATCAAACCCGCGACCTTCCGCTCTCCGGGCGGACGCTCTAACCACTACACCACGGAGGCGGCCCATGCTTGTTGTAAGAGGCGACTAACATGATCAGATGGTCAGGTTCTCTGACATGACTGATGCATGTCATCGTATCCCAGTGGATATCGATATGCTCATGATGTCAATCACTGGATTGTTGGGTCCAGTCCATATTATTTACAGAAATAGCTGGAACATTGCTGAGTGAACCGTTCAACAAACATTATGTCACCGAACTGTAACGTTAGTCACAGGATAGGCTCAGAAATATCGATATGGAATCGTGCGTATACGAAATGACAGAGTATGTGAGAGAGTTTGGTTTTACGCCGCTCTTAGTTGTATCCAAACGTCATGGCAGGAGACAAACGAAACGGAATTGGCTTGTTGCACACATCAGAGATTCGAACCTGTTTTGGCACAAATGAAACATTAACAGCTTTGCTACATCGAAACCGCAAAGTAAAGAAACATAGGCATCATTAAATAGAGACAAAAATATTACATCATAAACGACATCATGGAAAGTCCGCCATTGCTGATGACGTTTGGACTCGACCGAATATATGTTGTGTGCGGTTGTTTTTCAGTTTCAATTTCACTCTGATCAGATTTTGTTTAACATGTTTTCCTCTTGTCGAATTCAGCAGTTCTTAATAATCGCTTGTCAACCCAAACGTAAACCGTTCTGGACGATCGGCTTAGCACGTTTTTACCGTAAGCGCATGTCAAAGAGTCACGTGACAGGATTGATCGTGGTGCTCGTGCAGGTGGGAAGAGATTTCACTTATTCTCAGAGACAAATCACGCTATTTAGGTATCGACGTTTTCCCCAACACAGAACGTAAAAACACTTGTCGGCAGCAACTTTTACGATTTTCTGTTGATAAAGAATTTGAAAATTTGCTTAAAATTTAAAATTTAAATGAAATATTTCTAAAATCATCTGAGATATGGAATTATGGCTGTGAATTCTCTTAGTTTTACTGCAAAGTAAAATTTACATGTCACTCGATAAAAGAAAGTTTATAGAATCATTTATATTGATTATAATTAGTTTAATCCTTCTCTCCAAATTGAATATTAACTATCATCAAAGACACTGAAAACTTGTTTAAAGATCATTTCTCTAATCATATAAAAACATATGTATCATACAGAAAACCAAATACATAGATTCAGTGTTAATGTCTTTCAAACCCTAAAGCTCCACAAAACTCTCATTAAAGAAGTGAGCACTTCCAAACAGACAGTGGATTATCAGTTCAGCTGATAAATACAGCCACTCATAAAATATTATTAAATAACAGGTCGGCAAAGGATCCTTCCTATAGAAACCGATTCATAAGAAAAACAAAAGAGACTTTAGCATCAAAGTGGAGTCGCAACGTTCATCTCACTGTTTACAAAATATCAGATATTATGCATGAATGTATAACTGTACTTCGGTAAATAATTATGTATCTACTTACTGCGATGATAGGTCTCCACGGTAACAGATGATGTACTCAAGCTCCACAACTCACAATCACAGAACACACTGCGCCCAACTTCAGATTTCCACAAATTCCTTCTGTGTCCTTTAACAAGCCGCTTTCAACTTACATCTTCAAATTCAAACCAACTTTGAGAATTTCCATTCCAACACGGCGATTAAGAATTTCCCCCTTGAAGTCTGACGCAACGAACTGTGTCTTTCCCAACTGCCCGTCAACCAGTGGTTCTCAAACTAAAGCCGAGCTCTGTTTTCGTAATAAAAATTACGTTTCGATTTGTTGGCCCGCCTCCAATTCCTGCCGACTAGCAGTGGCTATCAACAGAGCGCTTGTCAAAGAGAACTCTTTCGTTTGGAAGGCTGAGACTATGTCCGTCTTTTTCCGTCCTCGCCCGAGCGCTTCAGAGCTGATTGTCAAACACGACGGGTCTCTGTGTTACTTGCTACTGTTTGGCGCGCTGATCAGCAAATACTCTCGACGCTACCACTGATTATTTTTTCTCTTGACAGGAGTTTCGAGGCGATACTTGAAATAATTTTAAAACAATGATCGTCTTGTGATTGGGAAAATTGGTGTGTAAACGGTCAATACCAGAAAATGCTTTCAGGTAGTTAAATGGAGGTTTTTCTTTAAGAATCCCCTGCCGGGAATTTTGCTTAGCGTATCAGAGATGGGTCTGAGAAGTCGGAACGCACTGCAGTCGATTGCATCCGCCCTGGGGGTACAGTGTCAACAACCCGACCCTCGGGATTCGATAAACAAACAGATGATAGTTCTCGCGTAAGCAAGCGCAACGGCTTTCATCCCGGCCTCTGTACCGCTTCCCTTTACGAATAAACGTTACCCACACGGATTGGGATAAGTGAGACTGTGCCACCCCTCCCGCCCACCTGCCTCACCCCAGGAGCAAGGTCACGTGATACCACCTGTCCGCGCGTGACAAAGGTGAAATCCATTAATTATTTCAATATCAAACACTGTTTTAAAGGCACCGTGCAACCGAACCGCCTCACAATGCATTCAATGACCAGTATTATAACTGACCACTCTGTCATCTGAATCCGACTGACCGGTGCAGATCACATGACCGGGCACGCGCCGTAACTATAATTATTACTATTCAAATTTGAAGGGTCGGTTTGATGATGGCCATCTTGGACCATTCATTTAACGAGCGTGGAAAAGAAGGGGTTGAAGACGTCCATTCAGAACGACATTTACGATCATTATAACCTCGGATTTACCCCCGGCTAGTGTGGGAGTGGACTGTGGTCAGTCGGTGTTTGACCAGTTGGCTTTAGCCAAACACTTGTCAAGAAACCAGTAGTTAAAAGTCAATTATCAGCCCCCCTCAAATCCTCATGTTGATAACACTCATCACGAAACAGCTATGCACCCGTTTTTCTAGCATCTGGCCGGTTTCAGTGCCTGGCAGTTCAATATCCATGGTAATATGGCAATTCATCACCAAATACAAACCTAAATCACATGTTAACAAGCGGTGATTATTTTGTGGCTTTGTTTAGAGACGGCTGCTGAAAAAGTTTCATCAACCGACTCGAGCACGTATGTGCACGAGCAGGGCTGAAGCCTTGTGAGAAAATGCAATATCTTTAACTCAAACCAAAGACCTACATAGATTTCACCTATATTTTCGTCTTTGTTTAACGTACACTCAAAAACAGAAACAAAAATGTAAAACAATGGCGTCGTTCGCTAACTGCCCTAACATATATAAACATATAAATATATTACCCAGGTACATGTCTGCCTCTGTTATTACACAAACCAGTTGGTTTATGGTCTATTTATGATTCAACCAGTACCTATTAAATTAATTAAATCAAATTTAATTTAAGTAATGATGGGGTTGAACATGAATGTGAAGGGAGAAGCGGGGCGGTGGGATTGGTGTCTTTGGGCTAACATATCTTGACGACCCCCGATTTCTTACAATACACAACACACAAGCATCTCCTACTCCTCCCCTCCCAACAAGGACTCTCTCTCTCTCTCTCTCTCTCTCTCTCTCTCTCTCTCTCTCTCTCTCTCTCTCTCTCCAATACAATAGGCTCTCTCTCTCTCTCTCTCACCAATACAATAGGCAACCTCTCCTCATCGAGTCAATGCTTGATCATCCAAAAATATAATTGATTTCATTCCTTCAAATATTTTGTTATCCCTACAACGTTCAAGACAATGGCGCGGAGTAGAACGCTGGGTGTTCACCCACACGTATATTGTTCTTTGATGAATTGAATTGATCTTCTAAAGTTTTATCATTATCGAGACAAACCGTTTGAACAATCACATAAAAGACACCTTCTTCAAACATCAAACTCACATCTAATTACCACTTCAACGAAATTATTACGCCTTCGAAATTAATGTTTTTGCGCTGTAATTCCATTGGTAATATTTTTATAAGGCTTTTTAAAAAGTGAATCATTTTTATCAAAACTATCCCCTACATTAAAGGGTAAGGAATATCCCTCAACTTAATGACCTCAAACAATCCGATTTATCTGATGTTCTGAAGTGCGACCATCTTGAAACGGCGCCTGGAAGTCTCTCAAGGTTTTATGACTGTATTTAGCTGCGTTAATCCCTCGCCGTCGTTCTGACGTTGTCGACGTAGCTGTCAGTGGTTGTTCTCCAGGGTGGAGGCACATATATCACTTTGAGGTGACAGGTGTATGATGGGGCAGTTAGGAACGGGTTTAACCTGGATTACGGTGCCAACTCAATGAAAAGGTTCTTTTACAACAAAAATATACTGTTATAATGTTATATGCGATACATTTGGCCTCGTTCCGTCTTTCCTGATGAATCTGAAGCTGGTTTATTTTTCAAAGTCCAGATTGTGTGTCCAATGTCGTGTTATTGATGGAATAAGGTAAAAACGGCGTAAAACTAAAATGTAGGTAACGTGTAAGTTCGGTTAAACAGGGATCTTAGCTGTGTTATTGACATAAAGTGGAGTTTCGACGATTGTTTTCAGCCTCTTAGCCTGCTTAATAATTTTTGGGTGTTAGATTCAGTTTTCAGGTCTGTGCTTCCTTTCCTAATTGTAAGGCATTGTGCTAGGTGTTCTAAATTACAGCGGTGCGGGGGGTTGGGGGGTGGGGGTAGTTAGCCTAGTGGTTAAAGCGTTCGATCGTCACACCGAAGACCCGGGTTCGATTCCCAACATGGGTATAGTGAAGCCCATATCTGGTGTCCCCCGCGGTGATATTGCTGGAATATTACTAAAAGCGGCCTAAAACCAAACTCACTCACTCACTCTAAACAAATAATCACAAAGATTCAAGTTGAATATACACATTACCCATGGTAAACGGAGTGAGCAGACAGTATTTCAATTATATCATGACCAGAGTGAGAGGCTATTCCGACTTCCGCAGTATGTAGACTAGTCTGTCTCACAGACCCTGAACACCCTGTCAAGCATAGAAATGGTGTGCAAGTCTAGACCAGGTCTCATAATCAGAACGACTCTTGGGTTTATAAATTACCAGCAGCGGATCCTGCTGAAATGGTGTGACTCAACCTCAGAAACGTTTGGTTACATGTACATCGTAGGACAAGTTTGGACATGGACATCGTAGCATGACACAAGTTACTAATTACATTACATATAGAGTAGGATTTAACATGTTTGTTTGTTTGTTGGTTATATGGCGGTGGTCTGTAAATAATCGAGTCTGGACCAGACAATTGAGTGATTAACATCATGAGCGTCGCAATTGGGATACGATGACATGTGTCAACCAAGTCAGCGAGCCTGACCACCCAATCACGTTAGTTGCATGGGCTACTGAAGACCAATTCTAAACCGGATCTTCACAGGTCGATTTCAACATGTACAGTCTGTTTGCAGTGAAAACGTACCGATGAATGTCACTTTAAACCAAAAAGTAAAACAAATGAAGTGAAATTAACTCCGAATCCTCCTGATTTTACCTTGCCAATTGAACATTTAAATCTCAAGATTTTATTCGACTCAAGATAAAAGTTGTTTAACAAACGATCATAGTTTGACATGGCTATTATTGGTTTGTATTACAAATGAAACACCGAAAACGACAAGGGTTGTTATAAGTTAACGCTCTTCACGTACCGCATGTGAATTTGTTTCACTGTTCCAACTACTGCGCTTACCCCCTTGTAATACAAACCAGTAATAGCGATTTGAATCTATGATCGTTTGTTAAACAACTTTTATCCTAATTTGAATAAAATTTTGAGATTTAAATGTTCAACTGGCAAGGTAAAATCATGAGGATTCGCAATCTTAATTTCACTTTATTTGATTTACTTTTTTGTTTCAAGTGAAATTCATCGGTACGTTTTCACTGCAAACAGACTATTTATAGTGTGAGCGAAAAAACGATTGAACTTGAACGATGGACTGTGACTTTTGTGTGGATTGAGATGAACTGTAAAGGTGAAAACTAGATGACCTGACAATGTATGACATTTCGAACTCGGCTGTGACATAATCTACACCATGTATACAGTGATATGACATAATGTCCTGTATACTGCTAAGGACCAACTCACTGATCAACATCCCGAGTGACAACATCTCCTGTATACTGCTAAGGACCAACTCACTGATCAACATCCCGACTGACAACATCTCCTGTATACTGCTAAGGACCAACTCACTGATCAACATCCCGAGTGACAACATGTCCTGTATACTGCTAAGGACCAACTCACTGATCAACATCCCGACTGACAACATGTCCCTGTATACTGCTAAGGACCAACTCACTGATCAACATCCTGACTGACATCATGTCCTGTATACTGCTGTATACTGCTAAGGACCAACTCACTGATCAACACCCCGACTGCTAACAACTCACATCGCACCCCGAGTGACCCTCACTCCGAGTGACCCGCCGGTGCAAAGTTCCGATCTGAGACAAGCAGCATTCATCCCCTATTTCCATCACACTTCTTCTCTTCATCACCTGACCGAGAGGTCAATCGATCCAAGTACCCTCTAGTGACTAACCTTGCAGCGTGCCGACAACCACCGTTCTCGTACAATATAAACAGTATTCAATCAGTCACTGACACATATATGATTAATTTCATCAGAGACTTTCTGCCTTTCGAAGTTTGCTCTTGTGACCATCGGGTCAATTCGGTCAATCGGCACGGATCGGATGTTTTCGGAAATTATTAAGTTCATCTTTCGTCTCGTCCATCATTTCGCTCACAGCTACATTTTGTCGGGAAAAACATCGAAATGTATTTTGTCTCAACCTCTGATTAAGTAGTCGTGAGGTTGTGAATGTGAGAATACAGTAGTACGACAGTCATGGTCCCGGGCGGGCTTACGGGGATGACTGTTAGAAAGAGACTGGATTCTTCGCATGAATACAAATCACTTAAAGATGGCTTAATATGGCTTACATATTAACAGGCTTTTCTCAGTGACTGATTTGTCAACATATCTGTAAAACGATATTGAGATACATGTATGTTTCGCACATTTTTATACCTAACGTCAAACTTTTAAATAATCATAAATAAATACGTCGTTTAAATTCAACAAATTACTTTTATTAAACTGCGTAAACTGAGGGCATACGATGGAACGAATCACTGTAATACAATATTCCATCGCTATTATTACAAATGTACATTGTGCAAGTGTTCTTGAGAACCAAACTCGGCCGAGGTATTCCGAGAGCATCGACCGACACAATTTGCTCAAAGATTATGTTAGTTCCGACGTGAGGGATCGGTCGATCTCAGTTAATGAAGCCAAACATCTCCGGGTGAGTTTATTGGATTACATCTTTTCAGTATCGGTATTATCAGTGTCCTGGCTGAAATGCTGGTTTAGTCTTGTCACGTAATATACCACGGGATAGAAGGAACCGACGAATTTAAGGGGAATGGACAAGGAAGTCCTGTGTGAATTTTCATTTATAGATTACATTGAATGATAAAAACATTTCTCCATGATAAGAATGTAATTCTGACAAATTACTTCACATACTGATGCTAGTTCCTCCCCGCTAGTTCCTCCCCGCCAGTTCCTCCCCGCCAGTTCCTCCCCGCTAGTTCCTCCCCGCTAGTTCCACCCAGATGTTCTGGGTCCTGATCCACAAAACGTTCGTAGCGCTACGACATTCGTAAGCCTATGATAAATTGTAGATTTACGACAGGTCGTAACGTTACGAACGCTTTGCGGATCGGGACCCTGGAGAGTCAAATCTTGGCGTCCGATTAAATGGTCTTGTTCTAATAATGACCTTTGGAGTAAGCTATGTGGCCATACAAAGAGTTTAAACCCAACTCACACAATCATTGAGAAAAAAATCACATAAAAATAATTACTAAAAGATACAGGATTTGGGTCTACAATCCAAATATTTGCTTCAGGTAGCGATGTTCAGATGCCTTTACGTGGTATATTATTTTGTTGTTTGTAATATTATAAGTTAAGCGACAAAGGATGAATTTAATTTTAATATTGTTCTGAAGCTGCTAAATTACTTCAACATATTGCTCACCAAATCAAAACAAACATGTTTTCACACAGTTTTATGTACTTGTCCATCTTTAAACCCTGATCGTAGTTTTGAATGATGAAATATTGGTAATTGTTTTGAATGATAGCCAAGATATTGGTAATGGTTAAAGCGTTGATTCATGAATCTGAGTTCGAATCCCCACACGACAATGTGTGAAGCCCATGGTTCCCCGTCATGTTGCTGGAATATTGCTAAAAGCGGCGTAAAACCAAACTCAGTCAGTCAGTCAGTCAGATACATATATCTTACATTGTGCATCAGCCTCGATCCTTAACTTACCAGAAAGGTCAAGGACCTCTCCAGACCAACACATAGCTCTTTAACATTTTCGTATCCAGTAGATCATCGGAATTCACCCTCGTGTTCATCAACAAGGCTTACTCTCCAGAAAAAAACACCTCTTTGAAGTGTGTTGATTCGAAACACTACACCCTGGTTCAAAACTGGCGCCTATCGATCTCAAATACCTGTTCCGCTTTGGTCCAGGTATAATCTAAGTTCTGTTCCCTTTATCTAAATTTGTTATAAAATACTTCACCGCCTCCAAGGTGTGTAGAAAGCTTTCCGATTCTATTCTCTACGCCATTGCATAACTCAGACATATTAACAAGGTGCTGCAAATCTCGCGCTGGCGTAAGTTCAGACGAGACTTTGTTCCCTACCGGAGGTACGTCAGTTTATCTCAAATTTTAACACCAATCAGTGACGGAGGCGCTAAGATGTCGGTTCTGCAAGTTGTTTTGTCGTCTGGCTCGTTCATTGTCGTCTGCTACATTCTGTTGCGTCTGCTGTTTCTGGTCTCTGCCAGCTTGTGTAATGTCGTCACATGCAGAAAGTGTCGTCTGGTGTTGGCCATCTGCACTGCGTTTGTCATCGTTAGTGTCGTCTGCTATTCTAGACTGTGTACACTTCCAGCACGGACATAGCGTCATCTGTGTCGTCTGCGGTCATGTTCACCATCCTATACCATGACGCCAGAAATGGGCTTCACGGACTGATTATATCCAGTAGAGACTGACGCGACAGGGCAATACCTTTAATCCAACAGAATATGCCCTTCTCATATGTAGAATGACGTATTTGACGTATATTTAAGGTATTTTACCGATTAGAAGTAAAGGACAGTCGACCTGTCATGTTACTACTATGACTAATCAATCATGGCATGACATGACGAGACAGATTATTTTAGTCATATGAAAGAATCCATTAATACATAACATTTTGTAATAAAATTGTACAAAGCTAAAGAGCCGTCCTTTACACAGAATATTCAGTGTATGGCTGACAAGCATAATGAATTCCTTCCTGGCAAATATATGACGGCGTATGGATGAGTTTCTCCTTACCATTGTCCTTACAACTCAAACTGTAACGATCCAACAATGCTAAACACATCACATAACGGGGCGGTGGGGTAGCCGAGTGGTTAAAGCGTTCGCTCGCCATGCCTAAGATCCTGGTTCGATTCCCCATATGGGTACAACGTGTGAAGCCCATTTCTGGTGGCCCCGCTGTGATATTGCAGGAATATTGCTGACAGTAGCGTAAAGCCAGCCTGTCTGAACCTGAATCACTCACTCACTCACTCAACAAATAATCAGGACCAGTTGAGGAACCGTCGCGGTAATGTAACCCGGATGTCGGACACTGTCGAACGTACATCGGTACACACATGCCTCTCTTTGTAGACACTCGGGCAATATGTTCCTTTTCTTCTTTCAGTTTCAACGTCAGGCGCATGTTTTATACAACACCGTTCCTTGATTTCAGTCCGAGCGTATCTTGCCCAGAGACAGCTATGGGTCTGTTATCTGAAGTGCAGTCTAGTGCGTATAATCAGCTCCATTCACTCGGTCCCAGATGCCGAGGGGCGAGATAGAACTTGTTAGACACCAATTGTTGAAATTCGTAGCAGGAGTTTGCAGATGTAAGTAAGCAAACTTATTTACTTTGTTCTGTTTGAAAAACAATATCACCACACGCCAAACAAATGGGCTTGTCTTTTATGTCTGTTAGCATTCGGCCACCTGAATATAGACTAATGAAGAAACGCTTCCAGCTGCTGGAAAACAACGCGCCACATTGCACATTAGATGATTTTTTAGAAATCGTCATGACCTTCATTCGACTCAACAACAACCAACTCCTGCTCCAAGTGGAGCGGTGGGGTAGCCTAGTGGTTAAAGCATTCTTGCGTCACGCCGAAGACCCGGGTTCGATTCCCACATGGGTACAATGTGTGAAGCCCATTTCCTGTGATCCCCGCCGTGATATTGTTTGAATATTGCCAAAAGCGACCTAAAACCATACTCACTCACTCCATGTCGATCCACGTGTCTCATCGTCGTTGAAATCCACTCCGCTTAAATATGTTTCGTTTAAAACCATACCTCTCTGATCAAGTCCGCAAAAACCAATACTGCTCGAACCTACTGCGATCAACATTAATTACACCCACATCCACCATGCTCAAATACAAATCACTTTGCTCAAATCAAAATCACTCCTGACAACCCCTCAACTGAACTTATCCACTCAAATCTATTCCTTCTTATCATGGTATCAACTCAGCTCGTGGACACAAGTGGCATGGTGGTCTAAAGCACCGACATTCATATCTGCAGAGTTAGGAGTGCCAGAAACCTACTTTCGCTTCAGTTTGTTTCTTGCTTTGCCGTCACTACGTCCAGGTTTCACCATTGAGGTAAACGCCTAAGACCCGTACTTTCACGTCCAGGTAAATCGTCCGACCCGCCGTTTCACCATTGTGGTAAACATCTAAGCCCTGTACTACTGCGTACTCTCCTCCCCAATCATGGCGACCCGCCGTCCTGTAACTGAACACCGTACAAGGCGGCGTTAAACCGAAATAACTCACTCACTCAATCCGATGAAATCCACTACTTCCCTCATTCCTTTACGTTCACTCAAATCCAGCACGTTCGTATCCATAGAACTGCTTCGTTCGTTCGTTTCCTGTTTAACGCCGCACTCAGCACTATTCCAGCTATATGATGGCGGTCTGTAAATAATCAAGCCTGGACCAGACAATCCAGTGATCAACAGCATGAGCATCTACGCAATTGGGATACGATGTGTCATCCAAGTCAGCGAGCCTGACCACCCTATCCTGTTAAGAGCCGCTTACGAAAAGCATGGGTTGCTGAATATCAATTCTAACCATGATCTTCACGAGTGCCGCAATCCTGCATGCAAAATGCAAAAATATTTATTAATCAAATATAATCCTTGAAATAATGTTAGAGATCAAAGGGATTAACAACAGCAGCAGGAAAGGATATTGGTTTCTAATGCAGTAACAACTAGAGGAAGCCAATTGTACGTGGGGTGGATCTAAATATACAATAGTGATAAGATTACTTAGTGGTGATAGCTGGAGTGCACTGTTGTTTTATCAGTTCATTGTAGGCGGATGGGATGAGATATCCTTGGTCTCTATTGATTGAGAGTTTGTGTCGGCGTATAATAACTGCTTCAGCCAATTCACTCTTTGGTGAAATCATGGAGGTTTTTTTGACAATATTTCGATTTTTTCCCTTTTGATGTTACAATTGAGACAGTTGATGATCTGGTCTGAAATGGCTGATTTTCTGTCTAATGTGGTTGTAGATGTTAAGTGGGGTTTTATTTATTCTTACGTTAATGGGACGGGAACGTTCACCTTCGTAGGAGTCGCCACAGCAAGTGATTTTCCTACCTTTCTCTTTTTACTTCTGATGTAATTATAATGCTTCGTCACATCCAAAGTGAGCATATTCCGTCTTGTTCGATGACACTGCTGAAAGTGATGCTGAATCGTAATCCCTCACTCACACACGAACGCTATACGCCCAGGGTTATCGGCACCCACCTGTCCCGGTATCAGTTGCCCCACCCCCTGCCAACACACGGAGATATCTCACTTATAGGTGCAACCAACTACAGCTCCGCTAGCCATTACGCCAGATCACGTAACGCGGAGCATCTCACACCCCTGCGGCCATGACGGGAAGAGGTGCTGAAGTTGATAACTGGAACCCTGATAATGCCGGCTAGACCTACAGAATGGACGGGGGAGGAACTCAGCAAAAACAATCATCAGAAATACTCAAATCAGTACAGATTCATCACGATCGGCTACATGATGAAGTCATTGACTTTGAATGTAAGTTGGGATCTTGCAAATATCAAGATAGCAGATATTCTTTTGTTTTAAAAATAAACCCAACTCGTATGGTGTTGAACACCGATGACGTAATGGACAATGATTTCATTCGGATCTACTCTACTAGAAACCTTCGTTAAAGCTCCTTCAACTCTGCTGAAATCCTTCTGTGTACATGTCAATTCTTTGCTTCTGCCACTTTGTTTATTTATAAGCTGAAACAATATTTGTTTTTGGAATTTTGCGAAATCAGAAATTCTCAAGATCATGATGTTAGAACGGCCATCAACAACGCCACTTTCGTGTTGAAAATGGGAAGACTTATCAGTTTTCCAGGAAGGTTGCTTGTACTCCCATTGATTTCTACTGTCATTGGAATGCTGATAAAATACAGTTGTGTAATCTTGCTGGCGTTAAGCGTTAAATCAAGTAGTGTATCAAGCTCTAGGATAGATGGTGCCAGTTGGTGAGGAAATCGCGGTCATGATTCAATTGGTTTAAATTTGCAGTAAATACAGGAATGATATGAATAAGAGGCCGAGAGGATATCGTATTCTGAACGTAAGATGTTTCCTTGAGCTGAATTTGGTTAGGTAAAATTAATGCCATCTCGGTGACATGGACTTTCAACGCTCGAGATATTTTGTTTCATCATTTTAGGCTATTTAGGTCGGTAGGTCGCTAAATATGCAATTGTTGTTCATTATTTCCTTAATTTGTGAAGGAGGTTGGATTTTTTTCATGATGTAGGTCAGGAGATTTTAAAGATATTTTTCAACCGGGTTTAACATTATTTGCATTGATAGTGACATTAAATGAGTTTTTAAAACATGTTTCTCATTTCTGGTCAGTGGAATTTGTCACATTTCACATTTCACATTTCAGATTTCTAAACTCAGTTTTCTTTTAAAACAAACAAAAGAGTCATAATTACAGCCCTGAAATAAAATAAAATATATTCTGGAATTGAGCCCTCGACTATTAAGGTATTCATTAATTTCAGCCGAAAATAGAGAGAAAGAACTCGAATATTCATATAAGGTCGCGCGTCACACCTGGGATTCCGGGTCATCTAAACATCTAAAACTTCAACACAAGAGCACATAGTCAGTCTTGACTATCCTGTCACAGATTCCATTGCTGTGAAGGGCAAGATAAGTGTGAATATCATATGAATTTATGGGTATTTATATAGCGCCATAGTCCATCCCAACTACATGCATGATCAAAGCGCTTTGTTTCCCTCGATCATTGGATGTCAATCTCAACGGCACATCGTATTTTCAATCTCAGCTCCCTGGGTGCAGTGATGGCTCCAGGTGTTCGCGAAAAGGGTAAGCATCTTCTCTGCTACCGGGACGGTGGGGTAGCCTAATGGTTAAGGCGTCCGCTCGTCACGCTGAAGACCCGGGTTCGATTCACCGCATTGGTACATTGTGTTAAGCTCATTTCTGGTGCCACCCGTCATGATACTGCTGGAATATTACTAAAAGCGACGTAGAACCTTACTCACTCACTCACTAATACCGGTAGCATCCGCCATTCACACAATTTGCATATAAAAACTATATTCCCTGAACGCCTGCCATGCGACGGCAGACTGAGATGCAATTCCTGCAATCTAAGACTACATCTTTCCAAAACTTGGCAAGTATATAAAGAGAAAAATCTTCTTTTGAAAAGTGATCAAAGCAAGAACCAAACTGCAATGTTCCCATGGGTTTGTCAGAAAGGGTGTGTCACGATGACATATTCATGTGAACTGCGACTAGTCCAGGTGTCAGTTGTTAATCTTGCTGACGAGGGTGAATCTGATTAGAATTTCTCTAAACTCTCCCTTGTTTTCATCAAACATAAACATCAAGTACATATGTATGCCATTAGTCGTATTGCTGGGAACGTTGTACTGTGGATTCAGCACTTCACAGAACCCTTTAAAGCCTTTCAATAGCCAGTCTCTCAGACCCTAGAGAAGAAACAACCCGTGAAGATGCGGGTTAGAATTGATCTTCAGCAACCCATTTTTGTCGTAAAGGGCGACTAACGGAAGTGCGTGGTCAGGTTCGCTGACTTGATTGACACATGTCACCGTTTCCCATTTGCGTAGATCGATGCTCATGTTGTTGATCACTGGATTGTCTGGTCCCGATTCGATTATTTACAGACCGTCGCCATATAGCTAAAATTTGGCAGAGTGCGGCGTTAAACAGTAAACAAACAAACTACAGAATAAACTGAATAGGAGTCCAAACCTAGCCTAGATTTGACATGAAATTTGGGTCCTGTTTTGCATTGTAAGTCTGTATTTTTTTAAACAAGATAGCTTTATTTCAGGGACTTCGTGTCAGTCTAAACATTTGAAAGGGCCCTAAGCTCTTTCCCTGCCAGAGAAACAACATATTTATAGCTACATTTTTATAAGCTGATTCTTGAACGGTCTTGGCCAAGTCTAAATGACTACTGAATTCAACAAAGTGACATCTGACGTAATCAATCGGCGCCATGTGGTCTCTAAAAAAAAGACAGATTATCAAGGGGGATATTTCTCCAGAGGATAGGAGTACTAGTTTCTCGTCGTCCACTGTTTTTTTTCTCGAATGGTGACTTTACCCGAATGGCATTCGAGTACCCGAGTACAAATTTCCAGCCATTTCTATCTGATTCTGCAACTATCTATGAAGAGGATGGCTGTAGATTCCCGTGCAGCAGTACTTGTTTTACTCAAAATGTGCTCTGAGATCTGAAAAAAAGAATACTTTTTTAGCACCATGAATGTATTCTCATCAACAATGAACAGTTAGTTCCATAAGATGTTGCTGCCAGTTAAAAATACGATAACCAGAACATAGGCGGATCCAGAGGGGTGCATGGGGTGCACCCCACCCCCTTTGTCCTGAAAGTTTATTAAATGACCCTTGGAACTCTCGTGAAAAGGGTGAAAATACTGTGCGCGCACACGCACGCACACAAGCACGCACGCACGCACACACACGTTCTGAACTGTGCACTCCTCCTTTCTCAAAAAGCTGTTTCCGACCCTGCCAGGATTTGTAAAAGAATAATGATTATTGAATATATGAGTGTGATACAAGATACAGTTTTAGCACGCCACGGTAACTGGCAAATGATGAGTGTTTTCCTTCTGTATGGATGATAAAGTTTTTTCAAAGGATAAAGATGGGGCGGTGGGATAGCCCGGGGATTAAAGCGTGTGTTCGTCACGCCGATTACCAGGGTTCGGTTCCATTTCCCACATGGGTAAATATATGGTGAGCCCCGCCGTGATGGTGCGGAATGTTGCTGTACATAACATACCTACTCACTCACTCACTCATTCGCTCGCTCGCTCGCGCTAATGGATATATCGAGTCTCATGACAGCACAGTTTGGGGATACTGAGAATATAACCAACATCAGTAATTTGATGTCCTGATAATGGGGAGTTGCTGTCACTTATACATAAGCGTCGAAGTACCGCACATTGCACGAAATTCCCGTGCAGCACCTGCTCCCTGGAATTGGACTGTCTGCACTGAAGGTACCAGGATGTAAATTGAACCCACGTCTTCAAATGACGGACTCTCATTGAGAATAGCATGCAGTCGCGGTTTTAAGGATCGTTAATTTCAGAGTGAAATTATGAATCAGTGTCCAGGGGGTCAGTCATTCCAGAATTCTGGTCATAGTACCCCGTGTTTACGAGGTTTCAATCGGAGAAGATGGCTGCTGACTAGCTGTGAGTGATTGCCTCTTATGTTACAGCTGTGATAACACAGAGCGCCCATCTGCCGTGACCCCCAGATGGTCAGTCCTTTCATCAGCTGACCATCAGCAGCCGGACCGGTAGCTTCTTCAGCTCTCTGGCCACTCGCATCCGTTATCTGTTGAGTGGTCAGTTACAATTACCGGACAATACGGGGAGTTGGCAAATCCATTGTAGACACGGATAAGTTTTAGAGATAGGTTTGAGAGAATTTCAGAACTAATATTGCCTAGGCCTACACGCTCGTAGACATATACATATACTTATATATGCAGAACATGGCGTGC
Source organism: Haliotis rubra (assembly GCF_003918875.1). Taxonomy (NCBI): domain Eukaryota; kingdom Metazoa; phylum Mollusca; class Gastropoda; order Lepetellida; family Haliotidae; genus Haliotis; species Haliotis rubra. The sequence goes on along the minus strand of NW_025766059.1, from coordinate 961,552 downwards.
CCGCGTTTAGGTGTACCCTCTCCTTTTCTCAGACACACGCAATACTAACTGCTCCATGGGACATAAACTTCGGTTACGTCCAATGTTATACAAGCCTATTCCAAAGCTATACAAGCCTATTCCAATGATATACAAGCCTATTCCAACGATATACAAGCCTATTCCAAAGTTATACAAGCCTATTCCAAAGTTATACAAGTCTATTCGAACCATATTCAAGCCTGTTCCAAAGTTATACAAGCCTATTCTAAAGTTATACAAGTCTATTCCAACGATATACAAGCCTATTCCAACGATATACAAGCCTATTCCAAAGTTATACAAGCCTATTCCAACGATATACAAGCCTATTCCAACGATATACAATGCCTATTCCAAAGTTACACAAGCCTATTCGTACAACAGAACAAGCATGACGTGTAATGTCATCATCACTCAAGTCAAAACTTACTTTCAGGCAAAGAGTGCTTCTGGACTTTGACAGGAGGCGCTTCTTCGCTCAAATTTAGTCTTATTTTGTTTCATCTGTAAATCACGTGCTCTATACATTTAGAAACATCTAGGATCAAACCATCCACAGAGGCGGTGGGGTAGCTTAGTGGTTAAAGCGTTCGCTAGTCACGCAGAAGGTCCGAGTTCGATCCCCCACATGAGTACAATGTGTGAAGGCCATTTCTGGTGTCCCCCGCCGTGACATTGCTGGAATATTGCTAAAAGTGGCGTAAAACTAAACTCACTCACCTCATCCACGCGTTGACAGATGAACAAAGGTTTGGTTGTTTGGACGTGTAGAGAATACATGGCCCGGTTAGACAAAGCGATCTTAGCACAGGGACTGTCGTAAATCTGTGTTGGAGTTACAACAGTGGGAACTAATCATTTTGTGGTTAGATAATGTGGTCTGCAGGATGGAGTTTAGTCCCAGACATTAAGTCCCAGAAATAACGATATCGTATTTAAAAATTCAAATATAAAATAAAATTCAAAACGAGCCAAGATAGATTTGAAAATGTCATGCTTAGAACTGAGGCAATCTAGATTTGCTCAGTGATTCTTGAGTTGAGTTGGACTTGAGTTGGACCGAATCGTTGATTCCACCGACACAATCATGAAATGTCAAACACTTTCTCCCTCTGTCCAATCTACGAACTTCTCACGATATCTGAACATCTTAGACATATCAGTGCATCTATATATTACCCTAAGAATGCAAAATCTTTTTCCTTTTTTTCATATTTTGCGAACAGAAAATTAACACTTCACCTCCGTCATAGCTACAGTCAATATTCGTGTTCTCCAATAATCGCGAGTCGTGGTGCCCCAGACGCTATCGTGGATTCCCATCGTTCACATAACAGTAAAAACTATAATCGTCCGCGTTTGTGTCAGATTTCGGCTTTGATGAATAAAATGATTTGTTTGTGTGGACATTTTATTTGAGTAAACGTCACAAAGTGCAGTATTTATCCCGCAGTATATTGATCGCGGCGTCATGTTATCAACGATAACGTCTTCCGATTTGACATGGGAATATTCCTGGTTTTATATACGACAGTAGGTTTAGAAATGGCAAATGCGTGTGATTAAATTTCGATATAGGATCTCCTCTGGCTGCCGTTAAAATAATTTTTATCTTATTGTGTCATTTTTCAGGATGAAAGGTCTCACTAGGAGCTAAGAGTGGGAGTTAATTTAGAAATGTTTTTCTCTACCAACTGCAAAAAAAATCTGCTTTCAATTTATTGTTATTGAAAATTATGGTAAGTGAATAAGTCGAGTTTTAACGTTTTGATCAGAGGTTCTTTGATCACTTCCACGTGAGCATTGTATGTTTAGATCTGAACCTGGCATGCCAGGTAAAATCAGGACTGATGTTTGGATTTCCACTGGTCCACGTGAGCATGGCGGCGGTCTGTAAATAATCGGTGTATGATGTTGAACCTGGCATGAGCATAATTACGGAATTGAGACCAGGATTTGTGTCAACCAAGTCAATAATCCTTATCCCGTTAGGTTGGGTTGCTGACCAATTTAACCTGGATCTTCATGGGTCCAGAACTGATGTGGATTTACCACTTTGTGAAACTCTTGGCATGTGTATGGTGTATTCGTTACACCTGGCTATTCGACGGACCAGGGATTCGAATAACCCTGATCAGGTTGTAACGAATAACTCTGTCTAAGTAAACTTAGGCTCAGTATTATTCGTTACACTGCTATTCTGAATAGCAGTGTAACGAATAATACTGAGCCCAAGTTTATTTAGACTGCACAGCTCTGCACTTTAGACGAATGGGTCACACATGTCCCCAAAGATATAAAGTCGATTTGATATTATCAATCGGTGTTGGTGTAACCTACCGGTATAAAACCTATTCCCAACTCGATGAATGACTTGTGCCCACCATTGTATTGGAATGTTGAGAAAGGCGGCGTAAAACTATACTCACACACTTGATGATACGGAATTCATGTCCAGCTTCAGGGGCGGTCAGGGGCGGTGAGGTAGTCTAGTGGTTAAAGCGTTGGCTCGTCACGCCGAAGACCCGGGTTCGAATCCCCCACATTGGTACAATGAGTGAAACCCATTTCTGGTGTCCCCCCGTCGTGATATTGCTGGAATATTGCTAAAAGCGGAGTAAAACCAAACTCAGTCAGTCAGTTAGTCAGGGGCGGTCAGTTCTCTATGACCATCACAAACTGCTTTTCAGACACAGCTGTAGTGAAGTTACTTGCCTCAAGGTGTGAAACAAAGGTTATGTCTTTAAAATAGCTGTCTATCGGTATGACACGTGACACATGTGGTCTCTCCTTAGGCAACTGAGTTCGTTCATGAATTTGCCTCTATTCAGCAGTGAATGGGTACCCGATGGGATATGTCATATGACTGTTAACCTTCCAGCGCCCCACAGGCAGCTAGGGTTATCCGGGGTAATGATGCGTTAGCGCTTTGAGCATGCACAAGTGCGTGGACACAGGCGCTATATACATTGCCATTATTATTTTATCATTATGAACATTTCAAAATAACTAGACATTTAACCTTTGCCCATTATACAGTTAGCATTTGGAATAGTTCATTTCATTTTATTCAAAACGTGCATTACTTACAATTGACGGACCGAAAGGGTCCAACTCAAGGCAGTGGCAGAAAAATCTGATGATCACAGGTGTTAGCTGAGTCTCTGCTCAACTCTATTTTAACGGTGGTTTGTGATGGATTGTCGTGATGTAGCTTAACGGCGTAAACCAACATTCACTCGTTCATTTCATCAGCATTTGAGTACCCTTTGCGTAGAGTGTGGTAGCACAGTGGTGAAGTAATCGGCTCGTCACGCAGCAACTCCGGATCGAATCCCCCAATAATCAATACCTGAAGCCCATTCATCGCGTTCCTGACTTGATACAGCTGGAATATGTCCAACAGCTGTAAAACTATGTACACTCATCAACACACCGTCCGTAGCTCTTGTGTTAAACTAATGGCTTTAAGTTTCTGATTGGTAAACAGGGCGAGATGCTAACGTTAATGGGAGACCGTCGTATCCTAAACGGTAATCGATGTTCACTCTACTGACCATTGTTCACAACCCATGTCTTAAGGTTACCTACCAGAGTTACATGACTAAAGACAGCTGACAAAGGTGGTAACCTACATCTGCATGTATTTCACGTTACAGTACCAGTCACTACCTCGTAACGATACCCTAACAACAAATGTTTATTTTATTGTATTATCGCGATTACCCAGTACAAAGTGACCATAAACCCAGTCGAGCTTCTACCCAATTCTAATGAAGCTTGTCAAATGTATTTTTTATGTTTTTTTCTCCTCTTTACCGTTTACACAAGAGATTCAAGACGCCATTTATCGCTCGAGTCGAGGAACCTTGAGTGATGTCCTCATTTTGTGTTCGTTCTATTTGCTAAATGTTTGTAGTCCATTATCCCTGCAGATGAAGCTATAACCGCGGCTTACGGTCTTCATATGAGGGAATGTAGGACAATTCTGATCTTATCAAAGAAATGGTTTAGATGGAATTAATGCAATAGTCAACGTGCCTCGGGTCTGACGTTAAAGATACATGAGTTCAAGTGGTAGTGATTCCAAAAACTGTGTTTTCTCGGAGGGCATTCTCCCAAGATAATAACAGCATGTACATTATTTAACCGAATATGGTTTATAGGCAGAGCCGGTTACACAAACTGTTGTTAGCAATAAGACTGGCTTTAGTCTGTATTAAAGTATGCGACTCGTCTAAGTTAGTGAGTGAGTTTAGTTTTAGCAATATTCAAACAATATCACGGCGGCTTCACATACTGTACCCGTGGGTGGAATCGAAAACGGATTTTCGGCGTGACGAGCGAACGTTTTAACCACTAGGCCACCCCGCCGCCCGGGGAGTCGTCTGACAGCTTGATAGAACAGGCCTGGGTATTTGATTCGTAGTTTCTTCATGAGCTTCGCGGTGGGGTAACCTAATGGTTAAAGCGTTGGCTCGTCACGCCGAAGACCCGGGTTCGAATCCCCACATGGGCACAATGTGTGAAGCCGATTTCTGGTGTCCCCCGCCGTGATGTTGCTGGAATATTGCTAAAAGCGGCGTAAAACCAAACTCAGTCAGTCAGTCATGAGCTTCGATCGGTACAAGGCACACACGTGTATGAATCTCATTGACCTAACCTTCCTGTAGTTAAATCTATGTTACCGTTATATATTACATGTGTTCAGCTCTGATTTATGGCAGTAGATATTTGAGGACATTTTGCATTGATTTTGTTATCAAATATATTTCATGTGACGAGTCGATCGCAGCATCGGAGTAAATGTCCGTCTGATAATGTCGGTCAGCGCTGTTAAGCGGTATCTAAGAACATCATTTACCGTTATTTTGTCATAATGGGCCTCGTATCTCATGACGGAAGAATCCTGGAATCAGAACCACGGCTCTTGAAGAACATCTAAGCTGACTGTGACTCTAACTAAACATAAGAATCTCCAATTAAACGTTTTTATATCAAAAATGGAATTAGATTAGATTCAAACTGAATGTTTCTGTCTCAGAATTTAAGGAATACGGATGTCAAACATTTGCCCATGTCTGTGCCGACCTGTGGAATTCCCTATCAATGGATCTGAAGAGTGCAACGTCACTATTTCAGTTCAAACAGTTCAAACTCAAATTTTCGTGCCTTTTGACTAAAGGCTGACACGTTTTACATTTGTTGCGCTTTGAACATACGGTGTCCAGAGTTCAGCACATTACTATTATCATTATTTACAGATAAAAGAAATATTATAATTATAATTGTTGGTTTTGACTGAATCAGTTAAATCAAAGCAAGCACATTGTTCTATAAGATCATGCTTTATTGATAAAAAGGAACGATAGAAACACCAACAACCCCACCCCCACACCCACACCCATCCCCAACCCTACCCCTTCCATCATGTTAGGACCGCCTCCGTGGTGTGGTGGTTAGAGCGTCCGCCTGGAGAGCGGAAGGTCGCGGGTTCGATCCCCGACCGCGTCATACCAAACGACGTTAAAATATGGTACTTGTTGGTCCCTGCCTAGACTAACAACTAGTCTCTGAAATGAACATATTTTACTGAAAAAAGTTCATAGTAAAACAAAATATCATATAATGAAAAGGAGCCTTGAGACTTTCTTCATTTTCAGAAGCTGAGGAAATTTAGACTTGCCACATTTTCTAGACTTGCGTGGGCTTTCTTGGATATATTTACTTCAGGGTCTGTACAACAAACTAGTCCCTGTCTGGCGCTCGGCATTAATGGGTACAACAAGGACTGGTCGGCTCGGAGTCAGTATAATGTGTCTCAGTGGGGTATTCATGCTTCACTGCGGCATGGTATCTCAGTGGGCTAGCACTATAAAACCAGCTTAATAAGTCTGGGCTAGTACAAGCAGCCGCACATACACATACACACGCATGCACGTCGTCATATGAGCGAAATATTCTCAAGCATGACGTAAAACCCAATTTCACCTCACCTCACCTCACCTCCACCATGTTCGCCCTAAATGAAGCAAGTCTAGATTTTCCCTGCAGCTCCCATCTCACTGAGGCTCCCTTTCAATTTAAAAGGGTTTATTTGTTAGTATGTTAATTATGTATATTCAGGGACGAAGTGTTAGTCCAGAACGATAGATGCATTTGGGGGCAAATTATACTTCTATTATATTTGTATTTTAAAAAAGCATACATACGAAGACTAAACATCGCTTAGAATTTCGAAAATCGCAGATAACATGCAAAAACAGTGCGTTAACTATAAAAGTATCCTGTTACGGTAATTTCCAGACAGTTCACGGCAGGTTAGCATTCTTCACAATTCTCACAAAAGCAGCGCGGAGACAATGATTAAACACAACGAGTTTCTCGGGGGCGTGTCCCCTACTGCCATCAATACCCCCTCCCCCTCGCGTCTAGCCCGGGGGATGGGGTTGAGGGGAATGTGATGGGGGTAACGGCGAGGACACAGGCCCAAGTCAACAAATGCCAAGTATGCAACAATTCTCTCGTGCTGTCGCTAAATACCTCCCGGGCAGCCCCGGGTTTAGAACTGTTTTGAAAAGTGGTTTGGGTCGCGAAAATACGGAGTTAATTATTTGAAAGGGTGTTTACCTTAATCCTCTATTGTTTTTTCTGCGGGTTTCGCTCCACGGTGAAGAAATGCTATTTTAAGCAACACTGGGATTGATTAATACCCACTGCGGTTCCAAATCCCGTTATGTGTAGCTTCGTTTTTTCACATCAGTGTCACGCCTCTGTTTACAGGGTTCACATTACCATGACTGAATCACTTCGTTATTGCAAAACAGCAAACCTTATTTAAACGACAATTTAACTTTTCATTGATATACACAAATTCGATCTTAATGAAATCATTTTCTTTAATTCTATTGTTCTCAATTGTTAATTAATTTGCAGTTATATGATTGATTACATAGTTTATAAACACAATGTTCATACAAAGAGCTGTATGTGTGTATATACATACACACACACACACACAGAGAGAGAGAGAGAGAGAGAGAGAGAGAGAGAGAGAGAGAGAGAGAGAGAGAGAGAGAGAGAGAGAGAGAGAGAGAGAACGGCACTGTGTCATACCAGGTTCTTTCTAGCCTGTGTTTCACAGTCCCTGAACCACATTATTTCCCCTACTGCCTCGCCCTCCCTGCAATGCTAAAGCCCTATATTAAGCAAGTTGGATTTCCTCCTATCTCACTGGGGCTCCTTTTCAATTCGAATGGGTTTATTTGTTACTATACACTCCAATACACTACACTACTGACCGCCTCCGTGGTGTAGTGGTTAGAGCGTCCGCCTGGAGAGCGGAAGGTCGTGGGTTCGATCCCCGACCGCGTCATACCAAAAGACGTTAAAATATGGTACTTGTTGGTCCCTGCCTGGCGCTCGGCATTAATGGGTACAACAAGGACTGGTCGGCTCGGAGTCAGTATACTGTGTCTGAGTGGGGTATTCATGCTTCACTGCGGCATGGTATCTCAGTGGGCTAGCACTAAAAAACCAGCTTAAGTCTGGGTGAGTACAAGCAGCCGCACATACACATACACACGCATGCACGTCGTCATATGAGCGAAATATTCTCAAGCACGACGTTAAACCCAATTTCACCTCACCTCACCTGCCTGGTGTCCATTTCCATGAGCAGCGCATAACCGCTGAGGTCAGGACCACATGTGCATTTAAAGCATCGCCAAGGCGTAATTAAGGACACGATTAATTAATCCATATCTTACAATAATAGGTGGAATGAGGTTCAAAACGTTAAATGGGGTTTTATTTCGTTTTCGAAATTATTAACCTTACATAGCGACGAGCATACATATGTGGGGGGGCATTTAATGCTAGTCCGCACTGCTGCCGGTTTTCAAGCCTTATCTACCATCTCTCTTCAAAAGGAAAGATCTCCCGTAAATACCCTTTTGGTATGTCTTGCTGTGAAATCTTCCTGGAAGTTTAATTCGTAAATTCAATGAAACGAACAAATGTTAGCTTTATTGATAAATGGGCCAACACTAGAAGGCCGTGTGTCTCATGCCCTATATTCAAGTGTCTTTAATCACAATCATGAAAATACTTGCCAAATGAATGCCAAGATTGACACCTAGGATATTCTCAGTTAAACTGGTTTACTGTCTTGCACAATCTGTGCGCTTGAAATCCTATAGTAGTCGGAAGACAGAAGCCCTGTCAAGTTCTCAGCATCTGTGAACGGTAATGTCATTCTAATCAGCAACACACAAAAGCGGAAAGCGTTGAGGAAGGATTCGGATTGAATCGACATTATGGACTTATTTCGGTTTTTTAATTAAGTGACATGCCGCCTTTAAACGCTTTACCATGAATCTATAACACTTTAATAATCGAATAAGCTCGGAGCCTTTTACACGAAAGCCACCAAAGTGTTCCTGATTAGATTGTCTGGCAGGTTTATCGTTTGGAATTCATATTTGTGTTTTAATCTTTCACAAATTATCTCCCCTTGACTTTAATGCGTCACCGGCCATTTAAATATGAAAAATGGCTGTCAAAGGTGTCTTTATCTACGTCTATTGATCAAAGACGTGGTTAAGAATGATTTATTTACTCCAAAGTGACATCTATTTCACTCCATGGCGTTCCGCACGTCACCGTCACGGGGCAGTTTTCAATCAACACCCGTGTACATTTCAATATTGCTGAAATTGACAACCCTAAGTAAGACAAATTTGAACAAAACGTGAAGTCTGACGCTGGTGTTATCTTTGTCCAGATGGAACCTGGTCAGCACGTGTCAAATTATGAGTTGGTGGTTGTTGATTTCACCACGCTAGGCTCGTTCTGGGTCCTGAGTCAGCTGTTTTCAAGCCATGGTCTGACTATGACGCTTTATGTGAGACATCCATGATCAGATATTGTTTGTGTGTTTCAATGATAACCCATTCTCTCATTTCACTAATCAGCAGAGTACGGGAATCTGTGTTGATAACGGCTCTACACTGCGCATATACACTTTAAACAGATGCCGTGTTTTGTGCAGCGTGGAGCACGCCCATATTGATAGTTTACATCCAAACCACAATTTCTGGTTAATGTTATATCAGTATCAGGAATACATTTTAAAGTCACACGATGGTTCTGTATATTTGGTTTAATAGCACAAGCTTTGTTGGTTCAGTTTAACAGATGTATAATCCGAGCAACAAATTAAGTAGTTTTAATCAGTTTAAGCGATATTCAACTATTATCAGGGCGGATATAGAGCTCACCGTTGTTCGGAATCGAACCCGGGTCTGAGGCGCGACGGGCGAATGCTTGAGCAACGTGACTACTCCACTGCCCCTTCAGCAAAACTTCATCACGTAATGAGATCAAGTAATCAAGGAATGCGGGTCAGAACCGCACACTCACCTCCTTCATATGTATTAGCAAACACGATTTTTATTAAACATATCTCACTTCTTTTCTTCAAACGTTCATCAAAGATAATCTTGATGGTGTTGAGTTCGGCTCTCAGCATCCTCATCAGCAGTTCCAAGAGATACTTTCAACAGATACCTTAAGACAGCACGTATATATTAATGAAAGTTTAAATAATTTGACCTTCGCCACGAGCGATAAAGTGAGAGCGATAACTCTACACATTATGTAAGTGAGTGAGTTACGTTTAACAACACTCCATAACGGTATATAGTGAGTGAGTGAGTTGAGTTTTACGCCGAACTCAGCAATATTCCAGCTTTATGGTGGTGGTATGTAAATAATCGAGTTTGGACCAGACAATCCAGTGATCAACAGAATGAGTATCGATCTGCGCAAATGGGAACTGATGACATGTGTCAACCAAGTCAGCGAGCATGACCACCGGATCCCGTTAGTCGCCTCTTACGACAAGCATAGGTTACTGAAGATCAATATTCTAACCCGGACCTTCACGGGTCCATAACGTTTTATCCAGACATGGTTGATTCATTACGACCACCGGATTCATGGTCATTAAGTCTTGTCACTAGATGATGATGATGATGATGATGATGATGATGATGATGGTGGTGGTGGCGGTGGCGGTGGTGGTGATGATGATGATTGATGATGAGGAGAGGTGTAAAGACTAATATGGTATTATGCACCAGCGAAGGAGTAGCCAAATGGTTAAAGCGTTTGCAAGACACGCCTAAGACCCAAGTTTGTTTCCCTATGGGTAAATAGTTTCAGACATCTCTGCAGTCGCTACTATGTCGTGATGTAATTTTGCTAAACTCGACGTAAAACAATTATACTCAGATGAGAATCTCAGCATTACGAATACGCATTATACGGCACATATAAAATCGAAAAGAATCTCTGGTATTGTGAGCCTATCCAAAAAATACCAAAGAAATACCTACGGTTTTTTCTGTTTACATAAACGACCCAACATAAAACAACAAATATGGGCTTGGCGCCTAAATGTAACATTTTTACAAGTATGGCATGTATCTCACAATTCTGTTTTATTTGAGAAAGAAATGTTGCATCCCAACGGAGACTGGCGATGTCTAATGAGATGTCAGAGGTCACCAGAGGTCGCCACAACACAATTGACTCACCATCCCATTCAACCGATTAGCACGATGTTTAATGCATCAGGCAGCTTCTTCAAAGCTTTGAGGAGGCGACCTTTCAATAAGAATGGAAACTTGTCTTATGTAGTGTCTAGCGGCATGTGGTATGGCATTAAGAGGAGGCTAATTCGACGAGAACAAACGTTCGGAGCCGGAAACCAATACGATATCTCCAACTGCAAACCATTTCCGGAATTCCGTCGTCATTCACACTTCACGCGCATCTGTCTCGCGCATCGTCTGCTTGCTGTCCGCCATGTTTGCTGCACATGCTTAGACTCTCATTTTGATTGAAACATGTCAAATTGTTTGTTCTCTTTTGTTAGCGATGTCCATTCAGTTTGGAAACAGCTGTGCACGGACAGTGGTCAGTGTTTGGTCAGGCCCAATTGGTCATCTGTATTGTTCCCGCCTCGCCTACTCATAACCCCTGACCTTTGAGTCACTGGCGCCGAGGAAAATGCACTTGTTTCAAGTGTTTACCCTCTTAGCGTTCATGTCCTGTCTGTCTACAACTGCAAATAACATTTTTGTCGGCCTTTCCATATTATTTAATACGTTGAGCTGTTCTGTATTGATATATTTTAATCACAGACATACGTCCATTTTACAGTTCTTTAAGGTCAATATAACAGCGGGTTAGGCCTTTTAAAAGTAGTTACGAAAAAACGAACTTTATGATATCCGGTGAAACGTGGACCGTGGATTATGGTTGGCACGTGTCAAAAGCAATCTGATATATTCGTTAAAACAAATAGCTCCATGGTCAGTTAATATGCCTGACCATCAGACACGCATTCTTAAAGCGCCGGACAATATTCGGTACAAACCGATGCCCGAGCTAATGGCGACCGGTGACTGATTTATGAGTCACAAGATGAGGAATACATGCATAAACGACCCTTGTTTCCCCACAGGGCCGGACACACGCCTCAGGCAAAACGAAAACTTTATCATCTCAAAAAGAGCATGCAGTATACAATAGCGCTAGTAAAGAGGCCACGAGACCTGATTATATCCAGAGACTGCATGAGAGACTTATGGGCGAGGACTGTGAGTTTGAAACCTCTTGTCCCTTATGATGAACGAGTGAGTTTGGTTTTACGCCGCTTTTAGCAATATTCCAGCAATATCGTGACGGGGTAAAACAGAAAAGGGATTCTACATAGTACCCATGTGGGGAATCGAACCAGGTTCGTCAGCGTGACGAGCGTACGCTTTAACCGTTAGGCTAACCCATCGCCCCTCACACCATGACAACGGGACATGCGTTCTTGATTTAATAAAAGTCTCAATAAAAATGCACAAATCCAGCTAAATATGAATTTGTATTGAACAGATTGTCTCTGAAATAGACGGTTATTGTGAATGTAATATTTCAGACAAATGTTTATGAACCTCCTTGCCTAGTTCCCCCCAGGTATGACATAACTATACATGCCTGTGTTCCTGAGATTCGTAATCCGATCCCCGACCGCGTCATACCAAAAGACGTTAAAATCTGGTACTTGTTGGTCCCTGCCTGGCGCTCGGCATTAATGGGTACAACAAGGACTGGTCGGCTCGGAGTCAGTATACTGTGTCTGAGTGGGGTATTCATGCTTCACTGCGGCATGGTATCTCAGTGAGCTAGCACTATTAAACCAGCTTAAGTCTGGGCTAGTACAAGCAGCCGCACATACACATACACACGCATGCACGTCGTCATATGAGCGAAATATTCTCAAGCACGACGTAAAACCCAATTTCACCTCACCTCACCTCACCTCACCTCACCTCACCTCGTAATCCGAATGTTACATTGGTTACATGTTTATTTAATGTAACTGCTATCGGCTACAGTGGTCCATCGTCTTCTTCAGTTTCATCAGAGGGCAAAATTGATCTGTACGTTTCTCCACTGCTCGCTACCAGATGTTTCATGATAAAACGTGAATGTGTGTCAGCTCTCCCCAGATCCCCATGGCAAACACGATCATTATTACAGCAATAATATATCAATGACCATTCAGCCAAATATGTATGTCACGAGAGTGATACTGGTTGATCCCGAAAATGAGGTCAGTGTCGGACACGACCATGCCCGAGCGACGGCGGCAAGACACAGACATTCGTTGAGTTGTCTCCCTTACATGCGCAAGATCTGCATGTTAGGGTTCGAAATACAGATTTGCCTGATAATGATTCTTGGTTGTCAGCACAATATTTGTTGTAGTGAGTGAGTGAGTTTAGTTTTACGTCCCTTTAGCAATTTTTCAGCAATATCACGGCGAGGGGGGGGGGGGTGGGGGCGTGGGGGGACACCCACAAATGGGCTTCACACATTGTACTCATGTGGGGAATCGAACCCGGGTCTACGGCGTGACGAGCGAATGCTTTAACCACTAGGCCACCCCTAGACTAAGGCTTAGTCTCTGAATATATATAATTTTGATAGTAACAGCCCATTTATATTGAAAAGGAGACCAGAGATTCAGAACCCGAGGAAATCTAGACTTGCTTTATTTAGGGCTTTAGCACTGGAGAGAGGGCTTGGCAGTAGGGAAATTAATGTGGTTCAGGGACTGTGAGACAGACTAGGCCACCCCTACCGCCCCTATATATGTTGTAAGCGTCAAAGACCTGAGTATCCCTTGTACCGTGACGAAATACTGTTCGTCGAAGAGTGTTTAAATACCAGTGCACAACCATGCTATTACATTAAGCGACCCCACATGGGTACAATGTGTGAAGCCCATCTCTGGTGTCACCGCCTTGATATTGCTGGAATATTGCTAAAAGCGGCGTGAAACTAAACTCCCTCACTCCCTCATTCACTTTAAACGAATGAAAAGGTGCACACAGGATTTGTGAATCATGAGTATGGATGTGGATTGAGTGAAGGGTAGATAGTACGTGTTTTATATGGTTTTGGTGATAATGTATTTAAAGTGTGTGTGTTTGGCCCGACCCTACTCTCTAGGTTCTCCTATATCAGATTCAGCCGTTCTGTCAGCAATGCAGATTGAGAAATCTGGCATCTCTAAATCGGATGGGGTTTAATTTTCAACAAAACTCATTATTGTGTAAGATTTATATTTCATTTCAATTCAATTCAGCGATTAATACTGATAATATTTTCCGGTATTTATGCTATATTTGAACATGCGTTTAAACGTGATGCTGAATGCAGCCACATATTTTCCAGTCTGGGGCATTCCGTGCGGAACTGGGGGTGGTGTGTTTAACTTCCTGTACTCGGAAAAGGAACTGGCTAATTTCGTCAAATTCTTTGTTTTTGTGGCTGCTTTGGTGCCAGACTGTGCACACATGTACATATGTTATAGCTGTTGTTTGCGAAGGGTTTTTTTTTTTAAATAATGCGTCTAAAGAGGCCCATGGAAAGCATTTGTCTTTCTGAAATGTTTGATGAGCACTTTCCACTGCAGAGTTGCGTCCCTTGGTCAAATGCCAGATTTGCCTCGATTATAAAGCTTGCATGCACATGGCCTAATAGCAGGCGTGGGTCTGGATTTGTACGGTACTGCCTGAGTCAGTTTTGACTTCCTTCTTAATCATGCCTACATAATGCATGTCCAATACAAGGTTTACTGCTGTAAAGTTTAAAGATTGCAGTCAGCTCATTGTTGGCTACGAGGGGCGGTTGGTAGTCAATTGGTTAATCCGCTCGGTTCACTCGTCACGTCGGAGGCGCCAGTTCGTTCCCCGACCTGGGGACAATCTGATATAACTCACTCACTCACTGTAAACTACAGTAGAAACTCACTCACTCACCCAGTGAATCAGTCATTCACTCACTGCAATTTAGCTACAGTAGAAACCTACAAATGCTCCTGGTCATTATGAAGAATCCATGAGTGAGATCACTGTAGACCCTACTTCAGCTCAATGAAATACGCTGTAAGATAAACAATACTCTGCTTTCATAAAATAAACAATAATCTTTACTTTCAGGACATAAACAACTCTTTACTTTCATGACAAAAACAATACTCTTTACTTTCATGACAGAAAAATACGCTTTACTTTCATGACATAAACAACAACTTTCATGACTTTCATGAAAAATACTCTAATGACATAAACAATACTCTTTACTTTCATGACATAAACAACTCTTTACTTTCATGACATAAACAACACTTGACTTTCATGACATAAACAACACTCTTTACTTTCATGACATAAACAACACTTGACTTTCATGACATAAACAACACTTGACTTTCATGACATAAACAACTCTTTACTTTCATGACATAAACAATACTCTTTACTTTCATGACATAAACAACTCTTTACTTTCATGACAAAAACAATACTCTTTACTTTCATGACATAAACAACTCTTTACTTTCATGACATAAACAATACTTGACTTTCATGACATAAACAATACTTTGACATAAACAACTTTCATTAAACAACACTTCATTTCATGACATAAACAATACTCTTTACTTTCATGACATAAACAACTCTTTACTTTCTCAAAACAATACTTTTACTTTCATGACATAAACAACTCTTTACTTTCATGACAAAAATAATACTCTTTACTTTCATGACATAAACAACTCTTTACTTTCATGACATAAACAATACTCTTTACTTTCATGACATAAACAATACTCTTTACTTTCATGACATAAACAATACTCTTTTACTTTCATGACATTACTCTTTACTTTTATGACATAAACAACTCTTTTTGACTTTCATGACATAAACAACTCTTTTACTTTCATGACAAAAACAATACTCTTTACTTTCATGACATAAACAACTCTTTACTTTCATGACAAAAATAATACTCTTTACTTTCATGACATAAACAACTCTTTACTTTCATGACATGAACAATACTCTTTACTTTCATGACATAAACAATACTCTTTACTTTTATGACATAAACAACTCTTTACTTTCATGACATAAACAACACTTGACTTTCAGGACATAAACAACTCTTTACTTTCATGACATAAACAACTCTTTACTTTCATGACAAAAACAATACTCTTTACTTTTATGACATAAACAACTCTTTACTTTCATGACTAAAATAATACTCTTTACTTTCATGACATAAACAACACTTGACTTTCATGACATGAACAATACTCATTACTTTTATGACATAAACAACTCCTTACTTTCATGACAAAAACAATACTTTTTACTTTCATGACATAAATAATACTCTTTACTTTCATGACATAAAACTCTCTTTTAACAACACTTGACTTTCATGACATAAATAATACTTTCAGGACATAAACAACACTTTACTTTCATGACATAAACAACTCTTTTTACTTTCATGACAAAATAATACTCTTTACTTTTATGACATAAACAACTCTTTACTTTCATGACATAAACAACTCTTTACTTTCATGACATAAACAACTCTTTACTTTCATGACATAAACAACACTTTTACTTTCATGACAAAAACAATACTCTTTACTTTCATGACATAAACAACTCTTTACTTTCATGACAAAAACAACTCTTTACTTTCATGACATAAACAACACTTTTACTTTCATGACAAAAATAAACTCTTTACTTTCATGACTTTCATGGACATAAACAACTCTTTACTTTCATGACATAAACAACTCTTTACTTTCATGACATAAACAACACTTTTACTTTCATGACATAAACAATACTCTTTACTTTCATGACATAAACAACTCTTTTACTTTCATGACAAAAAATACTCTTTACTTTCATGACATAAACAACTCTTTACTTTCATGACAAAAACAATACTCTTTACTTTCATGACATAAACAACTTGACTTTCATGACAAAAATAATACTCTTTACTTTCATGACAAAACAACTCTTTACTTTCATGACAAAACAACTCTTTACTTTCATGACATAAACAACACTTTACTTTCACTTCTCTTTCATGACAATATTGCCTTTCCATGTGTGAATCAACTCTTTACTTTCCGGCGACAAACAACAAATAGATATATTTCACGTCAGAAATGATGAACACAACACAACTATCGATTAAAGTGATACATTAGAGTACAACGCTGATAAAAAGTCTGAATTAATACACATTCGGCTTCGTCTGCGAGTTTGTTCGCATAGATGTTTTATGGTTCTTTGCTTCCAGGACACCTTGTGTTTTTCTCTTTCCTTGATTACCGACAAAGATAATACTCTTTACTTTCATGACATAAACAACTCTTTACTTTCATGACAAAAACAATACTCTTTACTTTCATGACAAAACAACTACTCTTTACTTTCATGACATAAACAACACTTTTACTTTCATGACAAAAACAATACTCTTTACTTTCATGACAAAAACAATACTCTTTACTTTCATGACATAAACAATACTTTTTACTTTCATGACATAAACAACACTTTACTTTCATGACATAAACAACTCTTTACTTTCATGACAAAAACAATACTCTTTACTTTCATGACATAAACAACTCTTTACTTTCATGACATAAACAACACTTTACTTCCATGACATAAACAACACTCTTTACTTTCATGACATAAACAACACTCTTTACTTTCATGACATAAACAATGCTCTTTACTTTCATGATAATATTCTTTGTTTGAAGCATTGCCTTTCCATGTGTGAATCGAGGCGACAAACAACAAGAAGATATATTTCACGTCAGAAATTATGAAAACAACACAGCTATCGATTAAAGTGATACATTAGAGTACAATTGTACGCTGATAAAAGTCTGAATTAATACACATTCGGCCTCGTCTGCGAGTTTCTTCGCATAGATGTTTTAGCAATATGGTTCTTTGCTTCGGACACCTTGTGTTTTCTCCTTCCCTTGATTACCGAAAAGGTAAGCCGAACAAATACTTCTAGTTGTGGCATGTTGATAACGACAAATTACCAAAATATTACCCGTTTCGTTATTAATCGTAACTACTTTTGTAATGCTTCATACACTGCACCTTTAACGTGACAGAATTCTGAAATTGATATAAGGTACACATGCATTGCACATAACGCCACGACTCAATGCCTGTGGTGGGCTTAGAGTTAACGACCCCGAAAAAAAACTATCTACCTGAGCAATAAATGATTACAGACAGATTTGTGAGTTCCGGTAAGGGTTATCTCCCTTGTCTGCATGCAAACTGTCTTTAAAATGACATGCCTTCAGAGATCTGTGTACAAACGCAAGCACTTGTAACTCACTGACAGGTTAAGATAATTACGATTAGAAAGCTTGCCCCAAGTGAACGAATCTGATGACTACTCATTCGGCGATTGGAGTGAAGTTGCAGATTGCTGATCTATCATCTTTAACATTCAAAATGTTTTCACAGTTTTTATAACAAGATCTACGATAAGTTACTCGACAACTGAAACTATTATCCAGAAAACATATAATTAGTTTATACAACGGATAAACAGTCTGTTGTCGAATTTACAGGAACCTCCTAGTCAGAGATGTACATTTCACCACGTGATAGTTGTATATATGTACATAGACTTGCAATTGACACATGTCACCGCTGTAAAGCATGTGCGAGCTAACGACGGGATTGTTTCGCGTGGTGCGCTGAATGTTAGACATTGCTGTCAATTGGGTTTGGATTGCATACGTGGGAAAGACATATTGTTTATGTTGTCTACACGTCGAAAAGCTATTTCAAGTTTTCTTGTCTCTCGCGTACAAATTTTAAGTTAATTAAACAGTTAATTCTTTCTCCGACGTTGTAAGAAGATTAATGACATGTACCTTGCATTAAAACATACGATGTAAATACACATGGGAAAAGCATTATGTAGTTTATGAAGATTGATGTAAAAAATATATCAAAACATTTTCAGTATTTATACATGAGCAAATAGCTTTACTTAATGAAAACTTCTGCAATGGAAACTTTAAAACGTCTTTGCACCTGTCGACACCCTAGACTAAACAACCACCCAGTATGTGTAAATGCCCGCCCAGGTTTTACCATACTGAACATTAAGACATATGGAAGATTTATAAGTGAACGAGCAAGCTAAGTGGAAAAATGACAACACAGCAAATCTATTAGTCTGTCTCACAGTCCCTGAAACTCAAATATTTTCCCTACTGCCTAGCCCTCCCTGCAATGCTAAAGCCCTAAATGGAGCAAGTCTAGATTTCCTCAGATTCTGCATGAATCTTCCATCTCACTGGGGCTCTTTTTCAGTTTAAATGGGTTTATTCGTTGCTATCAAAAATATAAATATTCAGAGACTAAGCGTTAGTCTACAAACCTATCACGACCACGGAAAGCAATTTGCTTCGTGGATTATTCGTATTAAATATCATTCTTCTTGTGACATTAAATTGGGTTCCTCCATTTTTACAATATCCCGTATTTCCGCTAAATATGAACAATTCTATATGTGTTTTATCATACGAACTCGCCAATATATAAAGTATTAAAAGTCATTGTTAGAGACTGGCCATTAAACCTTGTGTGTTTGTGTGCGCGTGCGTGTGTGCGTATGTGTGTGTGACAGAGAAACGTTGCTTTCGTACCTGCTTCAAGACATGCTACATATGTTACGATGTACTCTGGAATGTTTTTCTAAACCTGAACCAGATCATGAACAAATTTAAAATAGAAAAACCCAGCTGTGTTGATGGAGAGGCAAAAAATCAACTGGCAAAGATAGAACAAAACGGTTATCAACAAAACAGGTTCAAATTAGATACAATTACGTGTTAATCGCCAAGTAAACTAAGACCTGTTTTATTGAAATTTGATACCTCTGACTGACGTTTATGTAGTGCCATTCAAACTAAGATATATATCAGTTATTTTTCAGTGTTCATTATCTATCTCAAGCTATGTCATATATAACTCGCAATGCACGTGTAAATACGTCATCCCAGATTTGGCATCATATCACATGCTGCTGCTTCTGTAAGCGAAACATAAATCTTGCCATGTCTCTAATTAAATTGTGAAGTCTGCAAAGAACGCAGACCCTTAGAACAGACACCAGCAACTGACTGCAGATCTGGAGTCCCCGCACCGATAAGGTGACCTATCTTTAAACATCTCCTGATATACAATTAAGTTTGTGTTAAATTAAAAAAAATATATTTTTAAACATGTCCTCTATTCTATCCTCCTCCCCGTGAGATTCAGCACGTCCCACGCGCCTGCTTTGCGGTGTTCCTGGTCATTGTTTATTCCTGGTCTCGCTGTTCCAAGCACATGCTGTATATACAGGTATATTCTTGGCAGGTTTGCCTTTAATCACAACTAAACGTTCGGTGCTGATAAATGCCATATTTTAATGAAAGAATGGCGCCATGCCGGTCACCGACCTGTCGTCGTAACAACGCTGTTCGTGCAGGAGTCATATAGTGAGTGAGTGAGTTGGGTTTAACGCCACTTTTAACAATCTCCCAGCAATACCATGGCGGGAAACACCAGAAATGGGCTTCACACAATGTATCCATGAGGGGAATCGAACCCGGGTCTTCGGCGTGACGAGCGAACGCTTTAACCTGTGAGCTGCCCCACCGCCCCCTAAGAAGGTATAGATCAAATGGTGAAAGAATTGTTTGTTTGTTTGTTTGTTTGTTTGTTCAACGCTGTTTTATGCCAGCTATATGACATCGGTCTGTAAATAGTGGAGTCAGGAAACAACACAAGCCAGTGATCGATATAGTGAGCAAGGCTTTGCGAGCCAGGTTACGATGACACACTCTCAACCAAGTCGTAGGGTCTGACAACACGAACAGTTGAGTCAAACAACAAGCTTGGGTTGTTGGGATCCATTCTAGCCGTGAATCCTCTCAGTATATGCCTAGTGGAAGGTCTCAAGGTCTCTCAAGCCCATTTCTGGTGTCCCCTGTCATCACCATTATGCATGGTTTCTGAAACCACCAAGTGACCGAAAGCATGAGAAACACTGCACCCACAATCAACTAGTTCAGTGTCAGACCACACTCAAACTGACCATGGGTACATTTCCACACAGTGGCCACGGGCATTTCTTTATTATCAGGGCGGTGGGGTAGCCTAGTGGTTAAAGCGTTCGCTCGTCACACTGAAGACCCGGGTTCGATTCCCTACATGGGCACAATGTGTGAAGCCCATTTCTGGTGTTCCCCGCCGTGATATTGCTGGAATATTGCTACAAGCGGCGTAAAACTATACTCGTATTGTAATTCTGATGGGTCAAGGCAAGTCACCAACAGTAGCCACAACACAAGTTTGGAGCTCGAGGAACTGCATAAAACCTTTGGGCCTGATTGACATTGTCTGGTGACAATATACCTTTGTCATCATATATGACGAATAAATCAATAATACTTCTAGGGTAACCCACGCGAACTCAACCATGCTTGTAGTGAACCAACGTAAATGGGTATTACATCATCGCAACAGATGGGGCAGATCTTTGTTGACAATAACACTGGTGCACTTGGTCCAGACTCGACTAGTAACAGACCGCAGTGGTATTACTTACTCACTCCACCCACCCACTCACTCACTCACTCACCCACTTATGGAAAAGAGTGTATTAATATAACATGTAAACAGTGTCTCACATAACGCTATGTAAGCAAATCAACAAAATGTACCAACACGAGTGTAATTTGAGACATTGCAAGAACACAGTTAGTATAGTTGTACATGTCTTTTGCCTTTCTTTCGCATCACACAAGATACGAATAATATAATCTGCCTAATTTTTGTAATGTTAAAAAACAAACATTTCCGGTTGTTCATAATTCTAAATTTGATATGTCCTTCATTAAAAGTTATATTTGTTTTTCCTTAGGAATATGTAAAACAAATTAAACATAAACCAACCCTTTTCATGTCAAGTTCATGTCTTGAGTATTAAGTCTCCTTTATTTTGCCGCAGACTTTTACGAGAAAAGTAAAAACGATATTATTTTTACCAGAAGCATATATCACACGCTTAAAGCAAACATCGCATCTTGTTTAAGTTTCCAGATGCATTATGCATTCTATCCTTAAGACAAGTTGGGCGCAGTTCAAAAAAATTCAATTCTTAAAAATCGTACGAGGCATCAACTGGATCATTTCAATAGCTGGCAATTAAATTCCGATTAACAGCGGAAATCCGGGCGCGGAGAAACCTAAATCGGTTGACAACATGAAAAAATACTCTTAAATTCCGTGTACAAGAGCTTCTTAAGAGCAGATTTTGACCGACATATTGCTCCCGCGCAGCAAGCCCTACAGTGCTGCCCATCAACGTGCTGGCGAACATGTATAATATCCCTATCTCGAGTGATGAAATAATTGTCTAAACATTTGCGGTTAAGTTGAAACAATTTTCATATGTAGGCTACCTTGCTATGAAAAAAATGTCTGTGATGCTCGACAATAAAAGTACCACTCATTAATCATAAGCTAATGGTACGATGACAGAGCGCATCGCAAGCTTGAAGTAGGCACACCAAGGAGCATATTTCAAACACAGGGTTCTTCGTTTTCCAATTTACGTACATGTTAAAAAACTGTGTTTTATTTCAACATGATGGCAGATTCCAGGTTAGGGATTATGAAAACAGGATGATAACCTTTTCAAAACAAACACTATATAAAAAATATTAATGTCTAAACGAACGTCCCCAAGAAAGTGGTAGGTGAAATGTTTGAAAGATTATTGCAGTTTTGATAAGGTTTAGCTTCGTAAGAATGTAGAGGTGAGTTCTGATACACTAGGAGATACAGGGATGTCACCGGGAACTTGCACACCATCGGCACCACGTACGTCAGTCTTGCCACCCTAGCCGGTTTGGTATGGTGGCTGATTCGGGCCATCCCTTTCTCTCCTTAAAATTCGGAGGCGAGAAAGCGATATCACGAGAAAGCGATGGCCCTAATCAGCCACCATACCAAACCGGCTAGGGTGGCAAGACTTTTTTTTAATATCTTTCTTCCAATAATTTTTTTCTCACTTGCCGTGGGCACATTCTGCTCCCAAATTTGCTCCGGTGCCGTTCTGTTGCCGTCCGATCTGTAGAAAAACTTGCTGCTGGCTAGTCCTCCTTCAGCCCCGTACTGGATCTGAGATCTACTACTTCCATGTTTGCTGTGTACCCGCAGTACATCTAAACTGGTGTGGGTCCATACTGCATCCTAATGCAGTATGGTTCAGCTTATATCTAAGCTTGCTGTAGATCCGTACTTAACTTTCGGCGGATGTATACTGCATCTACATTTGCTGTGCACACGTACTGCATCTACATTTGCTGTGCACACGTACTGCATTTTTAATTTGCATCATATCCGTATTGCATTGTAATTTGCTTCATATCTTAAGTACTGCATCTGAAATTGTTGTGGACCAAAACTGCATCGTAATTTAATACGGATCCGTATTGCATGTTAAGTTGCTGTGGAACTGTTGAGCATCAGAACTGGATACGTACTGTATACAAAATTGCTGCGAATCCTTGTGCATCTGAACTTGATCTCGCTCCGTACTGCATCTCAACGTGCAGCAGACAGGTTCTGTTCCTAAACGTGCTGCGGGCAGGTTCTGTTCCTAAACATGCTTCAGACAAGTTCTGTCCCTAAACATGCCGCAGACAGGTTCTGTTCCTAAACATACTGCAGACAGGTTCTGTTCCTAAACATGCAGCCAGGTATTACATCCAGGGTTCCTCCGGCCAGAATAGCTATCGGACCAACAATCAACTCAAATCCATGGCTGATTTATATATACAGGTTTATAAGAATATAAAATCTCTGACGAAACACAAGCAGCTAATCTAAACATCAGTGCAAAACTGCATCGTAACTTGGTACGGACCCGTAATGTATGTTAAGTTGCTGTGGAACTGTTGTGCATCTGAACTTGATGTGGATCTGTACTGAATCCTAACATACTGCAGACAGGTTCTGTCCCTAAACATGCTGCAGACAGGTTCTGCCCCTAAACATGCTGCAGACAGGTTCTGTTCCTAAACATACTGCAGACAGGTTCTGTTCCTAAACATGCTGCAGACAGGTTCTGTTCCTAAACATGCTGCAGACAGGTTCTGTTCCTAAACATGCTGCAGACAGGTTCTGTTCCTAAACATGCTGCAGACAGGTTCTGTTCCTAAACATGCTGCAGACAGGTTCTGTTCCTAAACATGCTGCATAAAACAGGTTCTGTTCCTAAACATGCTGCAGACAGGTTCTGTCCTAAACATGCTGCATAAACATGCTGCAGACAGGTTCTGTTCCTAAACATGCTGCAGACAGGTTCTGTTCCTAAACATGCTGCAGACAGGGTTCTGTTCCTAAACATGCCGCAGACAGGTTCTGTTCCTAAACATGCAGCCAGGTATTACATCCAGGGTTCTTCCGGTCAGAATAGCCATCGGACCAACAGTCAACTCAAATCCGTGGCTGATTTAGATATTAGGGTTTATAAGAATATAAAAGCTCTGACCAAACACGCAGATAACCTAAACATCAGTGGAGGTGAAACCGAGCACTCAACCACTGAAGCACAGCCGTGTTTCCAAGACACAGTTACACATACACTCAACATAAGAACACATTACGCAAGACGAAGTTGTTTCAATGCACAGAGAGACGTTAATGATATTTCCCAGTTTTTATCACAAACAGCAAGGAGTTTGTAATACGACGTCCCCCATTTTTCTCCCAGCTTTGCTTTCATCTTATCTCTTCCTAAACGTGCGCCAAACTGCACAACGCATTTTCCCGCCATTCAGTTGCCAGGTTCGAGTTACGCGATAGACCGAGCGTCAGACTTCACGGGCGGGGCCATAGCTAGTAGTACACGGGAGGAGCTAATATGACAAATTTAATTACAAACACGGGAATAATTATTGTTAACTTGCTCTCCCGACGTCAAGGACGAACCCCGACCTTCACTGGGCTCTCGTTGAATAAAAGACTGTTTATTATCCGAACTTACTTTTTAACCTGCAAAATGGTAAATGCTGAAGCTAATTTGAAGAGAAACATTTGAAGGACGAACCCCGACCTTCGCTGGGCTCTCGTTGAATAAAAGACTGTTTATTATCCGAACTTACTTTTAAACCTGCAAAATGGTAAATGGTGAAGCTAATTTGAAAAGAAACATTTGAGTCTGAATCATGGATACTGCCTTTATCGAGAGTCGGGGGCGTTTATAGTCGCCTCATTGTGAATGCAAATTGGCTTCAGGATAACGTCAAGCGGAGTGCTTTCGTTGAATTAAATTTACGTTTCCGTGTTAATGTTACATGTTGCATCTGTTTTGGAAACTGCTTGGAGTTTTTCAGTATTCAAGCAATATCTTGGCGGAAATGGTCTTCACGCTCTGTATCCATGTGAGGAATCGAACCTACGACTTGACGAGTGCTTGAACCACAAGCCACCTCACCGTTGGTCACATCCACGATAATCTCCAGGGTATACGTTCCGATAAATCTCCATCAGTACTAGTGGAGATTTATCGCAACGTATATACCCTGGAGATTATGGAGGATGCGTTGGTCATTGCCTCTGGACATACATTTCCCGAGGAGCAAACAATTGCACCTGGAACCTCAGCACGAAGTTTTCTTGGTACGGCTGGGGACAAAAGACTTTTTTATTTTTTACTTCATCAATATTGTTTCATAGGTTGTTTTTGTCGTGTTTTTTATAAAAAAACTTTATAAATAAACTTTAGTTGCAATGGGCTTTTGTTTGGTGTTAATGTAACACAAAGAGATAATTATCAGACAATAACATGTGTGATAAATATCAAGGTTTTCTATTTACTACTCAGATCGACCGGGGTCGAAAATCCAAACCAAACCCAAATAATTGTTGAATGTATAGTGTGAACAACGGTTATGACGAACTCAAAGGGCCCACTAATTTCAGTTCGTTACAACTTTAGTTTTTACATGCATTCGGCTGAAATAAACAGCAAGTAGTCAGGAGCAGATAAACTGATCTTTCTATCCGTCAGTTCGTTATAAGCGAGTTCGACATAAACGTAGTGTACTGAATGTCTATTTGCTCGATCGTTTTTCTCTTTGACGAAATAAAAATGTGCTGAGGTAATTTCAAAAAGATGTAAAAACAAATTATGTAATTTAAATTTTAATTGAAAAGCAATAATTGATCAAATATATAACATAGAATCATGGATCCACGTAATAGAAGTACATACAGATGTACATGTTCCCGTAAACAAAGATCCTTCACTTCAAACACTAACATATATTTTTACGCTTTGTTAAACAATATGAAACAATATTGAGCTAGGAAAACGTATCTTTATTATTCTTAGGCCCTACCCTTGCTGATTAGATAGGAAAACATCCGTAAACCATTAAATGTAAGAAATAGTGATCCACACCAACACAACTAGCTCTAACACGCCGCGTGCTCCCCCATGAAGCCACCGGCTGTGGGTCTTCACAGACAATTAGAAAACACAAGACAATGGAATCACCCCTTGTGCAGTGCTTAAAATAATTTGAAACACAGAAATTAAGAAAATTCATCAATTCTTGAATAAACCCAAGGGTTGTAATGTTGTTTGTGTTGCGGAACGCTGTTAGTTTATTTAAAAGTTGAATCCAGTATAGAATGATTTTTTGCGAGCCAGATGGGAGGAAGTGGTTTTTCTTGTATTTTTCCTGTGGAGAAGAATGCTGAGCCTTGTGTTTCTGATCACGTAACAAGATCGTCGGAACAATGAATATAAGGATCTCCCAGGGTCTGTTGAGTGAGGCGACACGCTGTGGCACGTACACGCTGGGCTGATGTTACACATTTAGACAACCACTTGTACATTATGTAATGATAAAAGTGTAATATTTTTGTGTGTATTTTGTGGAAACTTCAGTAAATGGCTGACAAGCTTGAAAAATATCGAGTGCCCTGGTGGCCAAGAAATATGGTATAGAGTAACCTGCATTGGCTGTTGACAAACACTGGACAGACGTGATCGTTCGAGAACTTTTGGAATGGAACAGAAGGATATCTGTATACATGCGTGCATGCAGATAGGTCGGTGGGGAGGCAGTCAGATATGTGGGTAGGTGGGTAGGTGGGTGGGTCGGTCGGTCGGTCGGTAGGTAGGTCGGAAGCAGTCGTGTCACGACAGGGACACCAGAAATGGGCTTCACACGTTGTTCCCATGTGGGGAATCGAACACGGGTCTTTGGCGTGACGAGCGAACGCTTTAACCATTAGGCTAGAGGATGTTCGGTTTTTAAATAGGGAAGGTTAGATAGAAGGTAGTAACGTAGGTGGGTGGATTGGAAGGTAGGTAAGAGGCTGGGTAGATGATAGGGATGAATGTGGGTGAGTTTATCGTTGGAGGGTAGACGGTACGTAGGAGTGTGGGTTGGTAGATATTGGTAGGAAGGTTGATGGGTTGGTAGATATTGGTAGGAAGAATGATGGGTTGGTAGATATTGATAGGAAGGTTGATGGGTTGGTAGATATTGGTAGGAAGGTTGATGGGTTGGTAGATATTGGTAGGAAGGTTGATGGGTTGGTATGTTGGTAGGAGGTCGGTGGTTAGATGAAGGTGGATGGATTAAAGATGTTTTATGCTGAATAGATTGTGGGACGAATATGATATATCATTACCGAATTCGTTCGATTGGTTGATTGGTGTAGGGGACTAGGGGTAGGTTGGTAGGGTAGAGGTGTAGGTGGTGTCGGTGGGTAGTTAGTAGGAAGGAGGGTCTTTAGGTAGGTAAGAAAGATGGGTTATACATATTTAAGGCTTTAAATACGTTAGATAAGATATAACGAGATGAGATGTCACGCTTATATTTGTGTGAATAGTTTAATCACCGTGCGTTATGTCAAACGGCACCAACACCATAACTAGGCGAATCGATCCTCCCTTCCCTCTATCAGCGTATCCTGGGACAAGTAAGGGAAGGCGTCACCTCAAATCACTTGATCCTCCGCCGCCCGATCTCCCGTACGAACAAGGTGAGATGTGAGGCATTCGCCCTGCACAAGTGGAGACGGCGGTTGACGTACCAGTCGCAGTTAGAAAGACGGTTTGTCTCCCGACCTCTTCCAGCAAACATCGAAGCTTCATGTATGACTGGCTATAAAGTAAAATTAATGTATTCAGTTATGCTCACGTATCTGCAAGTGTTTCGTTTACCAAGTGCATCAGGTTTTGTACCCAACATACTTCGACTTGTACGTGCAATCTCCCGAACTATGTCGACACCACTATTTAGATGGTTGAGTTTGTGTGATCTCGTCAGCGTTGAAATACATGTATTTATGTCAAAGAAAGACCTCATAAGCGCATCTTCGTGTTTTCCACGATAAGATGTTTTCAGTTTTCACATTACAGACTAATTACGCCGTAATGTAAATGGATTGTCATTTATTTCGAGAAAATTGTAGTAATAAAATATAATGTCGAGGTGATGTATTAAAGTATACCAGGCCCATCAATATTTTATGTCTCTTCTAACACTAAACGTTCTGTTTCCTACATTCAAACAAATATAGAGACAATTAAAGGATTAAAAACTATATACCAAAACAGTTTAAGAGCACATATAATACAAATCAAACCCGTAAGTTTTGTATATGTTTTGTATAGGTCAGGGTAGTGTACCTAAACACCAGACGTTGAGGTCCATCTGAAGCGCTAGTACAATATTCTCTATCGGGGCGTATCTGCAGAGTGATGACTATACAGGAGTCACTGGCTTAACGGCGTTTTCCCGCATATTTGTCTCTAAAGTGGAGACTAAAATTATTGTTCTCACTTCATTGCGTGATACGCAGTTCAAGCGTTCGACCTAGCTGTATGAACCTTCCTAGACCCAAATCCTTCTCTTTACCTCTCAATTAATCGTAACGATATAAAGGTTACGTGGAAAAGAAAACGTTTTAGTGCAGTGGATTAGGTCCGATTTTGAGGTTGGTCGTTACATGCCGTGCTAAAGCATGAAACATTGCAAAGTGCTGGGGAATATCATGATAAAACATATTTTGGGGTGCGTGCCCGATTTTTTGGGCCTGTTTTCCCCCAAATCCAAGAGAGCCGCCAAAAATCAAAGAGTGCTGAAGTCCTCCCATAATGGTCGCCGACTATAAACAATCTTCATTTGTTTCAAGATGTGAGATATATTCACCGTTCAAGGGACTATTTCCAATACTTTCAAGATTATTTCTCGATGGGCGTGAAGAAAGTTTTAGGGCAGCAACTGACACTCTCAATAATTTCTACAAAATGTCTGGTTTAAGAATAAATATAGATAAAACGAAAGCAGTGTGGATAGGCTCAATGGCAGGTAATAGCATTATTTTATGCCAGGATCTTAAGCTTGATTGGCTTAATTGGGATTTTGATATTCTAGGAATAAGACTTAATCCTAATTTAAATAACCTTTGGGTAATTAATACAAGAAAAGACTCGAAATTATTAATAGAACTCTAGGGGAATTGGAGGAAAAGAAAGTTGACATTAATATGAAAAAATAACTGTTATTAAAACTTTAGCACTTTCATCATTGGTGCATATATTCACTTCACTCCCAAATCATCCAAAGGAATTCATTGACAAATTAAACAATATATTTTATAAATTCATCTGGAATGATAAGCGGGATAAGATAAAGCGAACGACACTTGGTATGTTGGTAGGAGGTCGGTGGTTAGATGAAGGTGGATGGATTAAAGATGTTTTTATGCTGAATAGATTGTGGGACGAATATGATGATATATAATTACCGAATTCGTTCGATTGGGTTGGTTGGTGTAGGGGACTAGGGGTAGGTTGGTAGGGTAGAGGTGTAGGTGGTGTCGGTGGGTAGTTAGTAGGAAGGAGGGTCTTTAGGTAGGGAAGAAAGATGGGTTATAAATATTTAAGGCTTTAAATACGTTAGATAAGATATAACGAGATGAGATGTCACGCTTATATTTGTGTGAATAGTTTAATCACCGTGCGTTATGTCAAACGGCACCAACACCATAACTAGGCGAATCGATCCTCCCTTCCCTCTATCAGCGTATCCTGGGACAAGTAAGGGAAGGCGTCACTTGATCCTCCGCCGCCCGATCTCACGAACAAGGTGAGATGTGAGGCATTCGCCCTGCACATGTGGAGATGGCGGTTGAGTACCAGTCGCAGTTAGAAAGACGGTTTGTCTCCCGACCTCTTCCAGCAAACATCGAAGCTTCATGTATGACTGGCTATAAAGTAAAATTAATGTATTCAGTTATGCTCACGTATCTGCAAGTGTTTCGTTTACCAAGTGCATCAGGTTTTGTACCCAACATACTTCGACTTGTACGTGCAATCTCCCGAACTATGTCGACACCACTATTTAGATGGTTGAGTTTGTGTGATCTCGTCAGCGTTGAAATACATGTATTTATGTCAAAGAAAGACCTCATAAGCGCATCTTCGTGTTTTCCACGATAAGATGTTTTCAGTTTTCACATTACAGACTAATTACGCCGTAATGTAAATGGATTGTCATTTATTTCGAGAAAATTGTAGTAATAAAATATAATGTCGAGGTGATGTATTAAAGTATACCAGGCCCATCAATATTTTATGTCTCTTCTAACACTAAACGTTCTGTTTCCTACATTCAAACAAATATAGAGACAATTAAAGGATTAATAACTAAATACCAAAACAGTTTTAAGAGCACATATAATACAAATCAAACCCGACGTAAAGACGTTTTGTATATGTTATGTATATGTCAGGGTAGTATACCTAATCTCCGGACGTTGAGGTCCATCTGAAGCGCTAGTACAATATTCTCTATCAGGGCGTATCTGCATAGTGATGACTAAACAGGAGTCACTGGCTTAACGCATATTTGTCTCTAAAGTGGAGACTAAAATTATTGTTCTCACTTCATTGCGTGATACGCAGTTCAAGCGTTTGACCCAGCTGTGTGAACCTTCCTAGACCCAAATCCATCTCTTTGCCTCTCAATTAATCGTAACGATATCAAGGTTACGTGGAAAAGAAATCGTTTTAGTGCAGTGGCTTAGGTCCGATTTTGAGGTTGATCGTTACATGCCGGACTAAAGCATGAAACTTTGCAAAGTGCTGGGCAATATCATGATAAAACATATTTTGGGGGGTGTGCCCGATTGTTTTGGGCCTATTTTCCCCCAAGTCCAAGAGGGCCGCCAAAAATCAAAGAGTGCTGAAGTCCTCCCAGAATGGTCGCCGACTATAAACAATCTTCATTTGTTTCAAGATGTGAGATATATTCTCCGTTCAAGGGACTATTTCTAATACTTTCAAGAAATCTAACAAACGAGATTTATGTTTAGTAGTAAAAGATATGATTCATCATCCAATTAATGAAAAAGTTACTGTTTTGATCAGTCACGTGACATCATTTTGTCAAACATCGATCTGTGATTCAGAAGTCTCCCTTAACAGTTCCCATTGCAGTTACAGAGCGATGTGCATAGAAGTTGAGAAGATATACAAATGCACTTCTTTGAGCATAGAGGTTGACACTTGCAGCCACATTTGATAATTTTGTTGATAATGGTACCAGCGGAAAACCTATTTCAATAGACACTATTTCAAGCTCTTCCAAACCTACACTTCAAGGCAGTTACTGTATAGTTCCTGCAGTAGCCTGCAATGTGGAGAGAGTTAATGTGCCTGGAACTCACACATCATCAAGTCGAGGACAACAAGTCGAGCTAAAGAAGAATCTTGGATCAAACACTGCATTGGCCTTCTTGCTATAGAACATTTGGAAAATGATGAGTTTATTGCCTGGTTCATTTCATGCTTCTTTCCTTCCTCTATTTAAGGACAAAGCTGCAAGTCTTGCCACGGTTAGGCATGATATGTCTATCACCCAGACAGTCACAGAACATTGCAATCCAGGACAACTCCCAGTCATGGCTGTAGATCAACCACTTCTTGCGCTAGCAAAATATGTTCAAAGGAGATTGCCCAATGTGTTTGGAGAAGACGTGTACACTATCATGCTTCACATTGGAATAGCCTTATGGAAAATGCCCTCACTGGAACCGCATGTTCAACAATCATTTGAAGACTAGCTGGGAAAATTGGATGTCAGAAAAGAGTCTAACATTCAAATACTGGGATTTTATTCTTCATCTCGAGACAATGATTCTAATCTTTGTGAGGTCCCATCGCGTAAGATACATGTCTCTGTACATCCAGGTAATGGAACACCTTGTCCCTTGGTTCTTTGCTCACACCAATATGCACGCTGGCTGTCAGTTCACATCAGAGATATGAAAGCCCTTTCTGTTGACAGAAGAGAGTCCCTTCGGAGAGGTTGGATTTTCCCAAAAACATCAAACATTTTCTGCCATGCTTTTTGATCAAGCTCATGAACAAAACAGCAAAGTTTAAAACACTCAGGAGGTGCAGTTGGATTAACAGAAAATGTTGCCTTGACTAGATGGATGATATCTGGACCAGAACAAGCAAGAATTCTGCAAGAGTTTGAAAAACAAGATGACAAGGTGGATACAAGAAGCAATGAACAAGATTTTGCTACACAGCGGACATTTAAGACTCAAGTCATCAATTCATGTGGCACAGTTGCTTCGATAGGCAATTCCTTCCTGAAAGAGTCTCATGAACTGATGACCCTTGATGAGCAAGATAAAAGTGAGTTGGGTTTTAAAGCCGCTTTCTAGTAATATCACGGCTTTTCAGTATAATGTGGGGGGTAAGCACTAAGTGATGCACGAATCAGATGTAACTCACTTAAAAGAGGTGTGATCACAGGCAAACTGTAGCGCAAATAGGGTTGCGCAACAGAGAGAGAAATGACCAGTCTTTTGATATGCGAGCGAAGCAAGCAAAGGTTAGCAACGTACTTCCCTCGCTTCGGTTCGAAAAATATTTTAACATCAAAATAAAATATCGCCACCTTGAAATGTAGATACCCATTTCCTCACAAGGTTGTACTCTCAGATTTCCAACCTCATATTTAATAATTACTCACGTACAATATATTTATTCCAACTTTTAAGCGCCACTCTTGGCATATCAAACCGTTCTTCGCCTCCATTACCCCTACTTCCGGTTTGCCTGTAGTGTAATCCACGAGGACTTTGCATGCAAACCTAGAAACCTCGGGGTAAATGAGTTTCGAACCCGTGATCAGTTGTAGACTTCTGGTGAACCCAAGGTAAGTAACTCCACAGAGTTTAGGCAAGTGAAAGGGCAAGGCCACCCGTGTACCTAGCGTGAATAAAATACATCCGAAGTTAGAATCGTCCTGTACACGGTCTTCTGAGACTAGCACAGACCCGCACAGATCCGATCTCAATGCCCTGTTGTGGAAAATCAGAACACCCGGGTCAACGGCGATACATCAGGAGTTAAACTGTATTGTTCATTGTTTGTGTTGATTGTAATAATCGAATCTGGATCAGACACACCAGCGACAGCAAACGCGGGTAACAATCCACGCCATTGACAATCCAGGACATGCAATTAGAACAAGCCAAACCGATCACATTTAGAACCTGAATCGACTATTTCCAAGTTCAAATTGATGGTCTGTAAAATTGCCGACAGTGGTATTTCCCCAATCACCCACTCATGTTGAAAAGGCATGCCCATCAGTGCTCTAAAGTCTATTTTTGTTTTTTAACTTATCTTTCTAAATTCCATTTGAATGGACTGACTGACTGACTGAGTTTGGTTTTACGCCGCTTTTTGCAATATTCCAGCAATATCACGGCGGGGGACACCAGAAATGGGCTTCACTCATTGTACCCATGTGGGGATTCGAACCCGGGTCTTCGGCGTGACGAGCCAACGCTTTAACCACTAGACTACCCCACCGCCCCCCATATGAATGGAGCATCAATCCAATCGCTGTAATATAACTTACAACAGTGTATATATATGACATACACGTTGGAGTAGAATTATGACTTTATTTTTAATAACATGAAAAGATGTAATTTTGCAGCGACACATCATATAATTAAATAATATTTTGATATTCATCTGTACATAAACAATGACATATAGACAATGTACACTTACAGGCGATGATTACACAACGTATACACACTGGTCACGAGTAATCAAATATACATCAATGTACATACTTTGGCACCATGGAAATATTGGATAACATTATTGCAATATTGCATTTTGTTTAAGAGATAACAGTTACATCTATTTACATGCAGAACTTACAAGATAGCTTATTACAACATTTGCATTTCGACATTCAGAGCAAATGCTGAAACACGTTCGTTTGTCTTCTTAAACCATAATTAAAACTGCAGAAACGCACTGAAACCAACATAGGATTTTGAACGTTCCTCTTGTAAAACGGCTATTTATATAAGTCTACATCGATCTGGTCATAACAAACTCATATTTCATATTCTTGACTAGTAACACATACTTTCAACTGTAACAGTTTTCACAAAGTGCATTAAGAAATACATTTTATTTTAGGGTGAATAATCCTTTATCATCCAATACTGGTTTCCATAGGACATTGACAAAGACGGCTGTGTTTGCATATCTTCAGCAGGAGTTTTTTATTGGCCGCCCTCACGATATGGTCATTTGCGGCTCACTTCTCATCAAAACAATTTAATTATAAATACATTCTCCACTAGTGTCATTTGATATTAACCATATCAGTACACCGTAACACACTTAATATAATCCTAGCCTGTTCTATATTGGCTGACACATTTGCTATGTGCCTTTAACTATACTTTAAAGCCCATTTACGAAACATCCCAGAAAGAGACTGAAACGGACTTCATACGTAATATCCAAAGGGGAAATCCAACCGTGATGAGCCAGAGCCTTAACCTTTAAGTCACCCCAGCTTCCCTCCCTGACGAGAAAGACAATGGCGGAGACCCAGTATAAAGTTGTTTTCCATGATGACGTGTAACATGACAACACGGGGGACAAGGGTGGACGTAGGGTAACAGGCCTCGGTACCGTTGTACAAGCGATCTTACCACTAAGGTGGTCGTAACCCCCATACCTTCACGTAGACTTGGGACAGTAGACTTCTGTACAACGGCACCCAGGGCCAACTTGCACAAAGTGTTCCTAGAGCTATAACTATCCTATCTATGTCAATATATGGGAGATACCATTGTCTTTAAGCTGAGATCGCTTTGTGCAAGCTGACCCATGTTAGTCACGACTAATCAACTTAACACACCAAGCCGGGAGTCTTCATTGGCAGAATTATACCCACCACAACCACTACATGATGTTCTCATACAAATTCAATTTTGCAATGACTACGAATATTTTGCGTGCAGTTCAATATATGTTTGAGAGAATAGTACCGATAAAATGATTGATTATATGAAATTAAATACATTATAGCTACTTGCTATTTACAATTCAAATACAATTTATGCAAATCAAAGGACAACAAATCAGCACTAACTTAATGCAAAGACTGAACGGCTTAGATTAATCCATTTATGTCAAGGGATCGTTCAAAATGTTCATGACATTGAAGGGTATGGGAAATAATATTTCTCTGCGTTTCGCCTATATGGTGGTTGGTTTGGGGACCAACGAATGACAGAGGAGAAACCTTCTTGTAAGCTGAATGGTTTCCATTCCCAAACACAGAGGCCACGTGTTCACAGTCTGAAACAATATGGCTAATATCGGCCCACACCTCTCAGAAATACTTACACATTGTAAATAAAGCATATGAAAAGATAAGCTCTATAGTCTGCAGTCACATGACTGCCTTCTGAAACAATGTCATGGAAGGGCGTTTTCTCGTCTACTCACAGGCTTGCTAACATATAGTCGGTTTTCATCATATCGAAATACAATATTTCAAAATATATGGTTTTCATAATAATCCTCTAATAGATCAGGTTCTGATGAAGAATTTCTGGATCTTAAGACCTCTTCGCAGTAGCGTAATCTGCCTGGACAGCGGTATAACGAGATATTTTCACTCTGTTCTCGACGTCGACCTATTGTGGCGA
The DNA here is from genome assembly GCF_003918875.1 of Haliotis rubra. Lineage (NCBI taxonomy): Eukaryota > Metazoa > Mollusca > Gastropoda > Lepetellida > Haliotidae > Haliotis > Haliotis rubra. The sequence continues at coordinate 925,934 of NW_025766059.1, read as the reverse complement.
GAATATCGCGAAGACGAGTCTGCTTATAGTGGTCATACAACACATGTGGCATTAACGGCAACCACAGCAGCAGCACCATACGTCAGTATTATGGCCTGTGTTACAACCCGTGTACATGTCTTACAGAAGGCACTTACGTACATTCACCATTCACACACAAGCCGCACACAGTACGTGAATACAAACAGGGTTCAACGCGGAGTCTACCAAATATGCCCCTACCGTCATGATTCCATTTAATGCTAGGTAAACGCTGAAAGTGATTTCTTTGCCTACACAAAAGACTAGTTTAATCGTCCTAATTACACCAGGAATTCACATACACAAATCTGCACGGAATGTCCAAACAGACAGAATGCACAAATACGGTATATCTGTCGTTAAAAAACAAAGAACGGGTTTGGGGGCTGTCTGAAGAGTCCTCATATATTGAAACATTTTGTAGTATTTTATATGCTGGCGGCATTAGATTTTAATATTTGTAATATCTATAAAACTGCACTCAGCGGTGGCCTAACAGTCATCGAATCTGGACCAGACAACACAGTCATTGTTTTTCGGAGCAACTATCCACACATTCTGACTACTTTGACGAGGACCGCAAGTTTACGAGGAATCTAAAAGAGTGTTTTTTTGATAGTTAAATTGGGCAATATGTCAGCTATGCGACACGGGATGCGTACAGACACCATGTTAAGGCTGATGTGGCCTACCGGAGTGTGTGAGTGAGTTAGTGAATGAGTTTAGGTTTACGCCGCTTTTAGCAATATATTCAGCAATATCACGGCGGGTGCACCAGAAATACCGTACCCGAATCCAGAAAATGACAAATATGGAAACAGTCTTCAGACAGCCTCCATGTACGCAACAACATGACACGATATATCCATAACCATTCTCACATCACAGAATCTGCATGCACATTTACGTCACAACACGTATGACGTCATAGTACACGTGATGACCAAATATCGAAATTGCACGTGTGACTGCACATGAGTGCATGAATACAATATCACCCGATTCTAAACCATTAACTATTCAAAATGTCTCTTTGGTATAACCGGTCATATTATTATGACCTGTGGCAGTAATAAGCCTAGTATATCCATCACGCGCTGTTTACTGAACAGTAACGCTGGCACTCTTCAAAAGTTTTAAAATTGTTGCTGTTTCCATCACAACCGCCGTAAATGAACCTGTCACACTCCATCGTCTCCATATTGAAATAATACCTCGGAAATGCAGCTCGGCATGTTCCGACAATCTTCGGTAATGTACACCGCTCGTCTAAACCTTCAGGACCAGTCGTAACTGAAAACACAAGCAGTAGTATAAAAGAATTTATCATAAGTTTTCAGTCATAAGAACATGATCACGGCGAAGTTTGTTTACTACACTCAACACAGACAGAGTAAACCTTGACATTCAGACTTAATCAGCTGACTTTTCAGTTGTGAAGCTGTTACGACTCAAAGAATGACCTGTTATTTTGACAGGGTGGCTAGGCAAAACGTCCGCCCGTTAAGCCAGGCCCTGCCAGTTCTCCACATGGATAGAACGTGTTCATTTCTGGTGTCGTTTCCACCATACCATGATGATGTTACTGGAACATGCCTGCAGGTTGCTTATATTCCCACTCACTCACGCTGTTGTTTTGCAACATTACAGCTTTAACCTCAACGGTATATAAGTTACCCTGTGACCGAAAACAGGAGAAACAATCCACCCACTATCAGCTAGGACAGTGTCAGACCACACAGCTGACTCTCACGATAAGCATAGCTACTGCGCGTGGGTACATTTATTACCATGCATCATGCTTACATATAAATATACAACATGGAAAACTGTACACATTGGCTTCCCACATGTCAACAACTCACGTTGTAATTCAGGACATGCATGTCTCACCTTTGGGGTCAGTATAAGGTCCAGATCCGAACTGACCATATTTAGGTTCATAGTCATCGAGGGAGACAGCTTGCTCGGGAATAAATTTGTACTGTAATTCGTTCTCACTCTGCATTCGTTTCCTCGCTGAAACAGAATATTGTATCCACTGGTGTACATTCTCCAAACTCAGTTTTGAACTCTCCACCACATGGTCTACAAAGGTTACACAACAAATGTACGGATATTGGCTTAAATGTTTACAGACGGATTAAGTTTTTTATGGGTCGTCAAATATTACTGCTTGTCCTAGTTATCTAGTTTAAGGCGAGAATCCAGATTCTAATGAATCTCCATAAGATACGTTTTAGGCGGGTTATATCAAAGTTACAGAATATCCAATGAGATAATCGAAATGTTAGTGTGAACGTGGAATGCCTTTATCACACATCTGAGTTTACTTGTTGTTACTCATATAATACAGTTCTAACGTAGTACGTCAGCGATTGAGAAACGTGACGCCATGTGGCTTCAGCCTACCATTCAGCACTGAGAACATGATGCACATGTTCAAATAACGGAAAGATGCTCCATTATCTTCTATCATCATCAGTAATATAGTGCTTACGTTTGCATTCCCATTGTCCTATGGGGTCCCACTGCACGTGTTTATGAAAAGGATCCGGTACAGCCACACACGTGATCACCGACGCACCAACCAAATAGTAGCTTTCATCACATCGCACGTGCACAGTGGCGCCGAGACTGAAGTCAGTGCCGTCAATGAAGCCGTGGTCAGGTGGCTTGGGAGCCTCACATTTCCATGTATCTGAAACGAAATTTACAAATTTAATGCACATATATCAGCTGGACGTACTTTCAGTAAGTTTTACCGGAAACAATCTCACTGGGCATATTCTGATGTTCCGAAACAAAACGTGTATTGTGTCCTGAAAGAGGAACCACAATCTAACTGAACCAATAATCTGTTTCGATCAAAATTCCCGACACAAATTCACTCGCTGAAAATCTATATATCAAGGCCTGCCCCTGAGAAGAGGTGAGTTTCCACGATTGATCCCCAAGATTTACATGAAGGAGGCACAACGTCGCTGTGACTATCTGGTACAAAATCTGAAATAACACCTGGTTTAGACTATTATGTTTAGCAACCAGGTACACGCAGATGCAGGATATAAAGCCTATATGTTGGTAATATTCATTTACATGGGTAAATAGTCAGCCTTGGTTGGTATCACCAATGTACCTTTTTTCAATCAGTGTCCAGACATATAACACATCAACAATGAACACTATAGGCAACTCTGGGGTGCGCCACCGCCCTTCACCGTACATACTGCACTTCAATTGTCCTCCGTTACAACTGCTGATGGCGGCAAGCTCCGCCTGGGAGAGAGAGATGTATGCAGGTTCGAGGGTCATGTCGCTAGCAGGTGTCTGAGTCAATACATAACGACCACCATACGCAAACACCAAGTCGCGATGGGTAAAACCGACGACAAGCGCCACGACTGGAGAAAGTGGCAAATTGTTTTCTGAACTAGCTTGTTAAAATTGACAGCACGTAACTCATTTGGGGGTTTGTTGTTGGAGGGTCCGTAATCCCGTCAGTCTGGATGTATTAGCATGAGCGACGAACAGACGGTGTGACGTCACGCCAAGTTAACGTCAAGGTCACGGCGTGACACAAGTCTGTGCTGCTTGGGGTTAACATGGCCGTGTGAAGTGACCTTTGCGGACTATCTGCACTGTCACCGGTAGGCCATTGCCTGGCCACAGTTGACGACCAACACAGCTGTGTAGAGTCCAGGAGCAGCTACTTTTGTTCTAGTCTCTCCAGCATCCCTTTTGCTACGTAAATGCTCAAAAATTTCAATTCTGACTCAAAACGTAATGATTCAGATTAAACATACATCCCCAACTACCTCGAGACTGACAGCCCTACTATCTCAAAATAACACGATCGATGTTTAAACAGCTATACACAGTAAAATGTTTTCCGTGCTCGTCCAGAATGATGTAAGATTTGGATGGAGTCACCGATGAGACGTGATTTCGCAGACTGTCCCTTCCCTGAAGTGGGTTTAAACAAACTATCATAAACTCCTTATCGGGCGGTTGGGATGACCACTGGTATAAGCGTTCGCTCGCCACACTGGGTCACACTGTCCAACACCCGAATGTGATTCTCCACATGGGTACAATGTGTGAAACTAATTGATGGTGTTCCAGAAGTGATGTTTCAAGGGTGTTTTAAAGCAATGTAAAATCATTCACTCTCAGTCACTCTTCCTCCGTTACGTTAATCACCTGTGTCTGTGTATATCTAAATTTCCTCCATCTGAGACATTCCTGAATATACAGCAATTCCGTCCCCAGCATGGCCCTATCCCAGGACTGGAAATAGCAATGTTCTGTCCTAGGACTCGAACCCTCATACACTGTTAATGGCAATGTTCTGTCCTAGGACTCGAACCCTCATACAATGTAAATAGCAATGTTCTGTCCTAGGACTCGAACCCTCATACACTGTTAATGGCAATGTTCTGTCCTAGGACTCGAACCCTCATACAATGTAAATAGCAATGTTCTGTCCTAGGACTCGAACCCTCATACAATGTAAATAGCAATGTTCTGTCCTAGGTCTCGAACCCTCATACAATGTAAATAGCAATGTTCTGTCCTAGGACTCAAACCCTCACACACTGTTAATAGCAATGTTCTGTCCTAGGACTCGAACCCTCATACAATGTAAATAGCAATGTTCTGTCCTAGGACTCGAACCCTCATACACTGTAAATAGCAATGCTCTGTCCTAGGACTCGAAACCCTCATACACTGTTAATAACAATGCTCTGTCCTAAATGCTCTGTCCTAGGACTCGAACCCTCATACACTGTTAATAACAATGCTCTGTCCCAGGGACTCGAACCCTCATACACTGTTAATAACAATGCTCTGTCCTAGGACTCGAACCCTCATACACTGTTAATAACAATGCTCTGTCCAAGGACTCGAACCCTCATACACTGTTAATAACAATGCTCTGTCCTAGGACTCGAACCCTCATACACTGTTAATAACAATGTTCTGTCCTAGGACTCGAACCCTCATACACTGTTAATAACAATGCTCTGTCCAAGGACTCGAACCCTCATACACTGTTAATAACAATGCTCTGTCCTAGGACTCGAACCCTCATACACTGTTAATAACAATGCTCTGTCCAAGGACTCGAACCCTCATACACTGTAAATAGCAATGCTCTGTCCTAGGACTCGAACCCTCATACACTGTTAATAGCAATGCTCTGTCCTAGGACTCGAACCCTCATACACTGTAAATAGCAATGCTCTGTCCTAGGACTCGAACCCTCATACACTGTAAATAGCAATGCTCTGTCCAAGGACTCGAACCCTCATACACTGTAAATAGCAATGTTCTGTCCTAGGACTCGAACATTCATACACTGTAAATAGCAATGCTCTGTCCTAGGACTCGAACCCTGATACATTGTATTTAGCAGTGCCCTGTCCTAGGACTCAAACATTGTAAATAGCAATGCTCGTCCTAGGATTCCATGCTGCACCTAGCAGTGCAAGTTGTTCCTCTCTCTGTACACGCATGTTTAGACTTGCACAAGTCTCTAGGGGAATAATGAATAATAGAATGAAATTTAATATCCCTCTAACAGGCTGTCCTTAGACTTGCCTCCTTAACGAACAGAATTTCTATACAGGTCTCCATGGGAGCATTCAGTACAGCGTTGAATAACGCATAGAATTCTGAAATTCAACAAAATAATCAGGATTGCACAACTTCCCTCCCGAATTTGAAATAACTATCCAAAACGCTAATAGCATTTGAATGATCCAAAACGAAACATATCAGGCGCCAGTCGACTACATTATACACGTAATACTATGTGGAACGAACAAAAAAAAGTCTTGATACATGACATTTTTCGCACACAGATGCCTTTTGTGATATTTCAACCGATTATTCAACCGTCAGAAAGACAACAGGTGTAAGCATGTGAAACGAATACCAGGTGAAGCGTCGTTATTTTTATATATAAGAAACATTCATCTGTCCGTTGTGAGTAAAGTCGTGAAGCAAACATTATCTCTCAGTGCACTAATTGTATTTCAACTGTTGCAACAATCTGGATTTGAAGCACTTTGATTGGTGGGGCTGTCAGCATGCACGGAATGTGCTGTGTGTACGGAAGTGTCTACCTCCGTCCCTGTCCCCCAAAATAGTGAATCATGTTGCGTTGATGAGGCGCTTGTTTGGTCCGTGTCTCTGATTGTGTTCGTGATGTATTTTGTTTTTGTTCTTCAAAGACTTCCTACAGATCCACGAATAACGCTGTAAACACCTTTTTGTCTCTTTAAAGGGGAAATGTGTCTGCAGTTGACGAGTGTGAAGGAACTTGCACTTTCTCCTGACAAGAGTACACGACGAGCTTTGCCAAACTCAGTCGGTGTGGTTTGAACTTTCAATCGATTTTAATAGGCTTCGAATCAAAATATATGGACGCTGAGTGGGAGCGCCCACTTTAATAATATTATAGCAATACCACGGGGGTTACACCAGAAATCACGTTCACCGTGATGAGCAAACGCAGTGACCACTGTGTTACCGACGCCCCTGTATCCACGTGGTATGACAGCTGCTGTTGTCGACATCATATCTAGTATTTAAAGAAAATTGTTTCTAACTTTCACTGGATGCTTGATGGGCATTTAGAAGTTGGAAGGTAACATAAAACGCATGGTATGGATTTACAACTTCTTTATTAACTTACACTGGCTGTGTGGCAGAGTAACGACGGTCTATACATGTTCACATGACGGTGTTCACCGTGTTTGATCTTTATAATATCAGTGAATGGATGTTTATGCTAATGTAATACTTCATCTCGTGACCGAGAAAGTATGGACGTGGCACGTTTACGTTTACACAACCAGCGAGGCCTTGTACAAATATGTACCAAAACTGAGGTACATATGATTTCTGTTTACATAAACACAATCCATTTACTACTGAGAAACCCCCATAATGGGTTAAAATATCGCACGTTCGTAGTTATATATATACCACTGTGTGAGGTGCATTGTTTGCAATTCATTCATAACAGGCAAACTTTTATCATTCTTTAATGTACCAGGGGCGTATTGAAGGCAGTAAATAAGTATGTCCAACTCGTGGCAGTGTGGTGTACAGTGCTGGAGAGCCAGTGTGTGGTCAGATACCTCGCATTAGAGGCCATTTGTCATCCACTCCAAATGTCAGTAAATCATACACTAAAAAGCATTACATGAAAACCCAAGTACAGCAGCGCGTGGTGGCGGCGTTCATTACCCACACACTTGAGTGTGTGGGACACAGTTGTAATGCGAATCAATAGCCCCGTCACATCGTCGTCATTCATGAGCCAAGAGGTGACAGGATCCTATTGTACTCGCTGATCGGGAGATATGCAAAATAAGGTCCAAATCATATGTTCCCATACTGCGTTATAATGTACACTTTGTATGGAATTCATTTTCAACTGAAAGTATTTCATAAACCTTTCTACCATTGTTATATTAAAGGAAACCTATATGATAAAAGCTTCAAGTGCCTCATAATAACCCCGTGTAAGTACCTTCCTGTTGATTACACTAGACCTAGATAATAGGACAATTAACAAGCAAATGCTACCCCGTGAAGAAAACCACCCTACGGTAAATATCATATCACCGACCACATGGAGAGGATCACCAGGGCCCCGTTCCTCAAAGCGATCGTAACGCTACGACAGTCGTAAGTCTATGTTAAAGTATGGGAGTTACATTCATCTTAGCGCTACGATGGCTTTGAGGAACGGGGCCCAGGGCCTAGATTTTCGAAGCTCTCTTAGCGCTAAGATAGTCGTAAGTTAATGGTAATGTATGGCACTTACGACTATCTTAGCGCTAAGAGAGCCTCGAAAATCTAGGCCCAGTATCTTACGGTGGTCTATAAAATGGAAATAAGTGAGGAGGATTTTACTACGACATTAGTTAGTGACTGAACAAAATTATATATCAAGCGTGGCAGACTTCAATGCTAAAACCAAGCAAAGCATTGTCTGCCTGCACGAACAACCCAAGCATTCGGAGAACGATAATACATAAAGCCACATAGCGTAACTTCTGATATAAACGCTTGTAATTAAGAGTCTGGACCAAGCAAACCAGTGACTGAAATCCTGAACAACAACCCTCACAAGACAGGGATATAAACACTATACCTCGAATATGATTGGGGGCAAGTTATGCCCCTGACCAATAGTCTTTATGTAAACTACCCTCATCGACCGTTTCCCACAGTTGGGCTGTTTGCAGCTCCAAATTTGTGAACACTGAAGTTCACTCATCTGACCGAGTCAGCGCCACAAGTTCCAAGTTTAGGTACAAACAAACTCGAGGATTGGGTCACTTCTATCAGGGGTGATTGGGTGGCCTAGTGGTAACAGCGTTCGCTCGTCACGCCGACGAGCCGGGTTCTTTTCCCCAAACGGGTATCAAGCTTGGTGTCATGTGGTGTTACAGATATACCGCATTAAAGGAGAAGTAAGATGGCCAGTATATTCCTGGATGTCTCACAGCAGATTCTGAGACTAAGGTGACATATATCGATTAAATAAGACGAAAACATGTGCGTGACATTTGATAATGAATTTTTGTGCAACTTGTCGACGCATAATGTCAAATCTCCGACAAGAAACATGACGAATTAAAACACAGAGTCTTCAAATCAAATCGAATCGCTAACCCAACAAATGTCCATACCCATTTCAAATATGCCAAGTAGGCAAAATTCACAAAGTAAATACGAGTGGTAGGAGGCAGCATAACCAAACAGAGACTACTGGTAGTAATGGGCTTGTCAACACGTATACCTAAGCGTAATAAACACGGCCGTGTCTGACTTACGTATTGGCGTCGGAGAAGCCACACACACCATCAACAAGGCACACATATAGGTAATGTTCCGCATGGTTCTCTTCTATCAGATCTCAGTGTGGGTCACGATTTCACAACTCTTTTCCAGATGGCCTGCTGAGATTGCGTTCCCTCGTCTTAGTTCAGAAATTTCACCTCTTTTTAATGGAATATCTGTTACGACACGCACAGATTAAAGGTATTTTTGCTTCCACGAATTGAACTTGTATCTTTCTGCTGAAATAGTTCTAGTTCGTACAGTATGGGTTTAGCAGCACTGTATACGAGACTGATTGTGGATGATGCTGATCTGTCAATGGCAGGGCTGTCCACCGTAAGAGGCGGAGAAGATTGGTAGGGACAGCGACGGGTTGCAATGGTCCCACCAGTTGTTCACTTTAACGTGGAATGGGCGTGTATAGATAGTGATACCGCAATGCTTTATCTGCATTCAGATAATAATATGAGAAACTGCAGCTTGATCCCACCACGTGACATCAGCCGACCAGACTATGATAAACTCATATTTAGTCACCTAGGATTTCTCAATAACCGTCAACATGTGGCCCAATCTAGGTATGCAAGCACCACGATAACACCATTGGTTCATCTGTGCCGATTTCAAGACATCATTGTCATCAAGACACATGAACTTAGCAAATTGTATTTGTATAATTGATATTTAATCTCTTCGGAAACTGCGGGCAGTTATGGCATATCAAATAGTCGGCAACATACAAGCTGGAAACTGTACAGTACGCTGAGTGAATCCCATGCACTCGTTCAACAGCCCAAACATCTGGGATAGAGTGTCCCCAGCCTCATGATCGTATAGGAAGCGAATAGATAAGGCAGCGATGATGTTAGTCCATGCATGGGTTTCTTGCGTGTCATTATTCAGTATTCATGGTATTTTACGCGGATGGACAGTTATTCAGAGTAAAGATCAGTGGATCGTCTGCAATGTCGACACTCGAATTCCTTGCAGGTTTTCGTCATGTAGCTGGAATATTTGTGTGCAGTGATAAATAACAAACAAACCTGCACATAACGTGTGTATATCGCACATACTAAGCTGCATGTGAGACGGGGTGGCAAGGCAAAGTCGGTTGATAACATGGGCGAATATGAACAATATCACAGCTAACTTTCGACTCGGTGAATATCACAACTGAACGCAAGGCTTCATATTCAACAGATTACAACGTTCTCCAGTTGTGTAGCATATTACCTCGACGCATTATGTTCGTGTATTCTTTAAAATGTTGATGTTTTCTACATAATACATTAAGTAAGATTTACGTTTGAATGTCGGTCAGTTTAATGGTGCATACATGATCTGTCTATTCATTTTGAATGAACGACCACTCCTTGGGTTTTGACTTAACGTGAAGTTGGTTTGACTTTATCTGGTCAGGTGACCCACTCAATACCAGTGCAAACCTGAGGCCCATACTTTAATCTATAAGGCCAGGGGGGCATATTGCTGAAAAATTAAGGATCTTTATTTGTGTTCACGGATCAGTGATTAGGACCCCTAAGCAATGCATTTATCATTAAAACACATCATGTAGAGTGGGTATCGCCGGAGATGTTTACTCATCACTGGGCACAAACCTATGTACTAAATGTGTGAAGTAGGTTGTAAGGAACAGATGGATCTATGACTTCATGATAAAATCATGTGCTTCAGTATGAAAGTATACTGTTCTTTGTTGTGATTGAAAATACAATCCTGACACATGTTTGAAACCTATGTGCAGGTGCACAAATTAATACTGTAACCTAATATGCAGGTGTGTAATACAGCGTTCCTATTTACCTTCACTATATTATCACTCTACGGTGGTATGCGCTGCTCGTAAGGATGTGCTGGTTTTAAAAGACTTGAATAAAGCGCTTCGTTGACTTGATTCATTTCATTGACAGATTTGGAAAACAGGTTTTACTGAGTATATAACCATCAGCAATACAGCATGCTATTGATCGTCGCTTAGCTTATAGAGTTTTTAACTATCGGTCAAAACAGCGTGCTTCAATCAGGATTTCTTTACTGATAATCACTTTATACAGTTTCGGGTCAGATTAAGGGTCAACAACCCAGCGAAATGATGAACCCGACACGTCATCGGCATTGTCCTGTGGCGGATTCCGACGACGGTGTACAATATCCATCCAGTCTGCACCGAGTAAACAAAGAGGTAGCTGATATACCTCTGCCCTGATTAAACCTACATACCCAGCCCTGTAATATTCATGGGATAGCTAGTCGTACATGGGAACTCGTATTATGAATAGCGATGCGGTATTTAGGGTAGGAAGGTGTGGCAAATTGAGCCCTTCTGACACGGGTTGGGTAATATCCGTTTGCTCTAAGGGTAATGCTGGTATGTGGCTTACCTCGCCGGCGTTGACACCACCCTCTGCCCATGTCACGTCGCGGGCGTACACCGTGCGATATGTATGTACCTGCGCCTAGCTTATGGTTAGCCACAGGTTAGCTCAGCACCTGCGACACTATATAGACGAGGGAAACTTGCAAGTAAAAGTTGGACGAAATAACTTGGCCAGAAAAGACAAAAAATGTTTTCCAACCACTAAAATCTAAAAGAGGGGATAAACAGTTCTAATTCCAGGATTTCAACAAATGCAAAATCATTTAAAGCTTTCACGAACCAGCTTATCAACAAAACATAAACGGTTAGGTTATGAAACAAGCAGAGAGCCGCAGACGTAACTATTGACTACATGAGTATTCAAATTCAACAGAAGTCCCATGCCAGAGTTAACAATGATACATCTTTACATCTTCGTGCTTTTACGGGACAATTTTTTATATATCCTGATAATAACACTAACATATGATGTAACGATAGCTTAGATATGTTTTTTTAACCCACCGCATGACCAATGAATATATTCATGGGGAAAATACTCATTAAAGGAATTAGAGTGACACAATAAGTAACCATATATACAGTCATGGTTATCAGATATTTCAATGTATCAGTCCGTGCGTGGAGGTGTCTCCTGCAGCCCGGCGGCGTTGGCTGATATTATTACCGCTACTCCACAGCAGTACACAGTCAGTGCCGGCACCCCCATCACCGCCATCCCGTTCCTCCACGGCCCACGACAACACTATCGCAATCTTACAGATTAGGCGGCCAGTCTACTGTTACATATCATTTATTCGATTAGTGTTTAATCTTCCGCTGATATCAAAGTATATTTTGCTGTGACTTACATATTCAAAATTACACAATCACGATCTGTTTGTTCTGAAACTTGTAAAAACATTGAAAGGATTACATTACATGAACCACTTGTTAGAAATAAGCAGTGAATGATTTGTGTTTAATCATGGTGTCTATCTGTATACACTGAAGTAACGTTATTGTTAAAGTGTTTATATTCAGGTTTCACTATTCTTCATTCAACTGATCCGTTAATCTGTAAATCTCTAATTCAAAATGGTATTTTCAACAATATTCAACAATTAATTACACAGCGTTTACACAATCACATATGGATCAGACAATCCAGTGATTGATATTCTGAGCAATATCGTTTTACGATGACATCACACTTGATCATCCAAACCCGTTCAGGAGCAAGCATACATGTAGTCTGTCGGATCCCAATTCCCGTTGGTATTTTGCAGATCGTATGCAATAAAGAAATATATTCTTTCTAAGGCTGAACACAAAATGTAATGACGACACCCAAGCGAAAAAACGACATACCCTTAATATCTTAAATTGTGAAAGGTCGAGGCCCCTGTCAATATCCCGTGACCGACATGGCCAACACAATATTATCCTTTAACATAAACACATCTGTATTATTCTGGTGATTCACACTTAGACACTGCGCAAAACGAAACCTACATCATATTCTGCAACGCTCCACCAGTATCAAACCATATACATTTTAGACCGAAAGGAGAGAATATCATTGAGTTGCCACAGAAGGTCAAAAGCAAGAAAAAAGGATTCCAGAAATACTCAAATAACATAAAATACTGAAAGGACAATCTGCAAAATACAAGGTTCCATTTGACTCACTTTATATACACATAGAAGTTCTGAAGGAAGTCATTCATTTTATACGAGTAATCCATATGAAATTCCTGTTCACAATTTTAATAATAATCGTTCACCTGTCATAATTGTGCAGCCATGTACCCAGTTCGACCATTCAATGAAGTGGTATTACCTTGTGCTTCATATATTCAGAAACACGTGTACATACTGCTTGAGCTCATTTTGACGACTGAAATTTAATTTAAAGCCGTTCCTTGATATGAATACCATGGCCCCCACCTCGCATTGCTCATTCTGTTATTCACACTATTAAAATCCAACTTCTAATTCAAGCCCTTTTTCTCCCGCAAGGCGAATGTTTGTTTAAAATCTCCTCACACCGTCTTACGTGTTTTTCAACAGCAAAAATAAAACCAAAATATTTGCATAACCTCTTAAAAGCAGGATAAGATTTTTTTTTCATCCCGTGTTTGTTAGTTAAGTATTCTTATCAAATCCGGCGAGAAACCACTTAAAGGACATATGCTCTCAGACATTCTTCATTCTTAAACAGTGTTATATAGTCATGGCCACAGTCAGATATATCACGCCGCTATGGAAGGGCTGACGGGAAACACGTCGACAGCTAACGACGTACAGTCAACTACTTAGTTCCTGTACATACACATAATGAATGTACACATCCTATGTTTCTGTTGAAATAAACACACTGATCACACCAGACTGACTTGTTCAGTGACATGTAGAATGACATTTGGACGACCTTACGACACTTAATATGGCGTACTGTATTCAACATAAACCGCATTTCCTCGTTGAAAGGTCCGGGAATATATTTGTTGACAGTATTTATCCCGGTGTTAAAGCGCAAACATAATAAAGGTGAGAATCCATAAAAACTACAGATTTTAACTGATTTGTGCCGTCTATTTGAGGCACAGGCTTTAATCAAAGAAACACCGTAATTAACCCCGTATCGCTTGCACGGTCTCTAGAATGACTAGTCCAAGACATAGATATTTAACCGTTTTTTCATATTTATTCAAAAATACAAAATTCTTTGAAAAATATAATAATGGAGCCCAGAACAACCCTAAGGCAATCTACCCTTGCCAATCTATTCCAAACTTGACTTGGACTCCTATTGAAAATATTCTCTGAGGTCTGGAAGATAGACTTCTAGGTATTTTTCGTACTCAGTTGGTATTCGATGTTATTCGTGGTGTAAAATGTACCTATGATTTCTGTTACTTTCAAACATTAATCGTCGTTCATAAGTGTCGTTGTTCTATGTATGTTTCTAAAAAATAGAAACCATAATTTGTATCCATTAACGAAGTACATATGTCACGCATCAAGCGACTAGGGTAAGGTGCCCATACATCGAAATGCTTCGGACGTCAAAAGTTCAACTGACAGAACTATTCAATAGTATTGGCGCTTATTGGTAACTTTGTTTCATGTTAAAGTTGAAGGGGACAAGTTTTATCCAGCAACGTCATGGGTCCGGGTATTGGTATTGGTATAATTATTCATCACACTTCCAGATCCCAGTGCTCCGATGATCTATCAGCGTTGTTCCTTTCCGATACTGGTACTGTAATGTAGGTGTTAAGGTATAGGAACGTCTCTGATACGTGGGTGATTGTTCGACAATAACAACTACGTGTTGTGTGTTTCCAAAACTCTCTTTCTATATTTTTAACCTGTTTGTCTATTACATTCAATTCGTGTGTAATTCGGTCATATAACATCCAATTTGTCTGTTTTGTCGGCGTTGTACACCGCGCACTATATATAAGATTCACTTTCCTGTTGACGCAAGGGAAGGATGAGGAACAAGGTCGATAAGGATCGGAGCCTGAAGTGGACAGATGTAACACTGCCTGACTCTAAGACCCGTCACTAATCACCGGATCGGATCAATGCCACCGGCCTTCCCCTAAACCTTGCCCCAGGGATCAAACTCTCAAGAGGTTTAGTAACTGGACGCGACTTTGAATGGTCAACAAATAACCCCTTAATTCGGTAGCGTATACCCAAACCAATCATGGCTTCGTGTCAGTCAGCCAGAGTGAAGGGGCTCGTGGATTGTATAACTAGATCGCAAGGTCATCTCAGTAAACAGTCGCATCATGTTATAAGAAATCACTGTGGCGCTACAGAAATGTAATCAAAGTAGTTTGGTCCAGTGTGGTAAGGCTTTACTACTTCAACTTGAATAAAGAAATATAGTTTAGCTCAAACGTGACTACAGCTAGTTATTACGCCATGAAAATGGAATTGATAATATATACTCCTCAAAAAAGTTAAGAACCACATCGATATTCAATATTTAAGTATTATATGCATCATAATATGAACTATTTAATACTTTATTATTGAAACTTGGGGTGGGCCTTAACTTGTTTTGTTGAGTATTGAAAGTACTTGTAACGGTTTATCAAAATACTTTAAACTGAGACAAATTGGGGAGCAAATGGCACGTGACGTTTGTTTTAACCCCATATTATCAAATGGGGCTTTCGTTGCGTCAACACAATCCCCAGACTAATCGTGGAGATCAAGAAAACAAACCACAGTTGAAGTGACGTTAACCAGACCCATTATATCGTGAATTAATTTCAAACGTCAACAGACAAAATACCATAGGAAAACACCAACTCTCGGATGTCACCAAACAAGTGAAGGAATCATCCCCGTGGAAGGCTCTGTCATTAATGCACGACTCGGGCGAACAGTGGTCACTGTCGGTGCCGGGGTGTTGTGAATGGGTGGCGACTCCAGGCTGTGAAAGGAGAATGGTATGTCAAGGTCTTTTGACCCGGGGGACAGGGGGTCGGTAAACTGATACCCAGGCATGAGAGGGGTCACCTTAACGGGTAGAAAACTGATGGTCCCGTGCGTGGGAATCAGCTCTCAATGTAACTTATATACATGTACATAAGTGAAGGGAAATCAAACTGGTTTAAGCATGTGTTGTTCGATTTGAAAATGTTTGTGCTTAGAATAGGAAACAACTGCCCTTCTGCCTCATTGTTCAGTCAGTGATACTTATGAAATAAACGTCACACTATTCTCATATATATATATATTCTTTCTCCACATCTCTGTGTGGTGAAAACAGAAGGGTGGTCTACGATACCTACTCTACGTTGATCATTTCACTTAGGAATAAGAAGTTATTTCGTTAGGGCTGTGGGTCTCGCCTACCACGATCTGCTGATTATGGGTTCGCCTCAATGTAAGTCTATGACTGCACCCAATTGCAACTTGTCTTGACGGGTTTCACCAAAGTGGCAAACGTTTTACAGACGTGTGTCTAGATTCTTTCCCACAAAGAGACTTCCCTGATATGTCAGAATCCTTGAGCAATGTTAAAGTAAACGTAAATTTGCGCACGGTTTAAGTTTAAGTTAGATCTCATGTATCCTTATTTGTTTTCAGGTGTCACAGGTACAAGCCAATTATATGTCGTTCGTTTGCGTCTCACATACAAAGGACCACAAACGTAACACCTATTCACAATTTAACTGGCAAATGCTATAGTAATTGTGACAATATTACATTATTAGAATACAGAGAGGGTGTGAAAGTATTTACTCTAAAAGCAAGTCGATAAACGTCATTTATACAAAATAAGTAAAGCTCTTAATGAACGAATCACCTATTTTCAACTATAATATGAAATTATTGATACAGATATTCCCCAATATTACATCGTTGGACATCCGTTATATTATTCTTCCAAAGCTTTGAGAACTGGATTAGTTTCCAAGATCTCAATGAAAAATAGCATTCGATTATATTTTGCATTATCTTGACTTGCACTTGTAATACCGTATGCACATTGGGATTGAGCTTTCCATCATGGCAATCCAATAACCCATGATTGTCGAGGTTTGACCATGTCTTCTATGAACCAAACAACCTTCTATCAGACACCAGTATAGATCATGGTACATCTGGAGTGTTTGGGGAGTAAGCACTCCATGGCCAGAGTCTCTTCCTTTCACAGTGTCCCCCCGCTATTTGGAGTGCCCTGTCTACGCATCAGTCACACCTGGGTCTATATTCTAACATGCAAAAACATGGCCTCGTGTTATATTTAGGGGAAAGTCCACCTAGTATACACGTGTATGTAAATGATCTGTGTTTAAAGAATAGCAACGTTTGTTGTTGATCATACTGTACTGGGGTTACTGCGTACATACGTATGGAATAAGTAAGAGATAGTGACTAGGAGAACATTTTAAAGGAAAAGGTCCGCTTTATTTTAAACTCTTGTGCAGAACGAGTCTGGTCTGTGGGTGAGTGTGAGTGGGTTTAGTTTTTACGCCGCACTCAGCAATATTCCAGCTATACGGCGGCGGTCTGTAAATAATCGAGTCTGGACCAGACAATCCAGTGATTAACAACATGAACATAGATTTACGCAATTAGGATACGATGACATGTGTCAACCAAGTGAGCAAGCCCAATCACCCAATCACATTAGTCGCCCCTTACGACAAGCATGGGTTGGTGAAGACCAATTCTAACCCGGATCTTCACGGGCTCTGGTGTATGAAGCCTAGTAGGTGAACGCATGACCAACAAACCACACTTTCGATGATCCAACTCACTTGGTACACCAGCCATACCGCTGTAAGCAACAAGCATGTTCCAGAGTTCGGTGTCGTATTTCTATATGCAATTCATATAAGCTGAAATGGTGTCTGCACACTAAAATATTATCTACGTCAGTCGTTAGACAACCAAACATTCGGTTATGTATCATCTTCGTTTTCTCAGAATGGTTCGTAAGCGATCTCCATATATATTTCAGATATTTTGGTATATATGTGTAGGAATTCGTCGAATAAACCCACATATGCTTCTGTTTAGCCTTCTTGCATTCTTTCATCACAGGCCCTCGTGTCTTTGCGAGGATTAAAGATTTTTATTAAAAAAACATAAGATGATCCCCGACACGATATATACAATAAATCATATTTTTTTAAATCTTTAATCCCCGCAAAGACCTGTGTCTTTCATTAGCCTGATCGAATTGAAATGATGTGTACACAGTCAGATATTTACGTCGGTAGATGTTTGCGTCAATGCCTGTGTGTTTCTGCATGCTTGTTATGAGTGAAGTATTTCGGGGAAAGGTTGCAAAGAGTTAATAATATACATATTCTGTACTCATAGACACTATATAGAAACTCTCAATCATTACAGGCAACCGATTCTGAAGATCAACGCACCTTCATCTGCAACATTATCATAAGTAAAATAAACTAGACAGACTAATTTTGATGTGGAGTTTCAATATATGGGGTTTATTACAACGAATATACAAAGATATTCAATACCCAAAAGATTGTTCACATCAGATACCCAACAGAATCAATCCATGTGAACTGGAAACAGTGTGCAGAACAAATTCAACGGAGAATAAGTCAGTCACACGAACGCCATTGCCACCCTGGCACAAGTATGTGTCGAATGTCTATTAAAGGATCGATATGCGGCTGTTAGGAAACTGAATAAGTACACACACACAAAACAGTGACGTGGGATTGATGGCGCTCGTAAATGATTGGGGATCGCAAACCTAATGAGGAAAGGACGGTTACTCTGTGTGACCCTGAAGATTGCTTGGCATAAAAATCCCAGCTGATCATTGCTAATGCTGTAAGGTATTGTTTGGCATGTTGGCATGATCAACACTCGATATTTCTACACGTCACCTTGAAAGTGATGACCAAGGTGACAAACATCATTCACTCACTCTCAAATCTGAGAACGATAGGATAATACCTTGGGGAACTACAGGCTGTGATCTGCTTTGCAAACAGTAGTTTACTATCACTTAAATGGCTTGTTATATTTTGATACCTAACTAGACGTATATCCATAATATATTTTTTGACAGGACAATCAAAGGAATTCAAACAAACGGAAATCACTGCTACACCTTTAAGATCCTAAAAGCTTAAAACATCTTAACGGATTTAACTCCAGTTACATAAACAGCATCGAGAGCACTTTGTTTTTAAAAAATGTACTTGTGATAACAAACATGGTCCAGCTAATTTTGAATCAAATTTTTTTTTGTGATTCTGCTCGCCTACTGTGTTCTGTCATGACGTGATACATTTAGGTAAGGTGTTCAGTTAGTGAGTGAGTGAATTTTGTTTTACGCCGCTTTAGCAATATTCCAGCAATATCACGGCGGGGGGCACCAAAAACTGGCTTCACACACTGTGCCCATGTGTGGACTCGAACCCCGGTCTCCGCGTGACGAGCGAACGCTTTAACCAATAGCCTACCATAGCGCCCCAGGTCTTCAGTTAACTTTTGGGGGGATATTCTAATAACCACTGACAGTTCTCTAAAAATAAAATAAAACACACATTATTTCATATAATGGACACTTTTCTTCGAAAGATTTGCCATCTTCATTAACTTAAATAATGATATTACATAATTTAAACAGTTTGAAGGTGGGATAGGGTCACAAGTTTAAAGTTATGTCTCAACGTTATCTAGCGTGTATTGAATTAGCTCTTAATCATTCGACATTATCTAGAACTAAGACACTGTCAAATATGGTGACTTGACATACCGTCTTTCCTGTGTATGAAATAACATTGAGCATGTAACGGTATATGTACGTTATAATGTTACGGACTGACACCTCAGTGATGCAACCGGTACCTCTGTATACTAGTATCTTGTCTCACGGAGCATTCCAAATGCTTGCTTATCATAGTAGATACCTTCGGAACAAATTTAATCAATTGAATCTGACTCTGACAATACAGCAATATACGGGTTGTCGTGTGTAAACAAATGTTTTGCAATAATGATATTTGTTTTTATAAAACTGTAGCCTAGTTATGTACATGTGCTATCACTGCACTCATAGTCATAGCAGTCCAGTTTGATAGGGACCGACACTGCCTGCCCCTTACACGAGCTGTGGCTTGCGCTGCCTGGAACGATGCTGTTATCAGTCTAGCTTGATATGATTGTTATCATCAAGTGAACTGATATACAACTCATAGACGCAACCAAAGTAACTGGTGTATCTAAGTTGACCCACTAACTTGTGCTTCAGATAAATGACGTATAGGTACATTCGAAACGATATAAGTATCAAATAGGCAGGCAAATAATACCATAGGTTTTCAGGATTACTTTTACGTTACTCATATACTACCCATCAAAATTTTAGACTCACTAGTGTAAATGTAGCCACTTACTTCAGTCAACTGTTCTAAACTAGATTTTGAAAAATAGGCCATACAGTTTAAAGGTACTGTTTACACATGAACTGATGTATTGAAAAACAAATTCGTAACAAGGACAAAGTACTGTGACTATGTGTCCCAGTCCACCCAGCTGTGAATGGGTACCTTGTTAGGATGAGAAAGCCACAATAACTCGGTGCGTCTAGTGGCTGAAAAGAGTTGTATACTCCCCAGGGGAGTTGGGATTGATAATGCGATTTGCCGTTGAGATTGACATCCAATGATCGAGGGAAAAGAATATACCAGCGCCTTGAGCATGCACTATTGCGTGGATATGTGCGCTATAGAAATATTCTATAATAATAAAAATAACTTTGAAAATATTTTTGTCATGAGTTCAATAAACGATGAAACTCGGTGAAAATTTGCGAATTCTTAACAAAACTTTACACCAAAACGCAGCTGTTTACATGCACGATATTTGCACATGCTTTTCAGCATTTTAATGCATGATCCTCGTGCAATTCATCAGCATAAGGTTTGCAGTTGGTTGCCCCAAGTTAGTGGAAAAAAATCATCTTCGATTTAACCATATTATATGCATAACATATAGTGAGTGCTTTAAGCGAGTCTAAACTTTTGATAGGTAGTATATATGTGATACTCTAGTATTTTTACTGTCCATCGCCGACAGGTTTCACTCTCCAAAATTTTCATTTCTTGTATAAATTGTTACCTTCACGATATGGCTGAGATATTGCCGATGTGCCGATTAAATATTAACTCACTCACTCACTCACTTTTACGTTACCAAAATCGTAATGTACACCACTTAGTCTCTGAATGACTGACTGTCTGTATGAGGGTGAATCTCCAATCAAATAAGCTACAATTTCAAGCGAATATGGTCAACAAATAGTAGCATACATTTTGAGCGACCTGAAAGATGTTGATCTACTGTTGGGAAGGACAGGCAGAAAGCATACGTTAAATTACGAAGAATACATACATATTTTACCATCCCGTACATGCCATTCTACAAACCAGTAATACCGTTCTTGGTGGGTAGAAACACATATGTCTGATATGTTTGGGAAGTTCTGATAGACAGTAATTTATTCGTGCTGTCATCATATAGATGAAACTGTCAATTACCCTTACTACGTAAATACTTTACTATTACACTATAATGAACAGATCATAAAATATATACATACAGTAGTTAAAGTAGTTAAAATCGAGTCAACGGATGCACTTTTGAAGAGTTTCTGTTTTGTGCACTGTAAAAAGAAAATATACCTGGTAGTCGTGGTACAAAACAACCATCGGCCACGATTGTCGCGTACGTCTGTGTTAAGGCAGGAGAGTTACCATCAACTTATGCTTAAGATTGATTTGTATTACTCCACTAGGACACTTAAAAACGG
Source organism: Haliotis rubra (assembly GCF_003918875.1). Classification (NCBI taxonomy): domain Eukaryota; kingdom Metazoa; phylum Mollusca; class Gastropoda; order Lepetellida; family Haliotidae; genus Haliotis; species Haliotis rubra. The sequence goes on along the minus strand of NW_025766059.1, from coordinate 904,332 downwards.
TCTTATCATATGACAATAATTGGTTTGGTTTGGTTTTTCGCTAAAAAAGACTAAACACGAAGAGTAAATCCAAATTTTTATGTGTTATTCAGTTTTTAGCTCTTTATGCGACAATACTTATAATATATTATCTATTTCAATCCATTAATTCAGTATGTATGGAAAATAAGTAAGTATATTCACCATCGATTATATACAATGTAGGTTCTTGAAGTTGTTTATCTATTTGTGAAAATCTTTGTCAGGTATATAGAAATGGTATACACATATTTAATTAAGGATGCTAATTAATTTTCAATGGGCTAACATCGTTTCCGTGTGTATTTTCACTGCTTCATCCAGTGCATGAGTCAGCTGATGATGAAGCCAGACTGAAGCAGCGTGTGCTCATCAACAGTGCAACCATGATGATATCCACAACACGGCTTCTCATCAACAGTGCAACCATGATGATATCCACAACACGGCTTCTCATCAACAGTGCAACCATGATGATATCCACAACACGGCTTCTCATCAACAGTGCAACCATGATGATATCCACAACACGGCTTCTCAAAATGCTCACTTGTGTAGTTTGCCCAATGGCAAACTCTCTAAGTTATACGTTCATTCATACAATAATCCGTACATATTTCTGATGCAAATGTAAACATCTTTTATTCCAATCTATGAAAGTAAGTGAAACCAAACCTGTCACGTCAACTGTACAATTACAGAACAAAACATGTTATTATGTGTTTGTATAAACAAAAAACATTTGTAGTAGATTGAAGTAGATTGGTGACACCTTCGTCTTTGAGGGTAACTCTTACTCACATCCTACCTAGATACACATATACTTAAAATCGCGTTAATATATCGTAGCGAAATATTTACAGCTTCGTGATATTTACACACCATTCACAAACTGTTGCAATAGTTAATAAATACCACGAATACGCTGGCTTCAGTATTATAGAGTGCGTCTGTTAGCTTAAGTGTCATTTAAATCTTGTAATGTTTCGTCATCTTAAACACATAACACAGTGTACCCCACTGAATACGGACCAAATTCAGCGTAATGAAACTTGATGACAAGCATAACGTATATTCAGTGTCAATGTGTGGTGTGAAGTAAAGGACCAACATCATTTGTGAAAATATTCAATCGGTATGAAAGGTCCTAGTCACCATTTATACGACGCGTTTGATGAATGTAACCTCTGAATATTATACCTATAACCTGTCAGTTTGTTTTAAATTTCCTGTTTTTTTCTTTTGAATATACGAATGATATGTGTACGATTCATGCTAGAATGAAAAGAAGTCTGACACCAGTTCTTCGCACCTGAAATATAGCCTCTTTCTCGTTTGTTTTTTACATGTCACCTCTACTCTCAACTCTGAAGAGATTTATGAACGAGAAGTTTACTAACCTAGAAATATATAATACCCACGTCCTTCAGTGGTCCCTGTGTTGGTGTAATATAGAATATGTACGTGCTTAGTTATAATCATATCTCACAGAACGCAGTGTTAACAGTGAGAGGAAGCTGTCTTTCATTGATGAATTCTCAACCCCCTGTGATGAAACTGATGAAAAGTGCAGTTTCGACATCCATGTACAAGGAAGGTATAAACAACTGTAGGTTTCTGTTATGTGTGTGAAGGCAACTGGCGATATTGTCTGTGTCATAAGCGTGAATAATATATATCTCAATATACACGAAAAGTCTTTTCAGTGTCTATATCCACAAGTAAATAAAAGAACTCATCAATTGCGGTGTGGGTATAAGAGCCGTGAACGCTGGACTAGTGACTGGCACAGAGTGGCTCAGGCGGAGTTAGGTTGTGGTACACACTGCCCCGATCCTTGTCAGAATAAACGGATAAATTAGACGCTAATAAGAGGCATGTTGATCATGCTTGTTAGGATTTGGGGAGTGGGTAGGATTCACCCCAAGGGAATGAGAGAATGTTGATCCATGCAGTGCAGGTGAGCTACGCAATCATGTGAAGAAAATGAGAGCGTGGAACAGTGACATGCGCTCCGCGCGTTTAAGATCCCGTCTTTTCATAATCACTAACCGTCGCAAGGGAAAACTAACAGTACCCGGTACATGGCATTACCTGGCTTGCAAAGCCCGAAAAACGAGAACACGAAAAAATGTGTCGGGGGACACCTGTGGATAAAGTTTTAAACGTGGGAAATAAACTTAAGAGAGGCGGTCATCATACTGCAAATGTATTATAATGAAGTATCCAACGGCCAGTTATTTCAGTTTTTGCATCAGTAAATATATTCATTGCCTATTATGCATAATGTGGAAAATACAAGATCTAATAAGACATCGCGAATTTTCAGAACCTGTGGACCAGATCTGACATATGTCATAAGCAATCGTATGATGCTATGAAAATGCCTGTATTATTCAATTACCCAAACCTCCTACAGACATTTCAGAAAACTATTACAAATAGACCACTGCGGAATAATGGGTATAACACATGTGTGGTAATAATTAGTTTTATGCAAGCATGTGTTTCACCAATATGTCTAAAAGCGAGAAGCATGACAGAAACAATAGAAAGGGGACGCTTTCTAGAACTATATCTCCCTGTGAAAGAGGTTTGTGATATAGCATTGGTTTACACCTGATGGGATAAAACCAAATATTTACAATCGGCATGAGCGGGTTAGGCGGGACTAAGCGCGAGACGAGGATGTGAGAGATTTGTGCCCATTGAACACCGTTCGTCTCTCGCGGGCTGTCACCACCAATTCGACCCTGGCGCTCCGAGTACCTCTACCCAAGCCATTTATCAGAGCTTCTCAGATAGTACCTGCGGGTGTCATGCACAGGCGGTCAGTCCGTTGATAACAATCGAGAGAATCCTCTACGTGCATGACCCGAGACTTCTCGCGAGCGTGTGCCCGCAAACAAACTTTCGCGAATTGTCACTTACCGATATCGCAACTTCAACGCGCACCTGTCGATTACATTCAGCAAATATTTATCGACATAATGACAAGAAAATCGAACTTGGGACAGGGTTATACCGGATCTTAACTCAAGTATAACCTATGATCACATTTCTTATCTGTATTTGTAAACTTCAAAGGGATTGATAAGAAACGCCTCGTATTCGTAACTGCTTAGAATTGAGACAAAGTCGATGAAATTATTCATGTCACTGTCGATAGTTGTAAAGGAATGGACGAAAGATGAAAAATAAATAAATAAAACTACGACTGTCAATTGTGACTTATTGCAACATTAAAACACTCATACACACAAAATGACACATGTTGCATGCAGACGACGTGGATTTACTCACCTGTTAATTTTGAAATATCCTTTTTGTAAAGTGGTTCTTCTGCATCTTGGGCTTTTATAATCTCCTCGCTTCGTTCTAATATATTCTGGTGATATTTTTCCTCCACTAATTGTGCAAAGGGAAGTAAACAAACGAGAAGAACTAAGACGGTGGGTACATCCCTTCTCGCCATTTTGAGATAGCAGACGGCTAGTGTGGTCACATGATCAATTTGACAGGTGTTTGTGTAAACTATCGTCGCCAGGTGGCGCTGTCACGTGACCTTTGATCTTCGGTCGAATGTTTCATTCTAAGTTTGTTTTTTGAAAGTCTGTTTTACTATGTTGATTTTACTAAGCAATGTTTTGATAGATAGTACAAAATACGATTTTTCTCAGTCTTTGTATTCCACAAAATGTAGCCCCGGGCTTCTTCCGGGTTAGACGACTACTTCCGGTATTGCATGGTGTCGTGTCCAGTCGGCTGCTGTCAAGATGTGAGTATGTTTGCTGTTTGTTTTTCCCCGTCAAGTTATGTAAACTTGATATCTTTTCTACATTCTATCTTGTGTCGTTCCAGGTCGAAAGTTACGTTCAAGATCACTCTAACATCGGACCCAAAATTGCCATACAAAGTGTGAGTATGTCACCGCATGTGAAACGATGTTCATATCTGTCCAGTTTTCGATCACATAAAATTGGGTTTGTCACTTTGTGTGAGGATCATAAGTATATTACGCCGATATATTCATTCCGTATTATTGTTCTAATGCATATCATTCATTGATACACAAGAAACAGTTGTATTATATATTATTTTGATTTAATGAGCCAAATTCTGTTACAACATATGGCAACACGATCAATATTTTGTGTATATGAAATTTTCATTTATTAACACGATGGCAAAATCTGCTACAGTCAAGACCACACATTTGTCCTCATAGTCAATTTTAGGATTATGATACTGAAATTGTCATAATGGTACTCACTGTACACATTATGGCAGAAAATTAGAGTGTTAATCATACAAAGGGCAAATAAATAATATGTTGTGGTTCCGATTACACCTCTTTAAAATTTAGGGTAGGCAGGTAGGAAGGAAATTTTAGTAATGTAAAGTACAAACTAATAGCACATTTATCAATGTGTAATTGTTTATTCAGTCAAGCTTGCTGCCATCATGTTGACTTTCTCTATCAGAATGACTGATGTCCATTGGTGCCGGGGAAAAACAATGGTATCTGAAAGCTTATTTTAATCATATCTCGTAATAAAAAACAAGGGTCGGAACCAAAATTGAAGGGTCAGTCGGGTAATCGGAGCCACAACATTTTTTTTTTTGCCAAATGTAGATTGTATGCTGATGTTACAGGATAAACCTCATCCTCATCATGCTTATTGCAAAAATCTGTTTGTACATACATGGCCTTGGTGGTCTAATGTAATATTACATTATATTATTATCAACTCAGTAATGTAGGAAATTGTAGTCCACTAGTCCACAGTAGTCCAGTCTTCCAGCCAGCTTTGCATGTGGTAGCATGGTGATTTTTAAAAAGATTTTCTGAAAAGTTACCTCACAGTGATATAAGGCGATGTTCATATCATTGTGTATATCGCTGTCAGGATCAGTCAGTGTTTCTGCTGAATGAAGGTTTCATTTGCAATTTTAAAGCTGCAACTGACTGCTCAATTCGAAGTATTTGGAAACGTTTGAGTTTGTAAACAGCACATACAACAGGAACATTTTTAGCTCAACTTCTCGAAAATTCTGATGACTGTGGACAAGTATGATGAGTCTTTGACTGGTAAACTGCAGTATTAGTTTAGCAAGGATTAAGGATATTGTTCAGACCAATTTCCCCCAGCAGCGCCAGTCTCCTTGGTTCATTCGTTAAATTACCCAATTCACGCTTATTTCATATTTTGGCCTCCATGGACTGTCATTATAGCTTTCATTGGAACAAAATGGCTTTCAGTAAAACCTTTTTCCTTAAAACTAGTGGGGACCTGGGTAAAAGTTCAAGTTATCTATATTCAAGACAACCACATGTTTTAATTTTCAAAGACAATGTAACAATATATTACTGCATGTAATCTACTCATCTTTGGATCTTGACTACAGTTAAGCATTGATGACCATATTATTGCAAGTGAGCATTATTGTTATCTGCCAGTAAAACTTGGTCCTTTTCAATATTTTCTTCAACTTTTGACAATATTGTAGGTTATTTCCGGGGCGGTGGGGTAGCCTAATGGTTAAAGCGTTGGCTCGTCACGCCGAAGACCAGGGTTCGAATCCCCACATGGGTACAATGTGTGAAGACCATTTCTGGTGTCCCCCGCCGTGATGTTGCTGGAATATTGCTAAAAGCGGCGTAAAACCAAACTCAGTCAGTCAGTAGGTTATTGCCCCAATAATGTATTCACTATCACCATGATCACTATCATAATCCATTTTCACTCTTTTCAAAATTTACATGACTACGGTAAAAAGAAAGAATGGTTTAGTTGTGTGTATGGTGAGTTCAGAGCTGAAAGTTTGGGGACTGTTGGTCTCTGAAGGCTATTTTTGTTTTTAAACTTTATATTGTCAGTGAAGATTTTCGGCTAAATTAGGACACTTGGGACTACAAAATGAGAGCGAGATAGCATGAGGTTTTAAATTAAACATTTAGTGGTCTTAAATCAACGATAAAGGACCGCAAAATTGAAAACAGAGTAGCTTTATCTTCATTCTAGCACGACTGATAAACGTTTTAAAACCCGAACTGTTTGGCACACCTGGCGAACACAAGGCTTGCTTGGAATTGGGGCCATTTTCCTGGAAATAAGCTTTTAATCGTCCCATTGAGGGACAGGTTGTGTAATGAACAAAATAAGACATTTTCAACAACATAAATGCTTTATTTCAGGAACCAGTATGCTTGTATTTGTAACAAGTAGCATATATAAATAAAAAAAATACAGTTTATACTGTGAGCAAGTACAATTCTTTGATTTTTCTCAAGCGAATTATTGATCTCCCCTACTGTATGACAATCACTTTAATTAGCGGTCTTAAACTGCCATTTAAGTACGGTTTTGATGAGCTCTCAGCCAATCGAGTATCACACAATGTCCACAAACAGTCGTGCTAGAATATAGAAGGAAATAGCAAGGACTAGATGGTGAATTCAATAGAACTGGGAATTCAACACAACATGGTTTGACTGTATATGGTAGTATATTGGTACATTGCTTTCTTTCTTGATCTGTAAACACTGTCAGTTACTGATTACTAGTGGCTTTTTTGAGCTTTGTAATATGGACATGATGAAATCAATCTTTCATATATTTCTAATATATTTTTTTGCAGTTTAAGTGTACCAGAAGTAACACCGTTTACGGCAGTGTTGAAGTTTGCTGCAGAAGAGGTGAGGTGGTCATATATCTGTAATTCTCAACCACAGGAGCATGCCATTATTGCAGGGTTTTATCACTAATATCAGAAATACTGCTTTCCATACACATGAAAAGAATATGTACACAGTAATGGAAACAGTTCCACTGACAAGCCTGAAGCATGTTAATAAGTCTGGACGGAACACAAGATAACATTTATTAGTTTATATCCGACTAGTATTTTTACCTATAACCATGATTTTGCTGGTAACATGATCTATGTCAATGAGCCTGTGAGTGGGGTTGCATGCAAGATGTGGTATGTATAGGAATGATTTAGCTGTTTTTTATTACATTTATATTAGTGAATCCTATAGACTCTCAACTGTGATGTTGAGGGCTACCAGGTATGAAGATAGGCTCCAATGATATCAGGGTACCAACAACAGATGAGCTGTCAGGTATCTGCTAAGTCTTTTGAAAACTGTAGATCAAATTTGTTATTGTCTGGCAGAAAACGTTTCATGACAATGTTTGGTCACTTTTCTCAAAAACTACAAGTACAATCTTTTTCTAATTTGGCATGATGCATTATAATTGTTTTACAATTTAGAATTTTTCAAATTTTCATGAATTATGATTTAATAATAAAACAGTTGTCTATGTAAGCTATCATTATGTCAAGACACAATAACATCTGAATTGTCAATGATCAATGAGTGGAGAAATTCTGACCACAACAGGACACATTTCTATGAATGCAGGATGCTGGTACTATAGCGTTTTATCAGTGTATGAAATAAGGCCCGTCCGACCGCCCCAGACGGGTTAAGATTTCAGACGGACGGTCTAGATTTACAGCTAGCCAGCCCGATGGTCTGGTAAAATATTTAGATGTTATATACCTCTGAGTCCTTTCTTGATGTCTGGTCTGGTTAAATCCATTTTGGACTGGTAACATTTTGAAGTTACCAGCCCAGATGTCTGGCTGGTGTTTGGGCTTATTTCATACACTGGTTTTATTTATCTATTTATTTATTTATTAAAGTCTTAAAGTGGGCCCGTTGAATCGATATGACATATTCGACTGAGACATATCGTCTAAGCGATTAATCAGATTCAACAAACAGTGCAAATTGTCCCCTCGAACATGCATTGATTGTGCCACGAGTGTGCAGAGCATGTTCTAGTTATTTAATAAGTTGGATGTCGCGACCAATCAAATTGTGTTTTGTTGTCCCATGGTAAATGTTTACTTACAAGCATGGCTTTGTCTGCTTCAAAGAAATCGCACCTCGATTTTTCACGGTGCATTTCATTGCTTATCTTCTCATTATTACAATAAAAGATCATAAAAACTTTCTTTTCCCATGCAAAAAAAAGTTGTAATAGAACTGTTTATCTTCAGTTTCAAGTTCTTTAATAAGATGGTTGAATCCAATCTTTCATACAACAGCTTCTTATTATCTTTGCTTTGGCATTGCCGCCTTCTTCACATAGTATTGTGCAGCAGATAACTGCTGCTGTGTCTGCTTCAGACATTTTGTTACCATGGAGACAAAATACTGCGAGATATTATGAGATTGAGACTAATATCAGCAGATTGAATTAGCAAATCAATCAGTCGATGTTCGTTACAACCACTCAACATGTTGTACAATATTTGGAAATCGGCAGATATTTGCACATTCTGTAATACTTATGTATATGTTTCAGTTCAAGGTTCCTGCCCCCACCAGCGCTATTATAACTAATGACGGAATAGGAATCAACCCCGCACAGAGTGCAGGTAGGTGCCATGGCTAAGGGTCAGAAAACAGTTGAGCTCATGAAAATAGCCCTAGACAAGTGGCCTAGCAGCAATGTTTTAAACCATGGAAAAAATGACTGGGAATATTTGTCTGGTAGAGGGAATTCTTTGATAGGAACCTCTACTACACTTAGCTCTCAACATGTTCCTGCTTGAAAAAGACCGCCTCCGTGGTGTAGTGGTCAGAGCGTCCGCCGAGAGCGGAAGGTCACGGTTCAATCCTCGGCTCCATACCAAAGACCGTTAAAATATGGTACTTTGTTGGTCCCTGCCTGGCATTAATGGGTACAACAAGGACTGGTCGCCCAGTATACTGTGTGTGGGGTATTCATGCTCCACTGTGGCATGATACCTGTGGGCTAACTATAAAACCAGCTTCAGTCTGGGCTAGTACAAGCAGACGACGCGTGCACATACACACGCATGCATCAGTCATATGATCAAGCACGACGTTAAACCCAATTTCACCTCACCTCACCTCCTGCTTGAAAAATTCACCATGGTTATGTTTGCATGCCATCTGCATTGTTGAGAGACAAAATTACACCAGACAAAGACTCTTAATCATGTTGATAGAGAAACAATTTGAGATGAATGTTTATCATGTTTAAGTGTTATTGCTGATTAAGACTTTATTAGTGCTATCTGAGTTAAGGTATTTTACATTCTTCCATTTGATTGTAACCTTTGTTTCCAGGCAATGTGTTCCTGAAGCATGGCTCTGAGCTGCGGTTGATACCCCGGGACCGTGTAGGTCATCAATGAGCTGGCAGCTCCACATAGTCTCAGAAAATCTCATTCTCATATATCATCTCTCACTCAGTGTCCATGGCAACACAGCATCCCAAGATCCATGGCAACACCCAGCATCTACATGGAGGCCTACACAACTGACACCATCATCGATAGCTGCATATATTTACAATTATAAGTTGTGACTCAGTGAGCCAGTCTTCTATAATCCATTACTTTGCCATGTTAATTTGCTACTTGATAGATGGTACTGTTAGATATCTGTTTTGGGTTTTGTAAATATTGTCAATGTAACTAAGATGGACTGATGGTTGATGAAGAGGAATGACGTAGTTGTTAGAGTGATTGAGCAGTGTAAGTGTTGTTTAACTGCTTTATCTAGTCACTTCAGCCTAATTGCAGTCTGGGGCAGTGGGGTAGCCTAGAGGTTCAAGTATTCGCTCATCATGCTGATGGCCCGGGTTCGATTGCGCACATGGGTACAATGTGTGAAGCCCATTTCTGGTGTCCCCAGTCGTGATGTTGCTGGAATATTGCTAAAAGTAGCTTAAAACTAAACTCACTCACTTATTGCAATCTGTGACTGTACAACTCTTCTGTTGCCTGGGTCTAGTATAGTTTAAGATCATTCTATTACGCTCAGATAATAAGTGACCATATTATATAACTATAAAATGTATTCTTATAATAACAAAGCTCTGGCTGGTAGAGTCAAAAGTTAATACACACGTTTTTTGACCATAAAGAGTTTTCATGGCCATTGATTGTCAACTTGCTTCTTTATGTACATGATACTTGTTGAAATTTCCATAGGTTGTAAAATTATGAAGTTGTAGGTGAAACGATTACAAATCTCTACATTTGTCTTTTTCTGTTAAATATTACTGTAAGATATTTTTGTGAAAAATACCTTCATTTGTTATATTTATTATGTTGTGTGTAGTTTTCAGAGTGACAGATGTGACTGTTACGAAGCCTTCATCTGTTGTTACAATGGTACATGATGTCAAATGATGCATTACAGTTTTGTGATTACAATCACTGACATACTGTCCATGTCTTGAATGTTATGATCATTACACCAAACCACACTGTCTGAATAATATAGTGGTTTCATTGTCAGTTTGAAATCACCTCAGTAAATAAGGCTTTTTTTTAAACCAGATCAGATGGTATATGTTAGAAATCAATGTTCTTTTAAAAACCTTAGAAATACATACGCTGACATTTTTTAGTTGAATCACATCACTGCTCGTGTTTGTTGTCTAATTTTGCAAACATATATTAACAATCTGTGTCACATACAGTTTTTGTAGCCATGGACTCACTGCCAATATTTTTGTTTGTCACTTTGCAAATAATTCCTTTTCTCTATGTTGTCTAAGTCTGGATTGAAGTCAGTGTGTTGGTGGCATCGATTCATAGTGCAGAGTTGCTTCCCTTTGGCATGCTCAAAGATAGAATCCCAGTACAGTCCAGTCATGGACCCAGGTTTAACAGCACCATACCATACCCGTAGGTTTCACCAAAGTAGTAAACATCTGAAACCTACATCGTTTCTGGTTTTTCTCCTGTATAAAGCTGACAAACTGTGGTGTAACTGGAATACTGTTAAATCCAGCATAACTCACCGATGTCTGTTGAGAATCTTCCACCAAGCATATTGGCCCTTTGTTTCTTTGTATTGTTTGTTGATGTTAACACCAACATGACCAAGTGTTATGTACATGCCCACCATGGATGCTGATTTCAGAATTAATGCACGGTGTCGGTCAATTTTTAGTATCTATTTTCTCTTATATGAGTTAATATATTTGCAACCAATTCACAACAATATTAGGGTTCATGGGTTTGAACCCTGTTACTCATACAATTAGGCAAATCCATGCCCTTGGCTAAAGAGGGATGGGAGATCTCTTGGCTACACACCATCAAGTATTAGGTGAATATTGTTGATAATAGATGAAAAAGGACCTTGTTGGTTGTTTGAGTCAATCACTTCCTGGTGGCTTTGACCGATAAAGTTGAAAAAGGTACATCATTATGGAGGAACTTTTCATCAAGTGTTTACTGTGACTAAAATCAAATTGAATTGGAGTACAATAAGAGGACACTCTTGTACGATGTGTAAGATGAAGACTATTGCTACTGAACTGTTTCAGATGCTCTGTTGGTTTATGATACAACCTGCAATGTGTTATTTATTCAGGTAATGTTCAAAATAAGTGTACATATAAAGAAATAAAGTCAATTTTAATTATTTCCTTCAGTGTATTGTGTCATAATATCTTCTCCAATATAGAGACTTGGTTGATGGTGTCAACGAAGGTGTCTACGAACTCTAACAGGATAATGACTTATAATATCAATTATACTGGATTGTCTGATCAAAATCCTCCCATGCACACACACACACACACACACACACACACAATCATTGCATGTACCTCTGTAGTTCCTCCCAAATTCAATCACTGTATTGTCTGGTCCAGATCCTCACACAAACATACAGGAGTTGATGTCATCATCTCTCTGACCACAAACAGCCATCTGATGAAGATGATCAGTTTGCAGTGAAGAGATACACCTGTGTGTTCAGCTATAAGACTCCTAATTGGTCAAGTTATGTTTGGTAAATACCAACATTGAATAATATACTGCTTGAGATAATATATCTGACCAAGACAACATCCTACAAAATAATCAGTCGATTTATGTGGTGTCTAATATCCAAATGTTGCTCACAGGCACTGGTCACACAGTTTGACAGATAGCAAGGTCTTTACTTCCTGCTGTTGCTCAATGCCTGAACGCAAGTGATTTGCTGCTGGAATGCCTGCCAAAACTCCAGTCACCATAAGATGATGTTCCAGTTTGGGGCACAGTCGGCTGCTGAAACGAAGCAGATCGTAGCATTTTCCCCGGCTGAGTTCTTGCATGTAATGTGGAGGTTGATGATGGAGTGCTTTAAAAACATCCGAACTATTTACTAATTACTTGAGGATAGAAGTTTAAAATGACTTCAGATTCATCCATTATGAATTGGGTAATGGCAATCACTGAATACAGAAATAGTTTACATGTTCAACTGTCTCAGGTGAAAGGATTTTCCAACTAAGACTCTCATTGCTTTTTAAATAACCTGTAGAATCCTAACTTTTACCATATCGCTTGTTTTTGACTCAATCTGAACAAGATGTAGACAGTATAATATAAGATGAAGATCCTCGATCTTCTATTTCTCCAGTCACTGGAAGCTCTTGCACCATCAGTACTTTACAGCTTGCCAGAAAAACAAAACAAAAGTCCGCAACATTTCTCATTATGATGTTTGTATTTCATGATGCTTAGGGACTCATCGTTAACAGAATCTGTCCCAGAATTCATAGCTTCATCCTCCTTGTTCAGTATTATTTTCACAAAGACAAAGAGTTATGTATCATTGATCTTTGATAACATATTAAGTACTGATTTGTCTGACTTGCATAAGCCCAGCCAAACAGTCACATTATCTAGGTATTGTACAGGGTAAATACAAGGTGCCTTCACGAGATTGTGCAGAAGTTTCCTCAATGTCTTCTATCAGTACATATATATTAACAACACCCAATTCTTTCTTTTAAATTTGTCATGCCAATGCATTATTATAGTCGTTCATGTATAACAAATGAACTGTAGTAACATGAAAGAATCATTTCTTTCATGGTATTGTCAACCAAAAGGTCAGGGGAGGAAACTCCAGTCTAGCTCATCACTAATCTCAGACAGGCAGCCATGTCTATCTCTGCAGAATAGGTCCCATTCTTGTAAGGCTTGACTAAATGGGACTGGGTGGTCGTGCTCTCTATCACCATGGCCCCACATGCTGGTAACATGACCAGGCAATAAACTACTGGTCTGCCTGGCTCAGAGTTGATAATGTACAGAACATTTTACTGGATAATGCTAGCTGCAGCACAGCAAACTATAAATGCATTAACATATACCATTTTCTCTTTAATGGAAAAAGAGGAGACTTATCAAAACCATATACAATTAGAATTTCTTTTCAGAGACTGTTGGTAGTGAACAAATGGTTACAAGGCAATTTATACAATACTTCATTGCGGTTATCCATTGTTTTCTATAAATAGATCTACAATGGACACAAGAAAATATGAACTGTCCTGTAAAGTGTAACTTATCAAGGAGCACTTATAAAGATTACATATAGACTGGATAGAAGGTGATTCGTGGAGGGGGCTTATTGGATCAGACACCTAACATGATCAATATGGTAGTATACACTGTCCATGGATGCTGGTCGTCAACAAAAACTGTGCACCTTCGCCCTGCTAAGGGAAGTAACTCTGAGTGGAAACTTTAGTCAACTTTGCAGACTATGGTTCAAGGATGTAATAACAGAAAGAATTCAATGAACTGAAATAAAAAGTTCCTGATTATGTTAACTATAAGCAGGATCACTCTATGTTGAGCACATGGATATAAATGAAGGACAAAATGAAAACCTCATCAAATCGCATAAAAACAAATAGTGCATATGCAAATGAGTTCAGCTGATCGCATGAATGAATGTCAAGAAAAAATGGGTACTTAAAAGTCTGAGAGTTTACTTATAATATCTGAATGCAAACAAAATATGGTAATACTGCTCACGAAATCAGGAAAAACTCGCAAATAGTTCACATTTATACATGTGACAGAAAAACAAACTGGACACCAGTAAGTGTCCCTAAATGTTGACAATGCAAACACTATGTTCATTCAATTTACAGTGCTTAGGCTGGACCAGTTTTATGTCTTGTTTCACAATTTCTTTGTTAAAACAATAATTAGTTGTCAGAATTACATAAAGACAAATATAATGTACAAATTGTCAAACTCTGTGTTTATATTTTCAGAAAAAATATAATTTTAAAACATCTGAAAGACTAAATGGTACTGTATAACTGTAAAACAAGAAAACAAAATGGCCTGGCCTTCATATGAAACTTAGCATATAAACAAAAATAATAATGAATTCACTAAAACATTCCATGACAAGAAATTGCACTATATCAACAAATACTACTAGGGTGACAACATCCAGTAACTCAAGAGGGAGATCCATCCAGCATTATCTGTTAACTCAAAACAACGAGAAACTCTAACTTGACTTACTTGGAATGACATAAAATAAAAAATTGAGTAATTTGAAGTTACAGCAGAAAAAACATGGGTTAAAATGTTGACCTTTCCCTGAAGATCCTCAAGGTCAAATTCAAATCAATGGGACCTTCTCCATATTTATTGAAAAACATTTCCTTCGACAGACAAATATAAGAAATGACTATTATGTGTGAAATTTGACACTAAAAGCTTTCTCTTGTCAGCAAAGACCTAAAACTCACATAACTGCACTCATACTGAATTGTCTCCCTTTCTCCTATTGCTTCAAATCCACATGGGTTTGCAAACAAACCACAATGTTACCAAAGCATGTCACATGCAGAAGGACTAGATGTCTTGCTTAGATGATGCACATTATATATGTCAGGGAGTGTTTTAACTTTATAGAAATATAAACAATATTCTCAAACACAGAACATTTTTATGATGTTATACGTTTTTGATGGTGTGTACTTCAATATGAATATATGCAGACAACAAAAATATATGGATCTGAAATCCTGTTAAAAGACTGAAGTACATAGTACCGAATGTAAGAAACAAACAAACTTGAAAATGATGCGTCAAACAAGGAGATTTTGAAGCAGGCTTCACTATGCATGTGGAACACAAAACTGTGGTTGAGTTACAGACACAACTATATTCAAAACCTAAAAATCTTAGAATTAAAACCAAAAAAGGCTGCCTGTGTAACAAAAATGCATTACAGAGAAATGTAGTGTCATAAAAAATATATTTCTTTTGACAAATTTCTCAGAAAAATAACTTGAGGAGAGTATTTTTGTTGTGAACTAGAAGTTTGTCATCATGATCACTAGAACAATATTCCATTGATGATCATGATAGCATGTGATCATTGAGTGGAATGACACGACTGAGACACCTAGGTTACAGGTCTCCACTGGAAATGTAGCTGAACACCCGTTAAGAGGTAGCTTCAAGGAATGTTGAAAAAGAAAACAGCAAGAAAAATAGAGAGACATTGCACACGACAGTTTAGATTTCACTTGGGAGGTAGGAGGAACATCTACAAACCCTTCACTGAATGCCCTGTCGCTGTCATATCTTTTATCAGTTAATATGACACAAGTTTTATTCTTTTCAAACCAAACCACACTGACACGTGATGCTGCTGTCCACATTTTTGTGATCTTTGTTTTCGAGCCAACCTGTTTGAAAAGAAGCATTCATCATCATTTTATAAAAAACCTTTGCAACCACCATGCTTAAAATGATATGCATACAGTAGCATTCATATGGTCATATTTCGCACCTGTACAAAAATATGTTCGTTTTCCCCGTCATCTATAAACGAGACTATGTACACACTGATATGCTGACCCCAGTCTCCATGAACCCTGCCATGACGCCTGAGATACTTGCATGTTCTAGTTCCACGTCCTCATCAGTCGTCCTGTAAACCAGAAATACACACAATGTCAGCATTCCATGAGAGAAAACATTCCTGACAGAGCTACTCACTTCACCTTAAACCAGTTGGTATTTCCACTGACTATATGCACTAAGATATACTATCGCTATGCTTTCACAATAGACAGGTGTAGCCATAAGTTTTGTTGCTTAGAATTTCTAGTTTGTGTTTCCGTATTTCCCATTCATACACATGTTTGTTAGTTCTTTGAGTGAGTGAGTGGGTATGGTTTTACACCGCTTTTACAAAAATAAAAATTTATAGCAATATTCCAATTTTTATATCACAATATCCAGCAGGGGCGGGGACACCAGAAATGAGCTTCACACATTGTGCCCATGTTGGGAATCGAACCCAGGTCTTCAGCGTGACGACCAAACGCTTTAACCACTAGGCAACCTCGTCGCCCGTTAGTTGTTTGAAGTGATGAAGCATTTAGAAGTGATGAATGATTTTTTGGACATCAACTGAAGAAGGAGAAAGAATTTACTCTGAACATCGTGCTTGCCAAATACAGTTGAAATCACCCAAATCTTTGGTCTTCAGTTGAATAGGAGCAAGAATTTAACTTCAAAACATCATGTTTGACAAATAAAGAAGTTGATGTCCAAAAACTCTTTGACTCATGTTTGTTTGTCGTTTAACACTGCATTCTGCAATATATCAGAGACAGTTTATGATGTCAGACTATAGATAGTCAAGTCTGGAACAAACCAGATTTGGTGCTAGTGTGTGGCATGATAGGATTGATATAGATAATTGTGGTAAAAGGAATTATTTTCTCAACCATTCCATCAAAGTTGGTGAACAAGAACATTACTGACCCATTCATCGTCGTCCACCCCTCTGCTAGGTCCTGAGGCATGGGGGTGTCTTTTATGTCTAGCTTCTTGTCCATAGCACTCAGCAGCTACAACCCAGGAGGGACAATGTTACAGATATCAGACAGTACAGGGATGTTCAAAACCAGTCTAAGTAAACTTTGGTTCAGTAGTATGCGTTACACTGCTATACTGAGTCTAACAGACCCTAGTAGAAGGTTTACTTAGACTGGTTCAAAACTGACTGATGGCCAGTGAACAAAGGAGATACTGCCTCCCCCGGGTGTTTGCTTGGTTGTAGTTTAATGCCACACAGGCATATTCCAGCTTTTAAAAGATCAAGTCTGGACCAGACAATCCAGTGATTGATAATGTAATCACATGGTCAACCAAGTTACCAAGCCTGATTAGAAACTTCATTGGGTTGTCTCCCATGCCCAGCCCAGGATACTGGTCATTAGTTCTGATGCTGAATGGGGACCTAGAGTCAGTGAATATGGTTTTACCTGAATCTGCATGGGGACCTAATCAATGTGTATGGTGATACCACACTTCCAACATTCGACCATGTCTGCTGTTATATATTGGTGTGGCAAGCAAAACAATTCTGAACCAGTTTTGGTTCACATTTGGTTGATGCCCAACCAGGAAGACTGTAGGTTGTAGGCTGGTTATAGAACCCTTATCTCACAACACATGCTCACACTATCAACCACTGGCGAACCCAGTAAAAACAGGGAGGACTAAAGATGGTGATCTGGTGTTGATCCAGTAGTTTACCCCTCCCATGATGCCATATGACTCCTCACCTCTTCCTTCTTCTGGTCGTCCGACTTGTATGTGCTGGCATTGTAGCTCTCAAACTTCCTGGCCTTGGGCGCCTCGACTGGGGCCTCACTCACTGAAAGACAGACACCTCATTACACCCAGCCTTACAACTGTAAGACATCATTACACCCAACCTTACATCTGTGTAACCGTATTACACCCAAGTTTATTATTGTAAAACCACATTACATCTGTCCTCATTGCTATGAGGCCACTTTAATACCGGATGTCTCATAACAGTTGTTTACTTGCTGTTTAGTGACTCACATGGTTTCATGTCTGCTGGTCTGACACTGACTCTGGGCTGCTTCTTGTTGGATCCAGCAAACCACTCGGAACTGGTCATGACTGGTTCCCATGTCACTCGGGTATCAGGAAACAGATCATCTTGGAAATACTCCATCTGGAGATAACACAGTCACAAATATACAAGGAATCCTAAAAACTCGATCAGAAACAGACCAATTTGATTGTAGAATAATGAGACAGGACAATGTGATGAGATAACAGTGAGATATGACAATGTGATGAGATAACAGTGAGATATGACAAGGTGATGAAATAACAGTGAGATATGACTAGGTGATGAAATAACAGTGAGATATGACAAAAGTGATGAAAAATAACAGTGAGATATGACAAAAGTGATGAGATAACAGTGAGATATGACAAGGTGATGAGAGAACAGTGAGATATGACAAGGTGATGAGATAACAGTGAGATATGACAAGGTGATGAGATAACAGTGAGATATGACAAAAGTGATGAAATAACAGTGAGATATGACAAGGTGATGAGATAACAGTGAGATATGACAAGGTGATGAGATAACAGTGAGATATGACAAGGTGATGAGAGAACAGTGAGATATGACAAGGTGATGAGATAACAGTGAGATATGACAAGGTGATGAGAGAACAGTGAGATATGACAAGGTGATGAGATAACAGTGAGATATGACAAGGTGATGAGAGAACAGTGAGATATGACAAGGTGATGAGAGAACAGTGAGATATGACAAGGTGATGAGATAACAGTGAGATATGAACAGTGAGATATGACAAGACATGATGAGATAACATTAAGATATGACAAGGTGATGAGATAACAGTGAGATATGACAAGGTGATGAGATAACAGTGAGATATGACAAGGTGATGAGAGAACAGTGAGATATGACACAATCATGAGATAACAGTGAGATATGACAAGATAATGAGATAACAGTGAGATATGACAAGGTGATGAGATAACAGTGAGATATGACAAGGTGATGAGATAACATTAAGATATGACAAGGTGATGAGATAACAGTGAGATATGACAAGGTGATGAGATAACAGTGAGATATGACAAGGTGATGAGATAACAGTGAGATATGACAAGGTGATGAGATAACAGTGAGATATGACAAGGTGATGATAACAGTGAGATATGACAAATGAAATAACAGTGAGTATGACAAGAGATAACATGATATGACAAGGTGATGAGAGAACAGTGAGATATGACAAGGTGATGAGATAACAGTGAGATATGACAAGGTGATGAGATAACAGTGAGATATGACAAGGTGATGAGATAACAGTGAGATATGACAAGATCATGAGATAACAGTGAGATATGACAAGATAATGAGATAACAGTGAGATATGACAAGATAATGATGAGATAACAGTGAGATATGACAAGGTGATGAGATAACAGTGAGATATGACAAGGTGATGAGATAACAGTTGAGATATGACAAGGTGATGATAACAACATATGTGATGAGATAACAGTGAGATATGACAAGGTGATGAGATAACAGTGAGATATGACTAGGTGATGAGATAACAGTGAGAAATGACAAAGTGATGAAATAACAGTGAGATATGACAAGGATGAGAGAGAACAAGATATGACAGTGAGATAACATTAAGATATGACAAGATGAAACATTGAGATATGACAGGTGATGAGATATGACAAGGTGATGAGATAACAGAGATACATTCAAGATATATGACAAGATGATGAGATAACAGTGAGATATGACAAGGTGATGAGAGAACATTAAGATATGACAAGGTGATGAGATAACTTTAAGATATGACAAGGTAATGAGATAACAGTGAGATATGACAAGGTGATGAGATAACAGCGGGATATGTAAAGGTGATGAAATAACAGTGAGGATATGACTAGGTGATGAAATAAGGTGATGAGATAACAGTGAGATATGACAAGAGTGATGAAATAACAGTGAGATATGACACAATGAGATGAGATATGAGATGATGACAAGATAATGACACAATCATGAGATAACAGTGAGATATGACAAATTGATGAAATAACAGTGAGATATGACAAGATAATGAGATAACAGTGAGATATGACAAGATAATGAGATGTGAGATAACAGTGAGATATGACAAGATAATGAGATAACAGTGAGATATGACAAGATAATAAGATATGAGATAACAGTGAGATATGACAAGATAATGAGATAACAGTGAGATATGACAAGGTGATGGGAGCACTGCCACACATTCATCAACAGAGTGAGAGCATACCTTTACTCTGGGAACGGTGAAAGACACTGGTTCGACACTCGACTTGGTGAGGCGCCACGCAAAGGCAAACTCAACAATTCTAGGATCACAGCTAGTTTTGGGCATGAAAGACAAGGCTTGTGATTGGTTAGGTGTGGTGAACCCTGACACTGGAAACAGATGGGGCTCCTCCTCGCTGATCTCATAGGCACACACCTGACGATCTCCCTGAAGATACAAAACAAAATTATAAACAAATGAGTTTGACCACACACAACAAATTTAATCATATCGTAATCTGGATGTTGGAGCAAGACCTGAAGTGATGCAGAGCTTTGTGAAGCAACAATGTGAAATGTTTCCATCAAGCTGAAGTTCGTACCCGGCCCTGGAGGAAGACAACAGAGCTGTCTTCATCATAGAAGGGGATGCGAATGGCGGGTGAGATGTCGAGGTTCTCCCGCGCAAGTGGCTTGGTCAGGTCAGCTGCATCGTACAGGATAACTTCTCGTAAACTGTTTCTGAAAGACGATTATTATCTGTGTCACAACATCTCCATGACCAACTGTCAAACATTTACACACTTAAAGGAGCAAGTTGAGACTCAGGTCGGTGGCATATTTTGCGTCTAGGTGGTTCTGTGCTATAGGCCAAATGTTTTTCTTGCTTGTTATTTAATGCAGCAATATTCAGGCATATGACAGTGGCCTGTAAATAACATCCTGGATAAGACAAAACAGTGATATGCTGAGCCATGGCCCATGCTGATAAGATAACATGCAACCGAGTCACAGGGTCAGACCACCTGATCCATTATGTCGCCTTGTATAAAAATGTCTTGGAAACATGACTGGGCCACAAATGGATAGAAAGATGAAAATACATACATTAATATTTCCACTCTGGATAAATCTAGATGATTGTTACTCCACAATGAGTTGTGAAACAGTCCAAATTTTGTGACATTTACCCTGTATGCAACATTTCCATACCCAACATAGAATCCTACTCAACACCTAAAATATCTTCTCAAACCTGTTACCATAGTTACCTGTCAAAGCCAGACACAAACAAATATTTCCCTCCAAGTGCCCAGGTCACTCTCGCACCTCGACTCCCAGCTGGTCCTGGACCTTCCTGTAGACAGACACACATAGTATCAATCTCCCATATTGGCAGGAACATGAAACTGCTGAATGAGGTGGCTAGGGAACTGTATCTGACAACATCTTCTGACAACATCTTCAGGTCCCACTTTCAACAGTCTGAATCTGATTCTGCCATTCATACAAAGTGTCTACTTGCTCACGGCTCAAAATACTTGAGGAAAGGAACTAAACAAGGCAAGATGACAGATTCTAGTCTAGATTCGGAATCCGTCTACTCACTCTGAGTGGCTGTGAGCTCTTCCTTGGATCAAACACCCGGATTTTTCCATCCTTGCAAACTGTGGCGCAAAGATCTCCATCCGGACTCCATGCAAAGCAAAACACCTGACAATCAAATATAGCACATCAAATGCTGTACTGCAACTGCATCCTGAATGAACAATGAGACAAACATGCTGTGTTACCTATGTAGTGATATATTAGCTTCACGAGATGTACCACTGAAGGAAATGAATAGAATTTGGAGTCTGAAACGCCACAGAGCTATGGGATGTAACTCAGAGTAAATCTACCATATAGCCCCATCAAATGGGCTGTGTAAATCAGAGGTATGTTATTTTGATTTGAAGAATCACATTCATCCATGAGGGTAGAGTATGTAATGGTCATGAAAGTAACCATTTATTAATTGTGCAGAAATTGAACTGAAACTCAACCTTTGATCCGAGCTTAAATGATGTTGTAGGTCTAAGCTTACATGTGATTACATATATAGTACAGCACATAGGCAATACAGCAAGAACAAATGACCCCCTGAGTCCTCCTGTCTCGAAACCCATCACTACTGGTCTACAGATGACATGTAGATGATCCTTGCTACAAGACTGAGTGAGTGAGTTTAGTTTTACACCGCTTTTAGAAATATTCCAGCAATATCACGAAGGGGGACACCAGAAAAGGGCTTCACACAATGTACCCATGTGGAATCGAACCCGGGTCCTTCAGCATGACGAACAAACGCTTTAACCACTAGGCTACCCCCACAGTCCCTCTACTGAGACACTAAGGCACAGCTCCCTCATGCCTATAAATCATCCCCCCACCAAATGTTATTGGCAACTTCCTTCCTGCCTGACTTCCCTTCCCCACTTCCATCTGCCCCACCCCTCACCGCGTCTGTGTGTCCCTCCAGCTGCATGACCTCGGACCCGTCTGCCAGATCCCAGATGCGAACCGTCATGTCGTACGATGCCGTAACGACACCAGGATGTCTCGTGCCAGGGGATGAAAGCGTACGGAGTAAATCTTCTCCATGTGGCCTTAAAAGCATAACTTTAGTTTTAATCACAGGCTCTATTTCAAAACGTGTCATTTATTGATAAATGTAATTTATTCAACCCTATATTTCATTCAAATATAACACTCTTAATACAAAAACTATATTGTGTTGATTACTAAACCAAACATAAGAGTTCACCTCGAAGATTCATATCCACCTCAGTCATGTTTTCTGTTATGCCATTTTCAGGAATGGTCCAAATTCTGATCTTAGCATCATCACACGCTGAAAGAGGAAGTTCAAAAGTTTACCAAAATGGGCACTGCAAGTCCTGCCAAAGTATATATTGTACCAATGTCATTTTTCATTCAAAACTGGCTTCCACAGGAGATATTGATTAAGGAGACATAATGATGGCTGGGGGATTTTTAATATATTTTTAATTTTTATTTTTATGGTATTTTTTATTTGTTTATTTATTTATGATTTATTTATTTATTTATTTATTTTATTTTATTTTATTTTTTGGGGCACCCATTTTGTTCTGGAGAGGTAGGGGGTCACCAATTCTGTACACATGCATGCGGGGGTCACCAATTTTGTACACAAAAATTAAAAACATATGATTATAAATTACGGGGAAGGTGGGATGTCATGATGTTGTGCATAACATACAAGCGGGGGGTCACATATTTTGTACATAAATTTTAGGGGGTCATTCACATTGTACGATCATTCACATTGTACATGAAAAAAATCATCATCACCCCCTAGCCATAAATTATGAACGGTTCCTAAGTGAGTCGAAAATACATCACAATCAGACCATCATGCTGTCACAAGCAAATGACATGACTAATTGTTCTGTCACTGAAGCTGCAGGTGATTAGCTGTAATTTATACACCAGTTATTACCATTTACAAACTGAACAAAAGTTTAAAGAATGATTTTGGATGAAACATTTGACAAACAGAAACTCACCCTTGAGACAATTTACTGTCTCTGTTCATGTGAATCAAAAGACATTTGGGAGAAAATCTATGTTTCCATCATGGCTTCTATTATTTAATGATTTCCAGATTGTAAGTAAAATATATTGACTGTTAGGTGGGAGAACATAAAGTAAGCATTTCTGATTATTTATGGTCTTTACATCTGGTGCTTGCTAACTAGAATAGAAATATACAGAATGCAGGAGTTTAGTTAATAGCAGTATTCTCTCTTCAAATCATCACAAGTGATGCAACTTCAAAGGTGAGATAACTCTTACCAACTGCCAGTCTGTGGTTATCGAACGGGTCCCAGGAGAAATCCATCACCTTGCTTCCGTTTTGGAGGGCAGGGTTCCCAGAGTCGGGGAGGTGCCTGGGCTGGTCCAGCTAAACACAAGCCATCTTTCAGTTCGATACACAATACACTTATATAACAACTAAAATTAACTCTTTCAAACAGCAGAGTAGGTGAAGAAATAAGAGTGTATTCATGTTTCAAAAGTACTTCAGTCATGCTTGATTGGCATTTTTAGAAGATGCTATTTGATGAACAGAGAGACTTTTCTGGGTTTCATCTTCTTATAATTGTCAATAAAAAGAAGATGAAAACCAGAAAAGTCTCTCTCTACTGCAGTCATATCCATTTCTGCCTGTCTATGTCAGAGGATACGTTACCAAACTGGTACACGTTGCACATGCTGACCACTTCAATGAGCAGTGTGAATCTAATCAATCCTCGCAACCAAGGGACACAACTCTGTAATTGAGAGTATGATTTTACTCCGTTTTTTGCAATATTCCAGCAATTTCACGGCAGGGGACACCAGAAATGGGCTTCACACAGTGAAATCACTAGGCTACCCAATCGCCCTGAGGCAACTCAGGAAAGAGAGCATTTGTTTGATAATGGTTTGGAATACACTAGGCTCTCACTGTGATAAAAAGTTGTTCATCCATATATTGTTATCTCTGGAAGAGAGCATTTGCTTGATAATTGTGTTAGAACCTACCACCAAAATCACGGGCACTCACTGTGATAAAATTGTTGTTCATCCATAACGCTTTAACCACTGTTATCCCTCTAGACTCAGAACAAGTAGAAACAGAAGGATATAGCAGACTGTCTGAGCAGGATAAGAAAGTTCCCCAGCCCCACCTCCAGGATCATGATGAGACCCCCGGGTCCCTCCAGTGGCACTGCACAGCGCTGGGTGTTGGCGGCAAACATGTCACTCTCCCCCGGCACTGTCGTGCTGACATTCCGCAGGTTGTCGATGTGACGACTCTTGTGTAGAATCTGACCTTTCAAGTGACGGAACTTGGACGCACGGACACCTGTAGAGAGGATCAGTCATATCACTAGAACAGAAGGCTTTTTTTTGCAATAGTAACAGTGAATTTGGCATGTTTCTGCTTTATCAGCATATTCCAGTGAATTTTTCCAGCAATTCACAGCAATATTTAGCAATATTCCAGCAATATCACAGCAGGGACACCATGTGGGGAATTGAACCTGGGTCTTCGGAGTGATGAGTGAACGCTTTAACCACAAGGCTACCCCATTGCCATTGTTTGCTAGTAAATGATCATTACGAGGATATTTCTGAGATTTCACATTCACAGCAGTTCCTGCCACAAACAGAACAATACCAGCATGTTGTGGTGCCATCACAGACATTAGGAAATTGTCTTTGACATCATCATCTAAGCAACTTGTAAAGAACCATTTTGTCCCCAATTATGGGAACTATGTCACAAACCTGTAAACACTTTAACCGGTTTAGGGGGTTCAGCGTTTTCTTGTGGTTGCTCTACCGCTGCTGCAGCAGCCACTGGGGATGTTCTGCCAGAGTTGTCTGCCCCTTGCACATCTTCCTCTACTTTCACAGGAGTCTCGAGTTCTTGGGATGGTCTTTTCTGTTCAACCTGCTTTGGTGGGGTCGTGGGTCGGGTCTTTTCTGGGGAAGGTTTCGGCTTTTCTGATATGGGTTTTGGCTTTGTAGTGACCGGTTTGGGCTGCTGAAAAGGACCAAAAACATTTACAAAAATTTAAAAAACTTTTAAAGCTGATTGACTAACAATTTAGCATTGAGGTTTTATATAAAAAGGTGATTAAGTTTACAAACAACTGAGTAACTGTAATTGCCTAAAACTCTCCAAACACTTACATGAATCAAACTGTGACTTAAGCTCTTGAAATTTTAAAGAAAGAAAAAACATTGTTGAATCTATACAACTATCAGAAAAAAATTGCAACAAAGTAGACAAATAATTATTTGAGAATTCAAATAGACAAAGCATGCTTCTAATTGTTGCCTTACAGGGGAGGTTTCTTTAGAGGACAGACTCCCATTGGTTATCTGTGGTGCTGGAGAAGAACTGGTGCTAGCTGGGGCAGAACTTCCGCCGGTCAATAAAACAGCTCGGCGGTTGAAGTTGTTCTGCTTCTTAGATGGGTTGAGACTGATGAGCGATACCTGTGACATGGAGACGAAGTCATATGTAAAATATGCATCAAGGATAGCGAAGAGTTAGATTTTCAGAAAGTGAATAAATGATTTGCAAAATTAAAGGCTAACTCATCCAAGTTAACTTATCAGTATTCAAAACATTCCTTTGTACTTTTAAGGTGGGACAGGTTCAGTCAGTATAAGTGTTGACTTCAAATATGTTTGACAATAATTTTATTATGCTCATCATATGGAATATTTCTTACAGATGTCACATCTGCCAACATATCCACAGTCAGGTAAGGGAGCATTCATAATTTATAAATTAAGAGGGTGTGATGATGATTTTTATGGGGAAGCATGTATAAAGTGAATGACCCCATCCTAAAATTTATGCACAAAGTAAATGACCCCCCTGCATGTCATGTACAAAATTGATGCCCCCCCTACCTACCTCCCCAGAACAAAATGGGTGACCCCCATAAAATCGTCATCATCACACACATCACACCCACCCCAACCCCTAAGGCATAAATTATGAACGGTCCCTAAGTGGAACCCTGTTAGATATATTTCCATGTAAACATTTGAATGATGAATGAGTGTTGAAGCTCACCTACTGATGTCTGAATTGTTACAGAAGAGGCTGAGATTACAGTTCCTACTACTTCAGGAACCACAATGGACATCAGCAGGTATCGTGAACATATGAGGCTAAATGTCAACATCAATATAGCGAAGTTTCTGTGGAGACCACACACCTTGTCATTTTGTCCTGAGAACCACTGGTCTGCTGACATGGCAGGTTCCATGGACAGCGTCAGCGGGTAGAGGTCTTCATGGTAGTCTCTGTAGGACTGGAAGCAGAAATGACACTCACATCATGATGTTGTCACAGACCAAACAGCATCCATGATCAGTGGCTGACTAGAACGTTTACCACAAATGACAGAGTCAAATAAATCAAATGAGTTTGTTTGACCTTGCCCGGGAGAGGTCAAGGACTCAGTTAACATTGTATGCCACTTAATAAGTATCATCCTCGATAATCTCCAGGGTATACGTTACGATAACTATCCACTATACCCTGGATGCATCCACAGCTTGGGGCGATGATTTTATTACCTCCCTTGGCTGGCTTTTTATCCAATCAGGTGCCTATGCTGGGAAGTTGAGCGAACCAATCACAACTCACTTCCGCTTCTTAAATTATCTAACCGTTTAAACTTGGCAACACAACTGATGCAGAGGTACTCTGAAAGAAGTAGAAGGAGTTCTCTCATATAGTTTTTAAAGTTTCACATCTGTGAATTTGTCTTTATTATTTCCCAAAAAATCTGAGTGGCACTGCGAACAAACTTTCGCGACTGCGACTGCTATCTTAGTTGACACTGGCAAGCTCGGTTGTTACGGCGGCTGAGTTGATTGGCTACTGTGAGAATGTGGAGCCAGCAAAGGGAGGTAATGAAATCATCGCCCCAAGCCGTGGATGCATCCAGGGTATAGTGGAGAGTTATCGTAACATATACCCTGGAGACTATTGAGGATGAATAAGTATTTACATATTATCATTCACATTCAGTAATGAAAGTTTTCTTGTGGTTTTCAATACATTTTCACTCTAATGAGTCCTGTCTAATTTGAAAATAGAAAATCGTCTATGGTGCTTCAGGTAACTTCTAATTAGGATGTTTGTGAGCTGCCTAAATTTAATTACATGTTGCATCATCCTATAACAGTGATATATGTCTAAGTTAAAAGATGGGAGATGTTGTACATCTGTGAATTATTTAGAGCAGTAGAGTTCATATGTGTGTCATGACACCTGTATTGACATACACAGCCAGTGAGGTAGCCTAATGGTTACAGCGTTTGCTCATCACAACGAAGGCTGGGGTTGGATTCTACACATGAAAACAATGTATGAGGTCAATTTCAGGTATCCCCACCATGATATTGCTGGAATATTGCCAAAACGGATCCTCATTGTAATGACATACAGGGGCTGTATTATTTCCTCATGCATATTCGTACACAAGCAACTCAGCCTTAGTTGGTTTAATACATGTATTAAACAAATACAGAGCCTATCTGGAGATCTGAATGCTGTGAGGTACTAGTAATGTATTCTCTCTGGAAACCCTGCAGGTATAGAAGCTGACGACATACCTTCCTCGGGACGATGTACGGTGTAGGTATGATGGCGTTGTTGACGAGGCAGAGAAGTCGGTTCACCTCCCCACTCATCACATCCATGGCCCTCTTGGGTACAGTACACAGACCCTTGATCTGCTCTGTACGGTCAGTTGACCCTGAGATTACACACCGAACTGGGGTCAGTAAAACTACTAGATATAAGAATAAAAACTTTAAGATCAGAATAAAATAACTTATGTTTTCCTTCACTGTGATGTGATGTTGGTTGATAATGAAAATCAACACAAATCTAAGATAGAATGAATATTTGTCCATCATAATGACTTCACAGTGGAAAAACTATAGAAAACCAGTCTGTGCAATAATGAATTGTGTCTTGTCTGTTTATTTTGAAGGAAATGAAAACATTAAATACAGGCAAACACTGTGGTGTCAAAGTTAAAGGAACCTCACAAACACTCTGTCTTAACCAAGGTTGTACACATAGAAGGAGCACACAAGGAGCACGCCTTTACTTCAAGACAACCCTAAGTTTCACACAGTGTTTGACTGTACTTTAATATCTGAATATTCCAATATAAACATCTGATCTTGCACTCTAACATACAAGAAACAAATCAGCAATGTCCACATGACCTTGACACATTTACCACCACATGATGACAGTACAGATCAAATAACTGATCTTATTTTATCAGTTTCTTCAATCAAGACAAAATGTTATCTGACAGAGTGATATGTCTGCGGTCAATATAAGTTTTTAACTGACTGCCTGACTGAGTTTAGTTTTACGCCGCTTTTAGCAATATTCCAGCAATATCACGGCGGGGGACACCAGAAATGGGTTTCACACATTGTGCCCACGTAGGGAATCGAACCCGGGTCTTCGGTGTGACAAGCTGACGCTTTAATCACTAGGCTACCCCACCGCCCCAGTTGTTAACTGGTCATGAGGGGGACATCAACCCATGGGCCCCAAGGGACCAGTGAACAACGCATTTATCTTACCGAACACCTCAATGTTAATTTTTAACTGTTTGAAGCACGGGTATCAGATCATAATAAGGAGTACCAGAGTTAGGCAACAAGTCAAACACTACGAACACGAAGTACCAAATAAATTCCCACAGTTCGGCATTACCTGAGGGTAACATAGAAAATGTTACTCGCTTGTAAGCGGGGTACATTGGTTGTCTCAGCCAATCAGAAAATGACATTTATGTGTGAGGTAAGATAATAGGTTATGTCTCACCCTCAGTGATGTATGGACTCTTGTCTGTAAGCTCCAAGAAGCGAATCAGGTTGTCACCCTGAAATAACACACCAGATGTTAGAACACATACAAGTAGTGTTGCTGTGTGGTGCAGGTCCGTACTACATTCCTCATATCCTTCAGCTGATTGTTTGTGTATACCTCACACAGCTAATACTACAGCTATATCACAGCGGTCTGAAAATAATCAAGTCTGTACCAGACATTCCAGTGACTGACATCATGAGCATCGATCCAAGGAATTTGATATGATGACCTCCATCAAGCAAATCACTAAGCCTGACCACCTGATTCCGTTAGTCGTCTCTGATGACAAGTGTGAGTTCCTGATGACCCATTCCAAACCTTCATATGGCCAGTATCAACATGTACATGAATTACCACCTAAAATACTTGCCAGATGTTAAAGATATTCTCTGTAATTTAACATCACTGTGACAAACTAGTTATTTCTCTGTCAGACTTACTGGTAACTAGTGAAGAGACCATGAATGAACTTAATTTCTTTTATAAAACAGAACAAATCCAAATTTCTCTGGCTGTTATCAAAAAGTCTACAGGAATCCACTTGATATATTAAAGCACAAATTAGGGTCAGAGTTTTAGCATTAAAAATGTAATGGTAGTTCCACCTGTTTTCAAAAGGGCAGTACTATGATTTGGCTTTTAACATGTTTAATTTTGATTTAAATCTTGTTATGAAGCCAAGATTTAGTCACAATTACTAGTGTAGAGTTGTCCCCTTATAATGTGTGTTCTTATCACTTTATTTATCAAACATATCCAAGGGGAACCACTCCGCACATGACACCCACCTTGCCTGCGACGAACACCATGTTGGTATCCTGGTCAAAGAACGGCATCAGAATTCTGTAACAGTCACAAGCAACAGTAAACTACTACTACTACTAATACTAATAACAATATTGTCTGCTTGAATTGTGCTTAAACTCTATACCTTGCATGCTCAAAGTGCTAACCGTTATCAGGGAAATGGTGGGTTTTGAGTCAAAGAATAGTTTACATGGAGAATGGTCTGTGAGTTCTGTTGGGACAGTGCCAAAGATGTGCTGCCAAATGTAGCCAAATGGTACATCAGCAGGATTAGTGTGTGAGTCATAATTAAAGCAGGCTTGAACAGTGTTAGTTACATCATAACATGCCATCTGCTTGAATGAGGTTAGTGTGTGAGTCAAGCTGCTTGCTTGTTTGTTTGTATTTACCTTATATCATAGTTGCTTGCCATCTTAATGAGGTTTGTTTGCTTGTTTTGTTTGTTTGTTTGTTTGTTTGTTTGTTTGTTTGTTTGTTTGCTTGTTTGTTTGCTTGTTTGTTTGTTTGTTTAATGCTGCACTCAGCAAACTTGCAACATGATGGTGGTCTATAAATAACTGAGTCTGGACTACACAATCCAGTGATTAACATCATGAGTACTGATCTACACAATTGGGATAAGTGGACATGTGTCAACCAGGTCAGCAAGCATGACCATTAGTCTCTTTTCATGACAAACATGGGTAGCTGAAGATCAGATCGAACCCAGATCTTTACGGGTATATCAATGACAGAGGAAAACCAGATTGAAAATCATATTAAACAGGTGTAGTTCTGTCTCAGGATCATAATCGGGACAGATCTTGGAAATGATGCAACCATCACAATGGATCCTGGCACAGCTAAAGGGACACAACTTGTCATAACAAAGACCATTCTAGATCAACTGGCCCTTCCAGCAACATTTTAAGAATGTTTTATTTTTGTTGATCAATCAAAGCAGACAATGACTGATAAAATGATAAAACTGCTATCAATTCAAATCTGTGTCAAAATATTCAAGGATGAGTATTTTAAGCTCTAAGCTCTAAATTATCATTTGATATTGTTTCCTGTTTACCGTACAAACATAGCAATAAAAGTTTGCTATAATGCTGCTATCATTCTTAGAGTTCATAAAGTCACATCTTCAGACCGTCGCCATATAGCTGGAATATTGCTGAGTGCAGCGTAAAACTAAGCTCACTCACTCACTCACATGTTCAGGAGACACACTACTCTTACCCAGTAGAGGTGTCGAAAGATACGGAATGTAGTTTACTGGAAAAGTTTCGGATATCCCACAATCCTATGCAGCGAGCTCTAGACTGAAAGAGAAGTTCTGGTTGTCAAAACTGAAAATTTCTCAATAAATTGTACATCCATATACTTGTTCTATTTTCAAGCTTGAGCATCTGCTTCTTTCAATCTGGTGAGGAAAACTCCAAAACAAAGTTTCCAACTTCATACACACTTCATCCAAACACATCCCATTCATCACCATGGTAACAACCTAAACACATGGTCATGCATCAGTGCAGTCCCATGCTAAATGATCCAGTGCGACCTGATTATCCCATGCAACTCTCATTCTGTGAGACAGGTTAAGTTTAATCATTGGGAAAATGAAAAGAGTATAGACAATAAGTTCACTGAATTGGTGTCCCTACATTTCTTCCACTTACTATCCCTGAGGCAGATGAGTGAGTGAGTGAGTAAGGTTTTACGCCATTTTTAGCAATATTCCAGCAATATCATGGCAGGGGACACCAGAAATGGGCTTCACACATTGTACCTACTGTAAACGTATTATATCTCATAAAAAGTTTTATTTTCGGCTTTTGGCATAAAACATTTTAAGCGAAAATTTATACACACCCATGAATAAACCTGTCATTCATTCAGTCTAGCCCTGAGTTGTTACCATAACACATCAAGTTTGAAGACAAAATCACGGGAATCTTAAAATGGCGACTGATAGTAGCATAAAGAATCATACTTAACTGTCGCTATAATGGATTTCCCAAAACATAATTAAATAATGAGCCAAATACCATGCTTGAATTAGCTTTAAACAGCAATGTGTGTTGTGGCCGCCATGGAAATGGTCACATGACAGATGGTTTGATACAAAACAGATTACCATGAAACGAAACTTCGGAAAGAAATAATACAGCAGTATTTTATTTATTCATTAAGATTTTATTTACCAGTACATCATGAAGCGAATAGTCACTTAACACTCAATCATCTCATTCACAACAACCCGGCTTGTTTGAAAAATCACAAACAGCTTCATATACAGTAGAAGTTAATTGAGCCAGATCGTCGGAATTGAACATAAGACTGATGTGTTTTTCATCTCTTCCGTTGAGTAAAACAGATTACTGTGTACTAGTATATCTGAGGCAGATAGGGATTTCCTGTGAGTAAGTAATAAACGCCGCCCTGACAGGCAGCTATTAGTGGCCCAAAGAGACAGCCGCAGTTCGGCAATCACTGATTGGTAGCGAATAATTGACCAGTGCGATGTAGTCTAAACTGTCAATTCCATGAAAATTGCACCAAAATACTGAAAATAAGTACGTTTACAGTATTTGGGAATTGAATCTGGGTCTTTGGCGTGATGAACAAACGCTTTAACCACTAGACTACCCCACCGCCCATGAGGCAGATGAAGCCTGTTTAATCCTGATGACCAAGCTTGGAAAAACAAATTTCCAGACAAAATGCATCACTATTACAGAAAATTGTCTTTCTGTGTGGCAAGCTTTTCAGAACAATAATCTGGAAAGAGTAAAAGATCCTGACTAATGGTGTTTTACAGTACATATCTGGCATATAGCATGGTATGTCAATCAACACAATGTTATCAAACTTTCAGATGTATTGTGAACATTTTCACTAGTTCAATCCTTTCCATCTTCAAACCATTCCTCGTCAAACCAGGGTGTTTGTCTCCTTGAACTGTGCCTTGCCTCAGCCACTCTCTGACAGATGTTGGTTGTACAATGAAATATCTGCAGCTTTTAACATTCAGTAAAGAAATATTACTTACTGAATCATAGCCAGTTGCCATGATGATATCCTTGTCTCCCAGCCAAAGAACTCTGGAATCTTTGATGTTTCCATGACCTGGAGTTTCCTGAAAAATTCATGAAAATGTTAAAGAAAGGCTCTTCAATGTTGGCAGATGATATGATAACGATATGCAATAATATGATAACAACATAACGCGTGATATACATGTACTTATGTTCAAAAGAATCAATATTTTTCAGAGCTATTTGATTAAAAGTATATCACCCTATGTTTCTTTTATTCTGAGAAATATTTCTTAAGGAAATTAACTTCTAATAAATTCAAACCATGTTCTCTCCAGTTGTTACAAAATCATTACGACCTAACAGGGAGAAAACAATGACTACCTGAGATATGGAGCCAGCCCTGGGGTCAAATATCCTTAACGTCTTGTCTTTACAGGACGACAAAAGCAGTGACCCATCCCCCTTCCATGATATGCTTTGAACCAGGTCACCATGACCCTCCAGCACTGAAAGGTCAAAGACAACATAAAACAGTATAACAATGCTATGAGTGAGTGAGTGAGTGAGTTTAGTTTTACACCGCACTCAGCAATATTCCAGCTATATGGCAGCGGTCTGTAAATAATCAAGTCTGGACCAGACAATCCAGTGATCAACAGCATGAGCATCAATCTGCTCAATTGGGAACCGATGACATGTGTCAACCAAGTCAGCGAGCATGACCACTCGATCCCGTTAGTCGCCTCTTACGACAAGCATGGGTTACTGAAGATCAATATTCTAACCCGGACCTGCACGGGTATTTAGGTCAAGGAAAAATCCTGGGTTAGTCTGTGCAGTATAGTTGATAGGAGATAATAAATACATGTTGAAGAAGCCTATCAGGAGATTCTTTGCTTAGGTCAAGGACATGTGATAACTGATAAGAAGAGAGAATTATGGGTTGAGACATTTTCAACTGATAGTTTGTGCAGATCAGATGCACATTTCTCCTCTGCGTAAATCCCTGCTCACCGTATTTCTCCTGGGACCTGCAGACATCGTAAACTTGGACTGATCTGTACGATGACGCGGCTAGAACTCCGTCAGCTGTCGGGTGCCACAATACATTTTCAATCTTCCTGTCTTCAGTGGGCAGATTCACAACATGGTTGCTCTCGCTCTCAAAACCAGGGTCTTCTGGCAGAAGCCAGACCTTCACCTGAGATTAACCACATTAGAAATATATACCCAGTCAAAGTCTTCCATTTCTCATTCAACCATCAGATTTTGTCATGCCTGATGTTGAAACAGCTTAGCATCAAAGGCGGATCTAGAGGTGTGCGTGTGTGTGTGTGCGCGTGCGTGCATGCATGCGTACACTGTGGCGTATGTGTGTGTTGTGTGTTGTGTTGTGTGTGTGTGTGTGTGTGTGTGTGTTGTGCATTGAATGCATCAGTCAGTTGCAGTCAGCTTTTTCAATAATAATTGATAAAATGGCTGTTTATATATTTTTTCAGTTTGAAAATATAATGAAATCACTACAACGAAACAAATTTTTATTTCACAAAAAATGGTGAGACTACTTACTGACTGGTCACTGGACCCTGTTGCCAGGAGGTAATCATCGAATGGGGAGAAGTCAAAATCTGTCACCAGGTCTGAAACATATATCGTTCACCTCTGTGAGACACATACCCGTGGAGATCCTGGTTAGAATTGATCTTCAGTAACCCATGCTTGTCATAAGAGGCGACTGATGGGATCATGTGGTCAGACTTGCTGACTTGGTTGACACATGTCATTGGTTCCCAATTGCGCAGATTGATGCTCTTGCTGTTGATCACTGGATTGTCTGGTCCAGACTCGATTATTTACAGACTGCCGCCATATAGCTGGAATATTGCTGAGTGCGGCGTAACACTAAACTCACTCAGTCACTGTGAGACACACAGTTTTGCTGCCTCCAGTAGCAAAATAACTAATCCACCTCGGGTATTATGTGACGAGCTGATGCTTTAACCATTGAGCCCTTACCCTACGCCCCACTGTTAGGTATTACCTACACAGAGGAAAGATCTTGTTCTTAAATATCCTTTGAGGGTTGTTTCTGTGCTTCAACACATGTACAATACTTCTGTTATGTCAGCATGTACAATACTTCTGTTATGTCAGCATGTACAATACTTCTGTTATGTCAGCATGTACAATACTTCTGTTATGTCAGCATGTACAATACTTCTGTTATGTCAACATGTACAATAATTTGTTATGTCTTCTGTTATGTCAGCATGTACAATACTTCTGTTATGTCAGCATGTACAATAATTCTGTTATGTCAGCATGTACAATACTTCTGTTATGTCAGCATGTACAATGCTTCTGTTATGTCAACATGTACAATACTTCTGTTATGTCAACATGTACAATGCTTCTGTTGTCAACATGTACAATACTTCTGTTATGTCAGCATGTACAATACTTCTGTTATGTCAGCATGTACAATACTTCTGTTGCCTCCAGTAGCAACCAATCCCTCAGCGTGGCGAGCTGATGCTTTAACCATTGAGCTACCCTACCATACCCCACCTTAGGTATTACCTACACAGAGGAAAAGATCCAGGGATTCTTGGATCCTTGAGGGTTGTTTTCTGTGCTTCAACACATGTACAATACTACTCTGTTATGTCAGCATGTACAATACTTCTGTTATGTCAGCATGTACAATACTTCTGTTATGTCAGCATGTACAATACTGCTTCTGTCACATGTACAATACTGTCAGCATGTACAATAATGTGTTATGTCAGCATGTACAATACTTCTGTTATGTCAGCATGTACAATACTTCTGTTATGTCAACATGTACAATACTTCTGTTATGTCAACATGTACAATACTTCTGTTATGTCAGCATGTACAATACTTCTGTTATGTCAGCATGTACAATACTTCTGTTATGTCAGCATGTACAATATACTTCTGTTATGTCAGCATGTACAATACTTCTGTTATGTCAGCATGTACAATACTTCTGTTATGTCAGCATGTACAATACTTCTGTTATGTCAGCATGTACAATGCTTCTGTTATGTCAGCATGTACAATACTTCTGTTATGTCAGCATGTACAATACTTCTGTTATGTCAGCATGTACAATACTTCTGTTATGTCAGCATGTACAATACTTCTGTTATGTCAGCATGTACAATACTTCTGTTATGTCAGCATGTACAATACTTCTGTTATGTCAGCATGTACAATGCTTCTGTTATGTCAACATGTACAATACTTCTGTTATGTCAGCATGTACAATACTTCTGTTATGTCAGCATGTACAATACTTCTGTTATGTCAAGCATGTACAAATACTTCTGTTATGTCAGCATGTACAATACTTCTGTTATGTCAACATGTACAATACTTCTGTTATGTCAGCATGTACAATACTTCTGTTATGTCAACATGTACAATACTTCTGTTATGTCAGCATGTACAATACTTCTGTTATGTCAGCATGTACAATACTTCTGTTATGTCAGCATACTTCTGTAATAATACTTGTTATGTCAGCATGTACAATACTTCTGTTATGTCAGCATGTACA
This sequence comes from Haliotis rubra, assembly GCF_003918875.1. Lineage (NCBI taxonomy): Eukaryota > Metazoa > Mollusca > Gastropoda > Lepetellida > Haliotidae > Haliotis > Haliotis rubra. The sequence goes on along the minus strand of NW_025766059.1, from coordinate 867,583 downwards.
ATACTTCTGTTATGTCAGCATGTACAATACTTGTTATGTCAGCATGTACAATACTTCTGTTATGTCAGCATGTACAATACTTCTGTTATGTCAGCATGTACAATACTTCTGTTATGTCAGCATGTACAATACTTGTTATGTCAGCATGTACAATACTTCTGTTATGTCAGCATGTACAATACTTCTGTTATGTCAATATGTACAAATACTTCTGTTATGTCAGCATGTACAATACTTCTGTTATGTCAGCATGTACAATACTTCTGTTATGTCAGCATGTAAGTACGTACAATACTTCTGTTATGTCAACATGTACAATGCTTCTGTTATGTCAGCATGTACAATGCTTCTGTTATGTCAGCATGTACAATACTTCTGTTATGTCAGCATGTACAATGCTTCTGTGTTATGTCAGCATGTACAATACTTCTGTTATGTCAGTATTTACAATGCTTCTGTTATGTCAGTATGTACAATACTTCTGTTATGTCAACATGTACAATACTTCTGTTATGTCAGCATGTACAATGCTTCTGTTATGTCAGCGTGTATTAATACTTCTGTTATGTCAGCATGTACAATGCTTCTGTTATGTCAGCATGTACAATACTTCTGTTATGTCAGCATGTACAATGCTTTTGTTATGTCAGCATGTACAATACTTCTGTTATGTCAACATGTACAATACTTCTGTTATGTCAGCATGTACAATACTTCTGTTATGTCAACATGTACAATACTTCTGTTATGTCAGCATGTACAATACTTCTGTTATGTCAGCATGTACAATACTTCTGTTATGTCAGCATGTACAATACTTCTGTTATGTCAACATGTACAATACTTCTGTTATGTCAGCATGTACAATACTTCTGTTATGTCAGCATATACAATACTTCTGTTATGTCAGTATGTACAATACTTCTGTTATGTCAATGTACAATACTTCTGTTATGTCAACATGTACAATACTTGTTATGTCAGCATGTACAATACTTCTGTTATGTCAGCATGTACAATACTTCTGTTATGTCAATGTACAATGCTTCTGTTATGTCAGCATGTACACGATTGCTTCTGTTATGTCAACATGTACAATACTTCTGTTATGTCAGCATGTACAATACTTCTGTTATGTCAACATCTACAATACTTCTGTTATGTCAACATGTACAATACTTCTGTTATGTCAACATGTACAATACTCTGTTATGTCAACATGTACAATACTTCTGTTGTCAACATGTACAATACTTCTGTTATGTCAACATGTACAATACTTCTGTTGTCAACATGTACAATACTTCTGTTATGTCAACATGTACAATACTTCTGTTATGTCAGCATGTACAATACTTCTGTTGCCTCCAGTAGCAAACTAACCCTCAGCTGATCTAGCTGATGCTTTAACCATTGAGCTACCCTACCCCATCACCTAACCTTAGGGTATATTACCTACACAGAGGAAAGATCCAGGGGTTCTTGGATCCTTGAGGGTTGTTTCTGTGCTCAAACACATGTACAATACTTCTGTTATGTCAGCATGTACAATACTCTGTTATGTCAGCATGTACAATACTTCTGTTATGTCAACATGTACAATACTTCTGTTATGTCAACATGTACAATACTTCTGTTGTCAACATGTACAATACTTCTGTTATGTCAACATGTACAATACTTCTGTTATGTCAACATGTACAATACTTCTGTTGTCAACATGTAATAATACTTCTGTTGTCAGCATGTACAATACTTCTGTTATGTCAGCATGTACAATGCTTCTGTTGTCAGCATGTACAATACTTCTGTTGTCAGCATGTACAATACTTCTGTTATGTCAACATGTACAATACTTCTGTTATGTCAACATGTACAATACTTCTGTTATGTCAGCATGTACAATACTTCTGTTATGTCAGCATGTACAATTTTTCTGTTATGTCAGCATGTACAATACTCCTGTTATGTCAGCATGTACAATACTTCTGTTATGTCAACATGTACAATACTTCTGTTATGTCAACATGTACAATACTTCTGTTATGTCAGCATGTACAATACTTCTGTTATGTCAGCATGTACAATACTTCTGTTATGTCAGCATGTACAATACTTCTGTTATGTCAGCATGTACAATACTTCTGTTATGTCAACATGTACAATAATACTTCTGTTATGTCATGTACAATACTTCTGTTATGTCAACATGTACAATACTTCTGTTATGTCAACATGTACAATACTTCTGTTATGTCAGCATGTACAATACTTCTGTTATGTCAGCATGTACAATACTTGTTATGTCAGCATGTACAATACTTCTGTTATGTCAGCATGTACAATACTTCTGTTATGTCAGCATGTACAATACTTCTGTTATGTCAGCATGTACAATACTTCTGTTGTCAGCATGTACAATACTTCTGTTATGTCAGCATGTACAATACTTGTTATGTCAACATGTACAATACTTCTGTTATGTCAGCATGTACAATACTTCTGTTTTATACAAGCATCGAATGGTGCTGACAACAGACATGACAAAACACATAATCAGGTGATTCAACCAACAATCATTAAGTGCAATCATTCGTTTGTTCGTGAGTGAGTGAGTGATTTTAGGTTTATGCCATCTGATCCCGACCCGATCTTACGACAAGTATGGGTTACTGAAGATCAATTCTAACCCGGATCTTCACCTGTCGGTACAGTCATGATCTAAAGGAAGCAACTCTGTAAGGTAATCACAGTGCCTTACGTCACTGACCTGGATGTCACAACCTGGCAGGTCCACTCACCTCCATGAGCATGTAGAAATGGTATCTTCATCCCTTGTCGCCCTGTACAATTCAGTGGTAGAATCCCTAAACTGCCTCCACCTGATACAGAGAAATCTTTATGATGCATCCAGTTCAACATTAACCAGGCCAGACCAAATCAATTATGTTCATCCTCATTCACACCATCGTAATCATGTTTATTTGCCTCTAGTTTTCTCCTACTTAACCTTTTTGTGGTATGAGTGAGTGAATAAGGTTTTACACTGCTTTTAGCCATATTCCAGCAACACTGCAGCAGAGGGCACCAGAAATGGGCTTCACACATTGTACTCATGCAGGAAATCGAACCCAGGTCTTCGCTTTGACAAGTGAACACTTTAAACACAAGGCTACTCCACTTCCCCTTTGCCTAGTATAAAATTCTCTGAAGCAAGTATCTCAACTGGCTTGGCCTAAATTGTCAGCGAGGATATTAAATTTTGTTCAGTGAGATGAGAGAAGATGCATGGTTTAATAGGTAAATGAAAATATTCTGAAGTGATGGATATTTGATGCATATTTGACACAGGAAATCGTACCTGGGTCTTTGACGTGTCAAGTGAATACTTTAACCACTAGGCTACCTCACTGCTTCTTTGTCAGGTTTAAAATTCTCTGAAACAAGTATCTAAACTGGCCTGGCCAAAATTGTCAGCGAGGATATGAAATTTTGTTTAGTGAGATGATGCATGGTTTAATAGGTAAAAGAAAATATTCTGAAGTGATGGATATTTGATGCACATTTGACACAACATGACCATACCTGTTGAGTCCACATTGAAAGCCATGTACTTAGCACTGGCCTTGATGTGGTTCCCCTGAGAGTTCATCAATGTTCCAATAGGAAGTTCTGATATCCATTCCTGGCAAGCAGTCAATTTCATTAAAAGTCATTTGTACAAAAGGGGTCATCAATCTTATAGATGTTCTACTGTGATGAAATTTACTTCTTGTCTTCAAACTTAACCTTTGTTTTAAAGATAACATGTTAATATTGTCAATATAGACAACATTTCATCAGCAAGTTTGGCTGAATCAGGGATTTTTCCTTTATCTCTCTGCCCCTTTTGTTACAGATCTATAACATATATGACAATGTTTGCCATTACACTAATTACTCATACTGAACAGAAGAATATAATTTAGCATGAGAAATGAAAGGGGTTATTCACTAACATATATGAAGACCACTGTAACAACATAGAAATATACATCTACAAACCTCTTTCTTGGGAAACTTTGGGACAGAATTCTTATATTTTGATGCCTTAAATCTCCAAGCCATGGTGAATATTCTGCAAATAAAACACATGCATGCAAAACATATGCTTCAGTGACAAATTAAATCTATGCCTAAAAACTATTGAGAATATTTAAACAAACTCAATAAGAAATGAAATGTGAATGTAGCAATCATACATTGTCCTTGAAATAAAATGAATAATCGTAAGAGTATTTATGTATAAATTGTTTAACGTAATTATTTCCAAACCTGCACCAAACACGAAATACGCCGATGGTGTCGAACGCTATAGATTATCAACTGGGAACTGTGTGTATTAATTATCCAGTAACATCACAAAGCTAGCGCCAGAGTTCACCTCACGTCAAGCCTGTTGATCAGTTTGATGATTCAACAGATGACAAACTGTAAAAGCCCGAGGCATTACAAACACATGGAGCTGAACGGTAAAATTACACACGGCTTGGGATGGGTTCGGTAAACGAGGAAGTTTCACGTGGTTGATCAAACCTGCTGACTGATAAGCAACAAAAACGTCAGTCTCTTTTGTTTTGACATGGAATATTGAAACAGGTGTTCGGAAAAGGGGGCGTGTCCTGTTCGGTGGGGTAACTCAAGCGAATGAAGTTATGAGTGGGATCAATCATTTCATCTGTTGTTAAAGTTAACTGTAAACAGTACCGTTATGTCTTTTTCGATACAGCTAGGCTTTATGCCGACAATGGACCGCTATCACAACAACAAGGAAATGTCACAGGCACCGATGGTTGTTTGAAGTTTCCGGTTCTGAGTTCACGCGAGAATCTTCGCAAATATCCGAGAGAGCTCCGAAAGGAACGACACAAATGTCATTTGACATATTTCGTCATTTTTATCAATGAATCGATTGTCAATAGTATAATAAATATTGTGTAAAATATCTATGTATATTTTGATTCCTGAAATATTCTTTGATCTTTAATAAATTTGAAAATACATCGCCTAAATAACTCAACTCCTTTCGAGCACCATCCAACAGAAAACATGGCGGCGCTCAGACGAACATGCGCTGAGCTGACTCGTCGCAGTGTTAACACACAGAGTAGCACAGTCCGTTCATGTCTTCAGTTGGAGCACATGACGCCAACGCCATTACCAGTCAGATCACTATCATATGCATCGTCGTTTAAGTCTACAAATGTTACAATAGGTATGGTTTATGTAACTGTCATGGTTCAGTTTTCGTTCAATGACTCTGAACGAGACGATTGTTACATCTTGCAGCCCTGCTATGTTTTGTCCCATTTATTTGTATGAGATATTTGTCAGATGATGTATTCTCCATTAATGTGTTTGTTTTTATTGTGCACAATCAGGCGACTTTGCTACGATTACATCATTGCACTCTGCGCGATGAGTGTCCTTGTGAATACAGAATTGCGTCATTTACAATAACGACAAGAGAAAGGCTAATGAACAGTCAGTTGTGACTCAAGATTTCGTTTGTTTGTTGTTTAAAACCGCACTCAGCAATAATCCAGCTATATGGTGGCATTCTGTACATAATCGCATCTGGACCAGACAATCCAGTGATCAACAGCATGAGCATTTTTCTATGCAATTGGGATACAGTGACATGTGTCAACCAAGTCAGCAAGCCTGACCACCCGATGCCATTAGTCGCCTCATACAACCAACGTGGATTTGGATTGGTTAGTATCTAGGATCATTCCACAAGTTATGTCATGATCCAGGTAGCTATCACTTAACCATGTCATACAGGTTTAACATCATTTTATCCCTCCTGAAGACACTTTATGCAGCTGAATGAGGCTAACAATGGCATACTGTGACAATGATCCACACATATAATTTTACACTGGATTATTTTGTAAAAACTGTATCTACGAAATTATGGACCCAATCAGAACCCAATTGTTTAAGTTAATGCTCATGCACTGTAGCCATTGTTTATGATAAAAACTGTATGGATTTTCATGAAATGACATTGGCCTAATTTGTTTAAAGAGATAGCTTACCCAATATGTCTTGAAGAATGTTACTGTTAGTGAATCACAGTCAAGTGGAAGTCTACTAACATTAACAGCAGCCAAGCAGCTATACAGTGCCTATTGACACTTGTTTGTTTGGGTTCATGCATCATTGATGCTTTGATCCCTGAGGTTATTTTCCCTCAATGCTATGTGCTGGGACCTGCACGTTCCCAGATAGTCAGGCTGTAGCATCGTCAAGCACAAACTTGGAATGTAATGTTACATAATGGTCTGGAATGCAGAAACATGAAGGGGAAATCTCCATCCTTATTCTAAACTATGTCATGCATACAGATTTTATGAAATGCCTACCTGATGTATTGATACATATTGAAGTCCTTACATGATTATGTTATGTTGCTTTGGCCAACACAAAATTGTTGCTTCAACCATGTGTACTTACATCAGTGTTTATGGCTTTTTCTAACTGAAAGTGGCTGTCAGATTTAGCATTTTCGTAATGAACGATAATAAAGTAACACTAGTCTTAGTACTGGTAGTTGTTAGACCAGGTTATTGCCCAATTGTTTTAATATTTCTTTTGAAATTACCAGTACAGAAGTTTAAAGGTCACATGGTCAAGCATAATTAGAGTCACAATTATCACTTATTCATGACATAAATACATTGCTACTGGTTATGAAAAACATATAAACAAAATTGTGCTTATCAAAGTGCTTATTTGGTTTGGTTTACTGTCCTGGGCGGGTGGGTGTGCACATGTAACGTTTCACTGGTGTTTGTGTGTATATATAGAGATGTTGTACAAATACATGCTCATTTTTGTGTATAACATTCCCAAATCAACAGACATCATAACATGTCATGATGGTCATGCCTGTCTGTGTAATTACATAATCAACTGTTGCTTTATGGTCCTGATTGGTGTTAAGTTCAAATTGCATATGGTCAGTGATCGCGGTTGGTATTGAATATTGTCATTAGCAGACAGGCAGGCAGACACACAGGTGTCAATAAAACAAGACATTGAGTTTTGTCTGGGCTATATCACAGTTAGAAATTCTGTCAACGCTAAATAATGACACTTTTTAGTATCGAATTGAGAAAGCGACTCATAAGAACGGGTGGGTGAAAATAGACAAATGATTCTCATGAATACAGCTGTCATAACATATAATTTCACCTCAACGAAACATTAAGAAAATAGCCTCACACCAAAGCCTTCACATCGAATATTCACCGGACAGCCCGCTGAAGTTGGCTGTCCTATTTCACTCATTTTGATAATGAGCGGTAATAAAGAAACACTGAAAAGTCGGGGAAAATTAGTGAATGTTAGACTCAGGGTTATTGCCCAACTTGTTTTAATTTGCATTTTTGATGATTTGTTTTGTGAAATTACTTATCAGTACAGAAGTATAAGTCAATACATGGGTGTGTATGTTCCTGTCTTCATGCATTATTTATAGTGCATCCTTATGTGATTTGAAGACAAGAATACTAATGAGCTACGACTTGCCATATCTTACTATGTCCTTTTTCTGCAGGTTTTGGTCAAACATTGCGGAAGTGTCCTCAAGTGACCTCTGTCTGCTTTGTCCACACATCAAACTCTAAACACAAGCGTGACTACTATGAGGTGCTAGGAGTGGATCGGTCAGCAGATAGTGCAACCATAAAGAAAAAGTACTATCAGGTAACCATGGCAACAGCCTCAGTGGATGGTACCAAATGCAACATTTCACTGTACAACTTCATTTATTAGTACTCATTGATTGCATGATTATGTGAAAGTCCTTTAAACCAAAATTCTGATTATGTTTTTCTGAATTAGATCTGCTGGCATGCTGTTGCATTTGCAGTGCAATAGTTATCAACAATTGAATTCTTTTTCAGAAGAAGTCCACCTTGGGGTACATATAAGCATTAAAATGTCCATTTTAAATCCTACGACAGTTGTAACTATATTTTTCAATAAAATATTTACAAAACAAAAAACTTGTTTTGTCTTGTGAGACCACCCCTACAGGGCCCCACAAGGCAGACCCCCAGCCAAGAGCAGGTACAGCCACCCTCAGAGCACTTTGCACTCTGTTAAATAGACCTGTTGTGTTACCTGAGTTTGCTCTCACTTTTCATGAGTGTAAAAGAGTCTCAATCTGTTATGTATGGTTACTTTCTTTACGTGCATTAGATGGACTTCATATTATGATATTCTCATTGATCTTTGTTGTAACTTTGCCATGGGTTCTCTGTTTTCCAGCCTTGTTGCAGGCAAAATGGCGGCCATGGTTTCCTTGCGAGTAGGTTTTCATATTGTTAGCTTCATGTGGTTCTTGGTAGCTTGTAGTTGGGAGTTCATATCTTATGTTTGTTGATATTATGTGGTTCTTGGTAGCTTGTAGTATTGTGTTCATATATTATGTTTGCACACAATGTGGCTCATAGTGGCGAGGTTGTGTTTGTTTTGTTTTTTTGCCTGGGTTTCTGTGCCTCCTGCGCATTCTTTCAGGCATGCAGATTTTATGTTTTTTCACTAATCTGCTTCCCCAGGCAGGGATAATTTTTTATGAAAGGTTCTAAGGAAATCCCTTTATCGTCCCCACGCCTACTTACTCCTTCCCCAAAAGGATCGACAATGTTGCTACACTAACGATTGATTTCTTACTTATAGCAGCTGCGGAGATCGTTGGTGCACGCTCTCATCTCAGATGTGGTTTCCAGACTCTGAGAGGAGATTGGTACCGGGTCTACGGGTAGAGATTACACTAGGCGCATCTTTTGGGGAGGATCGGACCCGAGCTTGATTTATCAGGCTACTCCTATGTGTCTTAGGATCAGGGTTGGCTGTTGGTCTACAACCGCCCGATCACTTTGGCTGGTTTACGGATGTTCTGAACCCCGTGGAGTAGTACTGGGGACCCAGATTTATCGGGCTTCGGCACTGGTAGGGCGCACTTTCCCGGCCCGGTAGTTTAGGTCTCGGCCTGTTCAGGTCTGGCGCCTTGACCAAGAAGCTATCGAGTGTGCCGGGTCTGCCGGTCACCTCGGCACTCTCGAGGTCTGTCTGAGTGCTTGGGATACCTTGTTTATCAGTGGACAAGTGATTTGAGCTTCGTCTCTTTTACAGTACTTTGAACTTAACACTGAGTAGGTTCGTCCCTGAGGCAAGTCGCGAGATAGAATCGCGGCTGTGTTGCCTCAGGTGTTGTCCGTGTCGAATACCGAACCGTTAGAGTTAAGCCCCTGGAGGGACAAGGCCTCACACTCTACCGTCAGTCTGCCGTTGTTTCCCCATAACAGTTCAACGAACTGTATGCTCTACTCGGCGCATCTCTCAGCTCTGCTGAGGGAGCTGGTGGAAAGGGGAAAGAGTGCCGGTGATTTTTTTATCGGCAACTCTGGGCGGCATATCATCTGGCTAGGGACTGTATTGTAGCTGTGCCAGCCAAATGATGAGTGCGGTTATGGGCCTATGGCGCCGGGAACTGTTTCGAGGAATACGGAAGTCTGTCGAGCTTCTCGTTAATCCCTCAGATGCCCAGGCACCGGCAAACGTTATGTTGCCGACTGCAGGGGTTTACTGTATTCTACTACGAAGCCCGGTAGAAGTGTGAAACGCCAGTGTCGGCTTCCCGGGAGACGGCGAAAATACTCCATGCCGAGATCCAGTCTCTGCTGGGCAAGGCAACCATCAAGTTGGTTTCCAATGGTCAGGAAAATGTGGGGTTTGACTCCATTTATTTCCTTGTTGCCATTAAGAACGGAATGTTCAGACCCATGCTCAGCTGAGAGCTGAACAAGTTAATAGAGGTACTGTCCTTCAAGATGGAGACACCGCGCTCGCTCTGGTGATCTCATCTGTCGAGACAGGGGATTAAGCGCCAATCAATGCGACCTTGATGTCGCGTACCTCCTTGTCTATTGAGGGGCGGTGGGGTAGCCTAGTGATTAAAGCGTTGGCTCGTCACGCCGAGGACCGAGGTTCGAATCCGCACATGGGTACAATGTGTGAAGCCCATTTCTGGTGTCCCCCGCCGTGATGTTGCTGGAATATTGCTAAAAGCGGCGTAAAACCCAAAGTCAGTCAGTCAGTCCTTGTCTATTGCACCCTGATTTCAAGATTTACTTTCGGTTCTTCTTCGACGGGACGTACTACCAGTTTCGCGTGTGCTCCCCTTAGGCTACATTCTGGCCAAGGGTCTTCACCAAATTGAGGTTTATTACAGCCCAGATAGCCAGATCGCAGCTAGTGCCGGTGTTGTCACCCGTACCTAGGCGACTGGCTCATCGGGGTTTTAGAATAACAGTTGAGTCTGGGAACCTCACGATCAGTGTTGGTCACTCTTACAAAACTGTGCCGAATTGTCAACCTCACACAGTCAGATGGACAGACGTCAGGCGTCTCTCCGAGGGACTCCCCCTGGAGACACCGTCGCTCTCAGTCCAGCCAGATACATCCCTGCCGGGTTAGGGCGATGTTCTGGGCGACCTGCGGTCTCTTGACAACGAAGTCACAACCACATCATGTGCTGGAATTGACAGCTGTCAGGTTGGTGTTCGATCCTGCATGCGGGATTCAATTACCTTTTCGACCAGACATTCTCACTCTGAGCGAGGCCCACACCCCTCGGATTCTCTGGGTGGCTTGGCCTCTGTCGGGTCTAACCCCCAGACACCGCGGAATTCTTGCAGCCGTTGCAGACACAATTCTGGCTTGAGTGAGATTCGACACCTGTTCAGTGTGTTGATCTGTGGGGCACGCCGGTGTGCAGATAGGGGATTTCAGAATCCCTATTCTGCGGATTTAGTTCGGATATTGGAGTTACTATAACCTAGTTTTTGTTGAGAGCCTTATGACCTCCACCATTCCGGGTACTCCATGGCTATTTCCGCGTTTCTGCTCTCTGCCTAGGCAGCACTCTCTCGTTACAGCACTTTGTAGCTGGCATGAACAGGGTTCGACTGCCTCAGCGGCGACCGAGCCCACCTTGAAAATTGCCAATTATACTCAATTGGCTGTCTGGCCCTGACTTTTCAAGTATATCGTCTCTCTCACTTCACATGTTGGCGTGGAAGGCGGCTTTACTTGTAGTGGTGAGCTCTGGTAGAAGGGTCGGGTACATCCATCAGCGATACCCACTGACCCGACACTGACAGTATTTTATACTGATCATGTCGTATTAAGCCTCCGAAACCTACCACTCTCAGTTGATATTGCTTTCCACGTGACTGCTCATATCGAACTTCCACCATTACCAGCCTTCCACACAGGGACCCGATCTTTTCGATTGCTCACCTGTTGGAGTAACTATAACGAGCGAGCGAAAGGGATCATACTAGTTGAAGGCAGACTGGGTAGGGCAGATGCCGCTTTGTTGACAATACACAGCGGCACTGCTCAATGAAGAGATCGGTTCTGTCGCTCTTTGGAGCCGGCAGAACGCCTTCATTCGCCATTACCGACTTGACACGCATTCTAAGGATCGTGCACGGTTCGGTCTTTCGGTTCTCTCCAGTGGAGAGTGTCCTGCCACCCTGACCAAGTTAGTAACTGGTCATTGGTATCGGTTCTGTGTTCAATGTCGATATGGTTCATATCACTACATCGTATAAGCCTTACCACCCTTTTCGGGTTGGGTCGGGTTTGGGTGTACATACGTCCCTTACGTCCTCTTCACTTAAAGGCAAGAGAGGGCGGGGCCGGTTTTGAACGCTATAACCAGTCATATGCTATTAACCCGTCTTGCGACGGAATTGGGTACGAACCCCCCCACGGGTCACTGTTTGGTATGCCTCTCTTTAACCCGCATGTCACGTGACCAGGTTAGTGTAATAGTGAGCCAATACATGTTCAGCTACACTTTTCGCTATTCAGGGGATTTTTGTACGCTAACAGTTTTTCCCTCTTCCCGAGACTTCGGTATTTGGGAGTCTGTTTTCATCAGCACTTTGGGTGATGGTGGTTTACACTTACCCTCCTCACGTCGAGGGCGTTTGGTGGGGGTGCTTTATCCTGCTTTTCACTCGTACAATGCATGGTGTTTGTACTCGTTCAATTTCCTCAGTAAGTTTTTAGCAAGGCTAATAATTTCTCTGGGTTTTATCGAGGTCCCGGCAAGCCCTCTTCCAAACAGGAGGGGTGCATTCGAGCATTAGTTTGCAGTACTTATTAGCTCGACTCCTGGGTTATTGGCTTTTAATCGTTTTTTACGCTTTCCCTTCCCTTATACCTGTCACGACGCTTCTCTGGTTCGGACTATTAAGGTTGGGAGTTGTTTCGGCATGTCCCCATACATTCCTTTCCATTGTAATGGTTGGGGGTGGGGTTTTATGTCATAATTGATTTGAGCCAATTGACGTATTAGCTTGGGCTCTCTATTTCCCGCCCTAGCCACGCCCCCGCCTGATTGACATCAGCGGTCAGGTGGCTCGGTAAGTGAGTTTTTCTATTTCCGTATCGGTTGTAGATTTCACTCCACCACAGGTTTAGTTGTTGCCAGACAGAATGCCACTCCCGTCTCAAATATCTTTGGGAGTCTGTCTTATGCTTATATGTACCCCAAGGAGGACTTCTTCTGAAAAAGAATTATACAAACCTGTAGAGGTTATGAATTCTTTGAAGAAAGTCCTCCTTGGGGTATAACTTCGATCACCCACCTCTTCCTCATTCTGTCTGATAATGTTCAGCATGAAAAGTGAGGTCACGAGGTAGAGCGGTGAGAGTTACCTGCTCTTGGCTGTAGGGGGTCCGGTGGGGCCCTGTCATCGGAGTGGTCTCACAAGACAAAACAAATTTTTTGTTTTGTAAATATTTTATTGAAAAATATAGTTACAACTGTCATAGAATTTAAAATGGACATTTTAATGCTTGCATGTACCCCAAGGAGGACTTTCTTCAAAGAATTCATAACCTCTACAGGTTTGTATAAATAGTGCTGCTTGATCATGGTGACAGTGTAGTAGAATATTCAAACCAAACAGAATTCATTCTGTTATATAGTTAGCATAATCTCTGCACACTTTGCAGGTTTCAAATTTGACTGTACAATCTTTCCGCCACTTATTTATTGTATTTATTACCTATGAAGATTATAAAACTGTCATTTATTATGCATATTATCAACAATACTATCATCACTACTGGTATTTTTAATTCCTGTCAGGCGGCGGGGTAGTCTAATGGTTAAAGCATCGGCTTGTCACACTGAAGACCCGGATTTGATTCCCCACATGGGTGGGGTGCGGTGGGGTAGCTAAGTGATTAAAGCGTTCGCTCGCCACGCCAAAGACCCAGGTTCGATTACCCACATGGGTACAATGTGTTAAGCCCATTTCTGGTGTCCCCCTCCAAATTACCATGGTTAATAGTTCATAAGTTTCTGGGTAATTGTGATTTAGCATTTTTAACATATCTGGTTAACATCTGTCTCCTCCTGCAGCTTGCCAAGAAATACCATCCTGACGTCAGCAAGAACGATGCCTCTGCTGCCTCCAAGTTTCAAGAAGTGTCAGAGGCTTATGAGGTATGCATGTTCCACCCTTAGAACTTCTCCCAAGACCTATCTCTTTCATCTACCCATGAAGATCTGGGTTAGAATTGGTCTTTGGCAACCTATGCTTATCATAAGTGGCAACTTAAGGGTGGTCAGGCTCACTGGCTTGGTTGATACATGTCATTGTTTCCCAAAATGGGTAGCTCGATGCTCATGCTGTTGATCACTAGATTGCCTGGTCCAGACTCAATTATTTACAAACCGCCATCATAGTGATGGAATTTTGTTGAGTGAGTGTTAAAAAGACAAACAAGGAAAACAAATTGAAGAATTGTAAAATATTGCTTGTACATAGCAGTGTTAGAATGATAAACAAAATTAACAGGATGAGAAAATCACTGTTCTGAAACGTTTACTTTTATTTCCCATTGCCAAATTTGGGCACAGTGTTTCAGTAAAGGGAATTAGTTCCTTCAAGCGTCAAGGGTAAAAATGAATCAGGTAAGCCACTGAACCTGCAATATGAACCATTGTTTCAGTATTCACACCAATGTTTGATTTCCCAAGTATGTAGAATGTTTGAAGCCAATTTGTAGTGTCCCCATTCTAATGGAACATTGGTTAAAGTGGCATAAAATCATATTCAGTTTCTCAGTTGGTGCTATGTTCTGATAGCAGCATTCCGACTGATGATAACTCACCCCAGCAGTATGACACATTTGGGATGGCCGGGGGTGTAGACAGTGAATGATGTTGATGGTCTGTGTTGCTGTGTGCAGGTGCTGGGGACACAGCCAAGAGACAGCAGTATGACGCGTATGGGATGGCCGGGGGTGCAGAAAGTGCAGGACAGAGACAAGGAGGATTCTCTGGTAAGCTTCACCTGAAGTCTCATCCCTTTAAATCCCATTTTCATTCCCTAATTTCATTTCATTATCCATTGTTCCAAACTGTTTCTATTCTTAACCTACACATAGTTGAGGCCATTGGTGACCAAGTCATCGATGGAGCTGAAGCTTGCTGGGGAAAGTTGCTTACCTATGGCAAGCCAGAATCCAGGGATCGTGGATTTGAGTCACATTACTGTTTCTGCTCGCTCAGCATTTATTCTAGCAGCAATAGCTGCACGATTGCTGATGTTAACCCTCAAAATAACTGTGGACATTTGTGGTCAAGTTGTCTCAATTCTGAAGTTTGCTATGGAGAAATGCATACCTTAGGCAAGCCAGAATCCTTTGATCATGGGTTTTGATAACTTTATTTTGTCCCCTCACTCAGTATGGTGTCTGGTTGACACATGTCATCATTTCCCAGTTGTGTAGATCAATGCTCATGTTCTTGATGACTGGATTGTCTGGTCCAGACTCAGTTATTTACAGACCGCCTCAATATAGCTGGAATATTGCTGTGTGTGACGTAAAACTGAACTCACTCACTCACTCACTCACTCACTCACTCACTCACTCACTCACTCACTCACTCACTCACTCACTCACTCACTCACTCACTCACTCACTCACTCACTCACTCACTCACTCACTCACTCACTCACTCACTCACTCACTGTATGGTGTGGCACCATGAACAGCTGCAAAATGGCTCATGTCATGTTAAACAGTAGTCACTCCCTCAATCAGTTTGTATTCTCTTGCAGGTTTTGAAAACTTCCACGGCTCCATTGACCCAGAGGAACTGTTCAGGAATATTTTTGGCAATGCTGGATTCGGATGTCTGGTTTTGGCAACATGAATGACTTTGAAGAGTCCAAGTTTGGGTTTGCCCCAGCATCAGAAGTAAGTATGGTGTATGTTTAGGTCACAACTTGCTGATTGACATTGCTTTTAGCCAGCAGGCCAGACCAGGGACTCTTTGCAGAGAGGGGGTGGTGGGTAGTCGAGTGGTTAAGGTGTTTGCTCTTCACACTGAAAACCCTGGTTTGATTCACCACATAGGTACAATGTGTGGAGCCTATTTGTGGTCATGATATTGCTGGAATATTGTTGAAAGTGACCTAAAATTGAACCAACATTTAGCTGTTACCCTTTTATCACATCCAGGATTTAGTTGGAGTAATGTTATGTGAAATGAGTTACTTGACTCGACAAGGATTTGAACTGCTCAGAGTATTTATGTCACCTTGCTCACAAACCATGTGGGATTGAAATATAGATCCTTGGGATGAACTCCTGGGATGAACTCCTTGGATGAACTCCTTGGATGAACTCATGAGGATGAACTCTAGGATGAGCTCCTTGGATGAACTCCTAGGATGAACTCCTTGGATGAACTCCTTGGATGAACTCCTAGGATGAACTCCTTTGATGATGAACTCCTAGGATGAACTCCTTGGATGAACTCCTGAACTCTTGGGCGATGAGCTCCTTGGATGAACTCCTAGGATGAGCTCCTCTTGGATGAACTCCTTGGATGAACTCCTTGGATGAACTCCTTGGATGAACTCCTTGGATGAACTCCTAGGATGAACTCCTTGGATGAACTCCTAGGATGAACTCCTTGGATGAACTCCTAGGATGAACTCCTTTGGATGAACTCCTAGGATGAACTCCTTGGATGAACTCCTTGATGAACTAGGATGAACTCTTTGGAACTCCTTGGATGAACTCATGAATATGAACTCCTTGATGATGAACTCCTGATACTCCTTGGATGAACTCCTTGGATGAAATCCTAGGATGAACTCCTTGGATGAGCTCCTAGGATGAACTCTGAACTAGATGAACTTCTTGGATGAACTCATGAACTCTCTTGGATGAACTCTGCTCTTTTGGAACTTTTTGGATGAACTCATGCTATTTGGATGAACTCTTTTAATTCCTTTTGAGCACAGCCCTTCAGCCTCTTGTTTCAGAAACCTGTATTTTGTTTCTCTGCTTCCAGATAATGATGGACCTGACCTTTCAAGAAGCAGCTCGTGGCGTGAACAAGGACATCAATGTCAATGTGAAGGACATCTGTCCCAAATGTTCAGGGAAGAAGGCAGAACCGGGAACAAAACCTGTCAAGTGCCATTTCTGCAATGGGACAGGAATGGTAATTTGTATAGATGTACATCAAAAACAATTATCAGTTACAACTTCCACATCTAAGTACAGTGGTGATGTACTCAGACAGCAGACTCATGGCATATAAGACGCCCCTCAATAGATGTTATACAGCACCACTTTCGTACCACTAGAGCAATTTGTCATAGCCTGATTCTTTCACACTCCTGGCATGACACAATAGCTTTACTAGTAATATGAAAGAATCAGATGTTCTACGACATATTTTAAGTGGTATATAAAGCATTTCTGACTTCTGTTCTTCCCTTCAGGTATTTAGCATTTTTAAAACACCATTTTTCCAGTGTCAGTAGTCATAGGCACTATTGGGTGATCTGTTTAAGTTGTTTACGACTTCTAATTTGATTGCAGTTTTGTTTTAATAAAACTATGGCAAGAATTATTTGTGGTAAGCATCCACACCACTAGATTGTACTCATTTAAATATGGCTTGAGTATGTAATGCAGCTAGACAGGTTTTCCTATAGTTTTTGAATACCTGAAGGTATATCACAGAAAACTGTACCTAAGAACCAGAGTGCTTCTTTTATTATCCCCCACTACAAAGTGAGGGGGATATAAGTTTGAGCTCCGTCCAAGATGATGGGGGGGGACAGATTTTCTCAGAAATCATTGTAGATTACCAAATTTGGTATATGTTTTCAGGACATGAATGCATTGATGGACTTTGAAAACAAAAAAGCGTTACTACAATTTGTTACAGAGTTATGGCCCTTGTCATTTTTCTTCACTTAGTGCACGTTATCCCCAATGGGGACAGATTTTCTCAGTAACCGTTACAGATGGGAAACCAAATGCGGTATGTGTTTTCAGGACATGAATGTCCTGGTGGTGTTAAAAAACAGGAACCATGGGGCGGGGATATTGATGACCATGTCTTCTTGTTGCTGGTGACATTTTAAATGATTGTGACAGGAAACAATCAACACTGGGCCGTTCATGATGCGGACAACATGTCGACACTGCTTCGGGAGTCGTGTGTTGATCAAGACGCCGTGTACAGAATGTAACGGAAAGGGCAGCCTCATTATGAGGAAGAAAGTAACAGTTCCTGTCCCAGCCGGGGTGGAGAATGGACAGACAGTCAGGATGCCTGTGGGCAGACAGGAAATCTTTATTACATTCAAAGTAAGTGTGGCTTAGAATCTCTGATATACATGGTGTAGAATAAACGTTCTTGATGGATTGCTGTTGTGATTTGCGTCACAAGTTACTGAGGGCAGATAGCAACACAGTTTGAGAAGGTATACTGATGAGTGTTTAGTAGCTTAGTTAGGGGCTTAGTTGAGGGGTGGTGGGGTGGCCTAGTGGTTTAAGTGCTTGCTTGTCGCGCCAAAGGCCCGGGTTCGATTCCCCACATGGGTACAATGTGTGAAGCCCATTTCTGGTGTCCCCCATCGTGATATTGCTGAAATATTGCTAAAAGGGCTAAAAACCAAACTACTCACTCACTCACTCACTCACTCACTCACTCACTCACTCACTCACTCACTCACTCACTCACTCACTCACTCACTCACTCACTCACTCACTCACTCACTCACTCACTCACTCACTCACTCACTCACTCACTCACTCACTCACTCACTCACTCACTCTTATTGAGTACAAAGTTGAGGTGTGTTTAGTAAATGTACCATTGAACATGCATTACACTTCTCCTTGACTATATTGTGTGTATTTTTCAGGTGGCAAAGAGTCGAGTGTTCCGGCGTGAAGGTGCTGATGTGCATAGTGATGTTACTGTTAGTCTTTCACAATCCATCCTCGGAGGTACGCTACGCATACCAGGGATATATGACGACATACTGTTAACGGTAAGGTTGTTATTCTGCATTGCTTGATAAGTTGCCTCCCCTTGTCATGACAGGATCGTATGACCATGAGTTTGCCCTGATTATGATCCTTGGTTTCTCAGCACCATACCCTTGGATTCTACCAAAGTCATACATCAAGGGCTTTCGTCCTGTAGCAGGGCACCACAATTTGCTTTTCAGAGTTGTGCCTTTGACATACTAGAAACTTATGATCATTTGTACAAATTCATGTTAACCATGGTTACGTTGCTAGGTTTTTCAATACCACTCCTGCCCCACTCCCACACCCACACCCACACCCACACCCACACCCATGCACACACCCCCCGCTCACACACCCACTCCCACACACCCACCCACACCCACACTAACTCACCACCCACTCACACCCACACCCACACCCACACCCACCCCACACCCACTCCCCACACACTCTCACACCTGCTCCCACTCACACACCCACACACACCCACTCACTCCCACACCCACACCCACAAACACCCACCCACACTAACTCCTGCTCCCTCACCCACTCCCGCTCCCACTCCCAC
This sequence comes from Haliotis rubra, assembly GCF_003918875.1. NCBI lineage: Eukaryota > Metazoa > Mollusca > Gastropoda > Lepetellida > Haliotidae > Haliotis > Haliotis rubra. Next base: position 848,577 of record NW_025766059.1, on the reverse strand, counting down.
TCCCATTCCCATTCCCACACCCATGGGTTTCACCCAAGTTGTTGATGTCGAGATGAGACATGCATCACTTCAGGCAGTTTCTCCCACTTCACTGTTTTGCTACATTGTATGCTGGGATGGTTCAGTTGAGACATTTTGTGCTGGGATGGTTCAGTTGAGACATTTTGTGCTGGGATGGTTCAGTTGAGACATTTTGTGCTGGGATGGTTCAGTTGAGACATTGTATGCTGGGATGGTTCAGTTGAGACATTGTATGCTGGGATGGTTCAGTTGAGACATTGTATGCTGGGATGGTTCAGTTGATACATTGTATGCTGGGATGGTTCAGTTGGTTCAGTTGAGACATTGTATGCTGGGATGGTTCAGTTGGTTTAGTTGAGACATTTTGTGCTGGGATGGTTCAGTTGAGACATCCTATGCTGGGATGGTTCATTTGAGACATTGTATGCTGGGATGGTTCAGTTGAGACATTGTATGCTGGGATGGTTCAGTTGGTTCAGTTGAGACATTGTATGCTGGGATGGTTCAGTTGAGACATTGTATGCTGGGATGGTTCAGTTGATACATTGTATGCTGGGATGGTTCAGTTGGTTCAGTTGAAACATTGTATGCTGGGATGGTTCAGTTGAGACATTGTATGCTGGGATGGTTCAGTTGATACATTGTATGCTGGGATGGTTCAGTTGGTTCAGTTGAGACATTTTATGCTGGGATGGTTCAGTTGGTTTAGTTGAGACATTTTGTGCTGGGATGGTTCAGTTGAGACATTTTGTGCTGGGATGGTTCAGTTGAGACATTTTGTGCTTGGATGGTTCAGTTGATACATTTTATGCTGGGATGGTTCAGTTGAGACATTTTATGCTGTTTTTGTCAAACTATTTATGATTCAATATAACACTGAGTTACTGAAGTCCCAGCTTCACGTGAAATGAAAAGTTGCTTCCCTTACCTGTGTCAGGACCTGCTGTTGTTTAAAGGTCACATGCAACCAAAAAATCAAACATAATTAAAACACAATTATCACTTATTCATGACACATAATCATTCTCTTCCCACAGAGGTTACTCCTGTCATATCTTCCTACGTAACCTCTGTTCTAATACGGCCATATTTCCCGGTTCTCGTAAAATCCCCTAGCGGCAAAAGATCGCAACATGAATTATCTCCCTTCTTTCTATCCAATCAGAAAATGTGTTACATCGACTTAGATTCAACTTGACTAACACAAGCAAATGTGAGGCCACAAATATCCCCCATCTGCCGGGGACTTGTGTTGATGTTACACACAAGACGTTTAATGGCTAGCTTGTCCGTTGTCAACGAGGGCGATGGAGACGCCACTGATCCGCCATAACATGACTGAGTTCTGTCTAGAAGAAACGTTTGCGCATCGCGCAGGGGAAGAAGTTTAGTTTTCTCAAAGCATACGGAAATTACCGAGGCCTTGCGAATGATCACTTTTGAAACAACGTCGCTGATTGCACAACTAAATCTGATTGCCTCCAATCACGAGTCTTGAACGCTCACACCATGAAAGGGCCATATTAGAACAGAGGTTACATAGGAAGATATGACAGGAGTAACCTCTGTGGGAAGAGAATGGACACATAATGTACATTGCTGATTTTGAAAAAAACATATAAAAAAAATTATAAGCGTACAATCGCAAATCAAAAATGCAATATTTGGTACTTGGGTTTACTTCCAGCGAACGAAGTCAGAGCAGGTGGGTGTGCACTCACCCAAAGTTTCATTGGCTGGTTCTTTTGCCGATGCGGCTCATTGTGGTGTGTGTATATAGAAGTTGAGTTTGTAACAATGACTTTCATTGGTATGGCAATCAACAGACATCATAACATGTGTCATGTGTACAAGTATCACATCTGTAATTACATAATGTGACAGAGACCGAACCCGGGCCATAAATCAATGCGTTTTGTTTATGGTGTATTGCCTGATAGGTGTTAAGTTCAAATTGCATGTGGTCAGTGATCGAAGTTGTGTATTGAATATTGTCATTAGCAGACAGGCAGGCAGACACATAGGTGTCAATAAAACAGACATTGAGTTTTGTCTGTGACAACTACATATCTATATCACAGTTAGAAATTCTGTCAATGCTATATAATGACATTGCTTTTAAGTATCGAACTGAGAAAGTGACTCGGTAAGAAGAACGTGTGGTGAAATAGACAAATGAAATTATATAAACAGTTAAATTGGTAATCTACTGTCATAACATATAAAAAGCTCTCACCTGTGAAATATCAACAAAACATTAGAAAAATAGCTCACATCAAAGCCTTCACCGAGTATTCACCGCCAGAGAAGGTTTTCCGTCTTGAAATGTCAAACACCTCACTGGTTGACACATAGCTGAGTAGATCTAGATCCTAACAAGGTTCTTTTATGTAATGAGTAGATTATTTACTATTTGTTTTGATTAGACTACTCCTGCTCACGAACTTATAAAGGTCGCTTCCAAGCTTTGCGAACCTATTTCACTGCGCATGCGCTATGAGCCCAGCCCAGCTGTTGAAACCACTTTTCACCCAAAGCTTGGGGTGAATTTAGTGAATCGATTGAACTCAGATTTCAGCGGGGGTGGGGGCGTTATTTTTCAACTTTATAAGTTGAATTTGAATTATCGATGATTTCCGTCTGACAGGCCATACAGAAAGATATCAGAATCTGCAAAGTTGTGTTTTACGTTGCATGTGACCTTTAATAAAGATTTAATTCCCAGAGCTGTCTTGATGTTTTTACTTTGGCCGACAATTTGTACCAATCAGTGCCAACTCCGATCACTGTCTGCCTTCGTCACTACACCTGAAGTGACTCATTGCTTCAAAGTTAACTCCTGTTTTCCAGATCCCCAATGGCACCCAGTCCCATGAGAGGATACGACTGCCGGGGAAGGGAATCAGCAGGGTCAACAGCTATGGCTACGGAGATCACTACGTCCATATCAAGATTAAAATACCCACGTAAGTAGTAGGTGCCATACAAAGACAGTTTGATATATGTGCATCAATCTATGTACAATTACTTACCTCACGTCTAATTACAGTACTCTTACCGGGTGTTAAAACTTATCCTCTAATTACAGTACTCATTACTGGGCTTAGTTAAATATATAATTTTGATACCTATATTGAAAAGGAGCCCTAGGGAGACCAGAGATTCAGAACATGAGGAAATCTAGACTTTGTAGGGATAATGTGGTTCTGTAGTAATACCTGTACTGTGATATATGTCATAGACCCAAGTCTCACAAACCCTGACTGTATCTGGACAGACACACTAAAACTTTTCACTACAGCAATTTGAGTAGGTCGGATTTTGTGCATTTTTCTGTTAGGAAGAGGTGGATTTTGTCCGGGGTGACAATTTTGGGGTGGATTTTGTCCGGTTGGATTTTGTCCGGTTACCATCTGGACTCAAGGTCAAGTCTGAATGTCTAGTCTTTTACTCCCTTACTGAGCACCTAATGTCCTGTGACTTTGTACTCCATTCATATGTACCATTAGTGACTGAATCCAATGCTTATAGCCTTCCAGCAACATCATGGCAGGTTACACCAGAAATGGGCTTCACACATTCAACCCGGTCTTCGATGACCAGCCAACGCTTTAACCATTAGGCTGTCCCATTCGCCCCCCCATATTGTGATGTTGCTGGAATATTGCTAAAAGCAGCGTAAAACCAAACTCAGTCAGTCAGTACTGAGCATCTTGTCCCACATGCTCTAGTTGAGTATCTACCAGTCCCTTGCTCCGTGCCTTGTGTCATATACCCTTACAAAGAGCCCAGTAACCATTACGGGGCGGTGGGGTAGCCTAATGGTTTAAGCGTTGGCTCGTCACGCCGAAGACCCAGGTTCAAATCCAACCATGGGTACAATGTGTGAAGCCCATTTCTGGTGTCCCCCGCCGTGATGTTGCTGGAATATTGCTAAAAGCGGCGTAAAACCAAACTCAGTCAGTCAGTCAGTCAGTCATAACCATTACTGAGCATCCATAGTGTTGAATATTGATGCCGTACACAGTATACAGTAGGAATATGGAAACAGTATGTATATTGAATCAGTTCAAGGTATACAGATTGAACTGGATTCTGTTGTCAGGCGGCTAAGTGCGGAACAGAAAGCACTGATACTGGCGTATGCGGAGCTTGAGAAGGGAGTGGAGGGGACCGTTGACGGCGTAGCCAGGACACAGTCAGGTAAGTTGCCATCACCAGGAGCAACAATATCTAAAAAACTTTTATTTATTTTCATGATATTATTCTTAAAGATAGAGTAGGAATATCATCAATATCCTGTGATTAGCCAGTTAAATCTTGTATCATATTCAAAATTGTTTTCCGTGGATCACAAACATTTTTCCTTGTATATCTTCTATTTAATCTTCATATAACATAGACAGGTCCTTCTTTTCTGTGTTCCAGCAGGAAGGAAGGATGGAGGAAAGAGTGATAGTGAGAAACATGAGGAGGAGAAAGACGAGGGGGGATTCCTCGGCAAAATAAAAAAGACTCTTTTTGGATAACACTGGCTTTTCATAGTATGAATTGAAGTACATTGATTACGTTATGGTTATCTTTAATTCTTCATAATGTACAGTTATGATTGATTTGTATTTATGATTGTATAAATAAGAATATAGGTTTTCTCAGATGCATTTTTTCCTGTTTCTATTTTAATTTATCGAGACATGTAGAATATGAAAGACCAAAATGATATTGTTGGACTTTTGAAAATCATAGAGGCAGAAAATATCTGTTCTGGTTTTACCAGAGTTTTACTGTTTTACTGTGTAAAGTGACGTTTTCTTCATGCTGATGGATAGCATATCAATACAAAACAATACATGTAGAGATGTAAGAATAATATGTTACACATGTTACATGTACAAGAATACAGTGTAATTGTAGTCATCTCCAGTAGACTCATTCTGAACCCCTGTCATGGACAATGACCCCTGAAACTGACAAATGAAATCTGTGTGGTGGGGTTAAAGTGTCCGCTCGTCACGCCAATGACCCGGTTCGATTCCCCACATGGGTAGAATGTGTGAAGCCCATTTCTGGTGTCCCCTCACCTTGATATTGCTGGAATATTGCTAAAAGCAGCATAAAACTCTCACTCACAAATGAAATCGTTCCGTTTCTTATCACCTTTGTGCTTTATGCCAATGTTATGCCAATGTTATGCCATATTGTGCCATTATCCTTCCCACACTGCCCTCCACCAGGTCTGCAAGCCATCAATGACGAGGGAGGACTTGTAGCTCAGATCAGACGGGCACTGAGAGGACTTGAGGACAAGATAGAACAGCTTGAGGACAACACAACAGATAAGAAAGAGACATTTCAAACAAAAGTTGAAGACAAGAAAGAGTCAGTTCAGACAAAAGTCGAAGACAAGAAAGAGTCAGTTCAGACAAAAGTCGACGACAAGAAAGAGTCAGTTCAGACAAAAGTCGAAGACAAGAAAGAAACCGTTCAGGAGGACGATGATGATAGTGATGATGAAGGGATGAAGAAGAAAAGCTCCAGCTGAGAGATTTTGTGGATAGCATAATTTCAAAATCTGCATTGCCTGCCAACAAATTTGGATAGGCATTTAAATGGATTTGGTACATTTTATCCTGAATAACATGTTGACATTTCTGTTGTTTTAAGCGCTGATTTTACAAATACAGTCAAATCCCGATGAGTCGAATCTCTGGGGACCAAGTAATAAATTCGACTTATCGATGTATTCGAGACATAGGTATGTCTATGAGGGTAGAAAAAAAGATGATCCAGTCCTAATTCCTCTGCCTAAGCATTTGTTTATCTAATGATTTCCCTATCACTAATAGGGGCACCTTATCAGTTCCAGTCTGATTAGCACAGACAGTGATTTCCGTAAAATCACTTATCTGCCTTTTGAACTCACCCGTCAAAGGCGGAAAGGTGTGAGCTGCGCTGGTTTGTTAATTGGATCAGTTTGCTACACCAATCAACTTCTCATTGACTGACTTCGGCTTATGTATACAAGATTGCTGTTGTTTGAATCTCATGGGACAAAATCTTCTTCTCGAGTCATCGTGTGTATTTATGAGTCGAATTCGTGTAACCAGTATTCAAATGATGACAACTGTAACAGGGAATGGTGGGACCGACAGGTACTTCAAGTTATGCATAATATTTGAGACACCGGCATTCGACTCATCGGGATTTGACTGTACTTCAAAAGAATATACATGTCTGTATTACAAGAAAAATCATTTCACCATGAGCATGTACTATCTTAGCCTACATCAAAGATTTGGAGTTGGGTCAACGATTTACTCATGTTCATAAAATAGAAAAATAGACTACCTCCTGTGCAGGAACTCGAGGGCTAGCATGTTGTTACCTGTGTTTTCCCACCCTCTGTTAATGGCTGGTTAGCTTTGAAGCACTATGTATTTCATTCTCACAACTTCCTGTAATGCTGTGATCATCCTTATCTTGTTTCATCTGTCTCTTCCTCATCCAGATGCTAAGTGACGTCGGTGTGGCCTGAACCTGTATGCAAACAACTGTGATTCCCCTCCCTGAAATAACCTGGCCTGTGTGTTTGATGAATGAAAGTGATGTTAATCTCTGGTGGAAGCTGATTTTCAACATCGGCTACTCGTGTGTCATTAAGCAAAAATCAGCAAACAGTTGGATTATAAACCTTCTCACTAGAACCTGATAAACAGAACCTGTTTGTTTATAAATTGTTCAAAAAGTGCAATTTTCATGGGTTATTGGGATGTGTATTCGACTGTCTTTCCACCAGACTGCTAGTGTTACTATCAGTTATAAACCAGAGAACCTGTATAACTGCATTTAATTTGCATTTGTGATAGAATATTCGTTTCATTAATCCACCACCATTGTTAGCTGAATGTTGTATAGCTAACCTGTAAATATGCATGTTAATGTACATACTGTACTCAGAGATGATGTGGAATGAGGAGATTGCTGGATCAGCTGCTGAGAGCTGGAGCCAACTCATGGCAGAGTACATGTCATACAAACTATTTCTCATTCAGACGGACAGATTGACAAGTGGCATAAGATTCAACAAATATAAGACATTTGGTTGAATGTAAGGAATAGCTGTTAACTGCAAGAATCTGTCTTTAACTGTGTGTATCAGATGTTAGCTCTTAGGGTCTGCTGATGAGATGAATGTTCATGTATTCTTGCCACTTCAAGGCAGATCACTAATCAGGCCATTACTCTCTCATATGGATGGATGGGCATGGTCCGTAGCACTTCATGCTTTTCATAAGGTACTTGGTTGGTCACTACGGCTGCTGTTGAATCCTACATGTAAGGTAGACCTTATGACCCTGTGGATGCAGTCAATGTCAGTCCATGTGCTTCTGCTTGTAAATATATCTGTGGTGCAATACTATCACATATTGTAACCATTCAACTCTCTCGACAATCATTTGTCTTTCCAAGCTTGATAACTTACACACATATTTGTAATTTAGATGATCAAGACTATTATAGCTTTCACAATGACAGGCCTGCCAGTGAAGACCAGCAGAGAGAGACCAACCTAAGGAATAATTACCCACTTTAAATAGAAATATGAACAATTATGAACAAGACACAATTCCCCAAATTTAGAATTGTAATGATTAAAACTGGACACATTTTCAGTGGAGCCCACAACAAACTCTGTTTGTGCTCACTTGGTTTGTTGCGATCTGCATGGTTTACTGTGTGTAGTTCCACTGAAAACTGATTGTCAGTTTTACATTGCCTCTCTGGGCCTAGATTTTCGAATCTCTCTTAGCGCTAAGATAGCCATAATTGCCATTCATTAACATTAACTTACATTCTTAGCCCCTCTCTAGGCCCTGGTGTGTAAGTCATGGGTCCTTTTTTATCTGGAAACCATGGACCGACCCACATGTTTAATGGGCTTTGGATTTGTATCAGGGGTCAATTTGAGTTTTATAGTATATTGAACTGTGGGGAAATGTAGATTAGCATTGGTCCCTTTACTCTCTTGTGTAATGTTGCTCAGTGTCAAAAATGTGTAACATTAGGCTGATGGCTGAAAATTTTAATGTTGTTATTCTGGGTTATTTGACAGAAAACTATCTGCTGGGAAAGTGATGATATGCTGCTATGGCAGAGAACAAATATACTGACATAAACAAATCAGGGAAACACATGAAAGTACAAATGTTCCTATCTCTATTTCCAGATGTTCTTCACCTGCTTTGTATTGCACTGTGGGTGGAAATCTAGGAATAAATGAAAGAACACTTTGTATCTTCATGTGTTCCTTTATTTGTTTCCATCAGTATATATTGCCCAATCTACATTATTTGTGTAGGTTGAGATGTGAAGTATTGGAACGGCTTATTGTTATAAGAACACTCTACATCAAGATTCACAGGTTCTGTTTGCATACACACATGAAAAAGTCACCACAACTTATATATTTCATGAAAAGGTCATTTTGTCAGTCATGTCATGTATTAATTTTCTCTCTGAAATCAGTGAACATATTTGCAGCTATTCCATGGGAATAACACCCTTTCCATTGCCTCCTGTTTCTACATGTTATATCAACCAGTACATCAAGATGACCATTTATTAGGGCTGGCTAAAATGATTGAAACTCGGAAATTTTGATAGGAAATAATCGATCGATATTCATTTAACGATTATCAATCTGTATGATCTATATCAATAGACAGCCCTAACACTTATATTTCCTTTATAGTTGTACATCAGGTATCTTAGGTACAACAGATAATTCTTGACATGAGATGTGGTTATGGGGCATTTAAAATATTATCCTGGAAGTGCAGGACCTCCCTACAAAGCAATCTCAGCAGATCAAGGAACATAAGCCTATATTACAGTATGGGAGTGATGATCTGCTAACCGCTAAGATGGTTTTGTGAAATAGGGCCCTGGGTATGTATGACTGTTACTTTGTTCTGGGTAGGGCTGGCTAACATGACAATCGGATAATATTGTGTTATCGATAATATTGCATGTTAACTTCTGTGACAGAAAAAAGTTATAATTTTCTCACACAATCAAGGACTTTATTCATGGTCTGCTTCTAAATTATGTTCAGAACGCTGTCTTGTTAATAATCCATGGAAAAACATGTCACCACTCACCAGTGATGTGAAATATATATTTATTTATTTCAGACATGTTTGGCATTTTTGCTCAGTTGCATCTCCGATATTTAGTTAACGATTATTGATCTCTGTGATCTATATCGATAGTCAGGCCTAGTTCTAGGTGCAGGTATTTGTGGTATGCCTCATCACAGAAGTTGATAGATGGATACTGCCCGTGACTGGGACAGCAGCTGGTCCAGATGTTGCTGTGTGAAGTCAGTTGTGATGTAGTACATACAGATCTGTGAGCGTAGATGATTCCTTGTTGTTGAGTTTGAATAGTTAAATATGTGTATGTGAGTGTGAGAGAAACCAGAGGTATATTATTGACTGTGTCATTGCATTAAATATATGCAAATAAATGCAGAGAATTGACTAGTAGTATTTTATTGTCATCAAGAGAGTTGTCACGTTTTCAGCAACTACTGTTCAGAGACTTCCACAAACTGACACATACAGCATCTCAATCCAAGAGATGTATTCTACTTTTTCTATTCTGATATTGGTTCCACAACACCAGACTTCATTACAACTTTTGTGTAATCCCAGGAGGGGCTTTGGGGTTACTGAAACAAACCCCAAACATCAAGTCAGAGTCAAAGTCAATGTCATGCCAGACTCCTGCATTGTGAGTTCGAATCTCAATTTGCCCTGACTATGTGTATATTATTGTGGGCACCATACCAGTGGTTCGGGTGTTATCGAAATGGTAAACATCAAAGACCTTCATCAGATCTTCCACCTGAACCTGATACAACTAGAATCTTTGGCCTTATCCCAAACTCATTCAACTGCAACATTCCTTATATTACTGAGAAAAGTGTTGTAAACTCCTTCCACAAGGCGTTTGTCCTATCCTGGCTGAAACCTTGCACAAGAGTGGCAGAAGCAGCCTTCTTTATGGCTCATTCTCCACTAAACGTGCATATAGGTGGGTGTGGGTGCTGAGAAATAAAGTGTCTCATAGATTACCATTTGGTTAGGCAAGCTGCAGAGTAACGTCAGGGGAGCATGTTCCTGAAGTGGCTGGACTGTGCGATGCTTGTGCTGGTGTTATGGTCGTCAACATTCATATACCCCTTTCTGTGTATGGACAGACACGTTACTACATCACTTGTTAGCTGGGAGAACTATATACAAAACAACATGCACACATCAGATATTGATGTATTTTATTGAACTGTTGATACCTCTTGTAGTACAAAACACATGTCCAGTGGGTACATGTTGTACTTTGAAGTATGCTAAACAGTGTTTGGGTGATAAGAACAAACAGCTTCCTCTATTTATTCAATGATTACAAACATAACATTTTCTTCATAAAAAAGGGAATTGAACCAAGAAAGTACATATTTCTCCAGATGAGGCATTTGTCTGTGCACAATATGGTTAAAGAACAGAAAGATGAAAATATATTACCTTAACCTCTCCAAGAAACTATTTTCACCAAGAGTCAAATTGTCACGTATCTGTCACTCCCACGTCACGTATCTGGTTCACTATAAAACGAACATAAATAAACGAACAATCCTTTAACCTTTAAACTAACATGTAGGAGATCAACGCAGGATACAACTACACTAAAACCAGTGAACCCTCACGGATACAACAGCAGCTGAAATCAGTAACGTATCTGTTCACATAGTGGTCTTGGCATTTGTGACGGACTGAACAAGATCTGGTGCCATTTTGTAATACTTTCTGAATCGCCCAAGGGACGTTACTACAACTGGCATGATTATATCATGGAATGTACACCAGATGGCATCACGGTGGTCTGGCCATTGCAGTCAGATTTTACCTTGAACAGTTTTCTTTGCCATGAAGGATATAGAGGCACCGGCATCCTCCATATCAACCTCAAGCACGTGTCCTGGAAACCAGTCATCATCATCCTTCACAGCTAGCATACCCCCCACATTTGGGCGGTGTTAGACATGTATAGATGTAAACTCGGTATCTTTTGGCAGAACCCCAGGTGTATCTGATAATGTGGATTGTTGAGTTGAGTGGATTGTTGTAGGTCTGTAGTAGCTGCAGTGTCTGGTTCAGTTACGTTGGTTGTTACTGGCGTCAGCTCATGGGCAATCCATCCGTCACATGGTTGATTCCAGTTCAGACAGTTGTCACAGTAACAAGATGTCTCTCGAACAAAGATAACCCTGTCTCAAGAAGACTGTACAACATGAATCTTCACAGTTCCAGGGACTGTCTTAGATTTCAGTGAGGCAATTAGGCTGCCGCAGCATCATACTCATCCTGGGAGTAGAAAATATACCGGATTGTTTTCTCATTCTCAGATGCCCATTTGTAATGATTATGGGCATCCTGAATTGTACCTATGCCTTGTTTGATGGCATGTGCTGCCACACGTTTAGATGTCCCCTATATCCCATCGCACGGACCTTTACCATGTCCACATCAAAAATAATTCAATCTGGCTCGCATGTTGTCAATATATCCCGTGTGCTTTGCAATGGTGTTGAACATAAACCTGTTTCTGTACTGGGAAGATGGACTATCAATTCAGTATTGGATATCCGTGAGCTTTGGATAGAAAGTTTTCAATTCAGGTATCAGCTTCTGCAAGATGGTGTACACAGCATTAGCATTATGATAGCTGACACCTGACACATAGACCAAATTCTTATGTGTCACTCTTGATGCTATATAGCTGGAATATTGCTGAGTGCGGCGTAAACCTAAACTCAATAAACTGTGTCACTCCTGAAGTAAACAACAACTGGGTGTAATGGAGCTGCTGTAGCATTCCAGTATGCGGACTGAATTTCATCCATGGTCTAGCATATAAAGTCCGCAAAGTCCATCTGTATCACGGCATGTCCTTTGGGCAAATTTTTTTTCAGATTATGGAGCGCTTTGTATTGTGCAGCTACTCTTTCTAAGAAGACGTTGTACTGATGGGGTTGATACTGATAACGAGAACTGCTGCAGTACTGTAGGAGCTGTAGGGTCTGGTTCAGTTACGTTGATTATCATCAGATTTCTTCTTGCGTTCTCGATAGGCTTTTTTAATTTCGACCCCTGTTTTGGCCATGACTGTCTGCACTTGAAATTAAAACCCCATTTAGACTTTAGGAATCGTTGATGGTTATCTAAAACTAGAATTTCATGCTTTACCATCTAGTGAAGTTAGTGAAATCTGATAGAATGTGCAGCTGAAAATGTGCAACAGATACGTTACCAAATGCAACCATGAAAGATTTCAGTAAATCATCAATGCATGTTTATACAGTAAGCTAATTATAATCGTAATTTATAAATAAACCTTGCATTAAATAGTTAACATAACAAAAACCCAATATAGCATGTTTTTACAACATTTAGACTGGCGACGAAACAAGATTGCATGGACAATAAATACATACCTTTCAGATAGGTGACGTTCCTTCTCATGCGTCCTTCCTACTAACCAGAAATGCTTCTGTGATAAAAACATCGTTAATTATCACGTCAAACTTGAGTTCTTAACGCGGAAAATTCAAATTTTGACACGGTGGTAACGTATTGGTAACGTATCTGTTCTTAACGTATCTGTTGGACATAACATGTATTGAGATGTGTTGGACAAACAGTTAAAGCCAGAAAAGGGCCATAACTCCCAGACTACTCAACAAACTCCATGCACGATGATCATGTATGAGAGTCGGTGAAAGTAGGACGATTCATTCCAAAATGGGAGGCAACATATGTAACGTATCTGTTGATATTTTCGCGTACTTGTTACAGTTGAGAGTACTCTCTCAAAAAAACATAATATTGTGAAAGCATGCGTCAATCCACTGATTGTTAAATATTGTTTTCTATTCATTTGCGGTTGAGATGACATTCTAATTATTGTTATAAACCTTCAATTTTGATTTCATAATGCAACATGATTTTAGGTAACGTATCTGTCAATTATTTTGGCGACACCTACCTCTGAGCCAGGCTTGAAAAACACTGACATACTAAAGTATTGGAATCGTACTAAATATATTCTTCTGTTATCGAGTCAACATTAAGATCTAATATTAAGACAATTTGTTCACTATTTCGAATATGACATATATAATTGTTACTGCTCTGTTGGCTAGCGACATGCATATTTATGTAAAACTGGCACATTTAAGAGCCTGAAAGTAAATAAAATCAGTTTCTATAACTTCTGTTACACATGTTCTGACACTGTCATATCATAAGGTACACTTTGGTATATCAATTGCTCATTACCAACAAAACATTTTATAACTATTCCAAAGCGACGCCATTATCTGTTAAATGCACGTTTAGTGGAGAATGAACCTTATGGAGGTGTAGGTATTCTTAGAATTCGGAAACAATATCATTGTGTGATCTGAGAACATTGTACAAAGGGACTGTAATTTATTGCGATTATTGCTTCGAAAGTGTAAGTGTTCACCCTCGACTCTACTGCCCAAACAATGGGCCACCATGCACCCTCAGAATGAATGCTGCATGAATATTGCTTCACGCCATTCACTGTGAGCACCCTCTGGTAGCCATGTGTTGAAAGTGTTCGTTAGTCATGTCGAAGGCCGGGTTTGATCTCCCACATTGGTATATTTAGGTGTTTCATTCCATGATATTGCTAAAATAATGTTAAAACGGCGTCAACACATACGTCACTCGTCAGTAAAGAAGACGTCACACGATCTAACTTCAATCTATGAATCGATAGACAGAACACATACCTGAAACCTCAAATTTGAAACTTGCATTCTGCCAAGTGTGCCAAAACCATTGATCAGTAAATTGTAGCTGAATTTAAAAAACTGAAAACCTTAACCTAATCTGCATATTTCTCTTTTGTGCCGACTTCAAAAACTTCCTAAAATCCGCACAAAGAGATAATTATTCGCCTTGCAAAAACTTTAACATCTCTGAGATAAAAACATGCCACTGTTAATTTCAAGTGTACTGTCGGTGGTAATTAGAACCGGCACTGTGCTCCATCGTAAGTGTATGGCCGTCCAGGTTTGACGATGACGTCAGAACTCACCGTTGAATGCACATGCACAGAGATGCCAACCCTTACGCTTTGGGCGTAATTATTACGATTTTGAACATTAAATTACGCCATTACACTTAATCTGTGAAAATTACGCTTTTCTACCCGTTTTGCGAAAATAAATAAGTGGATAAAATTTCACAGGGGAATATTTTTCATAACGCAGGGGTTCAGAAATGGCCTTACACCGATAGGCATCGCTTTCTCTTAGCATTGCGCTCATTCAAATTAACTTGTAAGGAATTAAAGTATTTTGTGTCACCTGACCAACAATTTTTTATCTATGGAACTGCATAAAGATTGGTCACATGTATTTCTGTCTAGAGTCTTTCCTATTCATGTGAATAAACCTTTTTAAAAGTAATTTTTATAAAGTTATCACCTTTCACTATGTAAGTGTTTTAAGTACATGTATTACACTTTTTAGGTCCAAATTACACTTTTTGACCTCTAGTATTACACTTAGGCCCAAAATAGGGTTGGCATCTCTGCATGCAGAATGCCACTAATGCATTTTCTAAAATGCCGTGTTTTCAGGCATCCACTTGGGTGTGTAGATCAGGGCCCACTTGCACAGAGAAATCTTAGTTACAATCAATCTTAGGGCCTTACAATCAACTTTACAATCACCATACAATTGCCCTCATCCACTTGCACAAAGCCAATCTTAGCGCGATTGTAAGACCGCATGGATTTAAGATCGCGATCTTAGCTAAGATCGCACTCTTCAATGGTGGAGGTGCGAATTTCTTAAACTCGACTCCTGTCTACAGTTGTCTGCAAGTGCGCATAGCATACTGCGCAAATAGAGAGTGATACTGGTCCCTGAACACAATACATACCTCCCTCAATCGCACTTTGCAGAATTTTCATGAAAACATTCCTAGAAATCTTCGAAGGAAACGATTACGTGGACGATAGCATATATTTTTCTACATTTTAACTGTCTTGATTTATGAACTGAGAATGTGATATTTCAACCACGGAAATACCTACCCATGTTTTATGAAAATATTGAACTGCGAAAAAATGCATTCATAAATTTGGGTCTAGATTTAGTGACTTAATAATGATGAAAATTATAATAATATATCAAATATCGACAATATTTACTTATGATATAACACCTAAATGCATGATTTGCCACTGGTTGTCAATGAGACATTGTTTAATGCACAGCTGTTTTTTTTCCTTCTTTTTTTGTGTGTGTAAAATCCTAAATATACCCTAGAAGTATTGGTTTTCTCACAATATAACAAGAAAATGTAATATGGCTACAGAAGTGTTGTAAAGAATTCATGACAGGGGAAATACGAATATCAAATAATATATCGAGAGCGGTTGTTAAATACTCATTCACAGTATATTAATGATATGACCCTATTGCGTTGATAAATATTTTTCTAAAAGTGAAATTAAATTGAATCTTGATTTTGCACGTTAACTTGTATCTAATTTTTGATTACTTTAATGATTAACTAAGACAAAATCACTCCATCACCGAAAAGAAAATATCTTGAGCTCTGCGATTGGGCATGACAGACTCTACGGCAGCGGCATGAGCAAGGGGAAACCACTCCCATCTTGCCCATAAACTAAAATTATCTGCTCTTGAGTTAATGAAAAGGTCACGGCCATTGTTAATCGCACGCAGACACCATTTGCTAGTATCCTTCCTTGATTATCAAAAAGGTATGTTGTTTCACTCTTATTCCAACATTGAATCGGGAGGGAATAGTACTTTGTGATATCAACTCGATAGTTCTGTGGTTCACTACAGCAAATAACAATGTATCCGACGTTAAATCGGTTGTGCATTCTCCGTGTTGAAGTGTCGAGGCGAATCATACAGTACAGTTTTATGCAATATAATAGCAATCTCCAAACGTAAAGCTGATTATTTGCGTGAAACTTGAACACCATTTTGTCACAGACTACAATGATCTTAGCTCCTTACAATTGGTCCGGACCAATTGTAAGTTTCGATTGTAACTTACAACGATCTTAGCCTACAATCGCTTTGTGCAAGTCGATGGCGATTGTAGCCGAAGCCTAAGATCGCGATCTTATGGATTTACAATAATTGTAGCGCTAAGATCGTTCTGTGCAAGTGGGCCCAGGGCCCACTTGCACAGAGCAATCTTAGTTACAATCAATCTTAGGGCCTTACAATCAACTTTACAATCGCCATACAACTGCTCTAATCCACTTGCACAAAGCCGATCTTAGAGCGATTGTAAGACGGCGTGTATTTAAGATCGCGATCTTAGTTAAGATCGAACTCTTCAACGGTGGAGGTACGAATTTCTTAAACTCGACTCCCGTCTACAGTTGTCTCAAAGTGCGCATAGCATGCTGCGCAAATAAAAAGTGATACTGGTCCCAGCACACAATACATACCTCCCTCAATCGCACCTTGCAGAATTTTCATGAAAAAGTCCCAGAAATCTTAGAAGGAACCGATTACGTGGACGATAGCATATATTTTTCTACATTCTAACTGTCTTGATTTATGAACTGAGAATGTGATATTACAACCACAGAAATACCTACCCATGTTTTATGAAAATACTGAAATATGAAAAAATACATGAATAAATTTGGATCTAGATTTAGTGACTTAATTGTGGAACTTAAAATAACAAATATAAACAGTATTTCCTTATGATATAACACCTAAATGTATGATTTGCCAATGGTTGTCAATGAGACGTTGTTTAATACGCAGCTGTTGGGGGAGGGAGGGGTAAAATCCTAAATATAACCTAGAATAAAATACAATAAAACAATGGCTACAGAAGTGTTGTAAAGAATGCTTGGCAGGGAAATACGTGCATTAAATAATATTTCAAGAGAGTAGTTATTAAATACGTATTCACAGTATATTAATTATTTAACCCTATTGCGTTGATTAATATTTTTTTCTTAAAGTGAAATTCTTTTGAAACAGAAAATTTTAATACCCCATCATTTGTATATCCCTATTTGATGACTACTTGTATATATTTAAATTGCATAATCAAATTTAGATTTATGGATGAGAAAGAAACTTGATTTTGCACGTTAACTTGTATCTAATTGTAGATTACTTTAATGATAAACTAAGACAAAATCACTCCATGACCGAAAAAGAGATATAAGTATGTTGAGCTCTGCAATTGGGCATGAGAGACTACTACGGCAACGGCATATGCCAAGGGAAACCACTCCCATCTTGCGTATAAAGTAAAATTATCTGCTCTTGAGTTAATGAAAAGGTCACGGCCATTGTTAATCGCACGCGGACACCATTCGCTATTATCCTTTCCTTGATAATCAAGAAGGTATGTTGTTTCACTTTTGTAGCGCTAAGATCGTTCTGTGCAAGTGGGCCCAGGTGTCTTGCAGTGTTTTCATTCTCACTGAAAACGACACTACTGAGGATATCAGAGGCACAGAGATGACAAATAATCGGAATGCATTCCACAAGGGTGTCCGTCAAGACCGGTGGTGGTGTGTGGTACTGCAACCGTGAAGGTCCGGGTTAGAATTGATCTTTAGTTAATTAACCCATGCTTGTCGTCAGATGCGACTAACGGGATCGGGTTGTCAGGCTCGCTGACTTGGTTGACACGTCATCGTATCCCAATTGCGTAGATTGATGCTCATGCTGTTGAACAACTGCTTGTCTGGTCCAAACTCGATTATTTACAGACCGCTCCATATAGCTGTAGTATTGCTGAATGTGGCGTAAAGCTAAACTCAATCAATCAATCCTGTGGTCCTGTGCTTACAGCCAAGGTCATAAATCAGTAGAAGTTAAGCAACGTTGGTCGCGGACTGTCCTTGAATGGGTGACCGTGTTTGGCAGCTTGACTCCTGAGAATTTCTAGGACTTCAGTCCTGCCCCAAAACGAAGTATATGTGATACATGTGGTCTCACCTTAGGCAAGTGAGTTTGTTCATCAATTGCCTCTGTTCACCCAGCCGTGAATGGGTACCCGGTGGGATAAGTCATGTGACTATAACCTTCTAGCACCTCACAGGCAGCTTGGGCTACCCGCGGCAATAATGTGGTAGCGCTTTGAGCATGCACAAGTGCGTGGGAATAGGCGCTTTATAAACAGCCATTATTAAAACTGTCTCGCGTTACCTGGGCTACTATTAAAATGTATTCTGATATTCTGTTATCACTTATTTTTAATACAAAGATATAATAATCTGCAAATATATTAATTTTCAATCCAATTTCCAGCAGGCACTGTAAGATAACACCCAACGCTGCATAAATAAAAGTTAATAATTCAAAAGATTTATCATTTCGTTTTTTAATGATTTAAGGTTATGTAAATCAAATACAAAAGAGACATATACAATAATGAAATCTTTAGGCCTGGCATTTAGAAGTGATACACAAAAAGCAGAAAAAAATGTATGGATGTAACCTACTGCATTCTGAAGAACACTACGGTTCGTTATATATTCGTAGACGTTTCGGGGTATATTGGTATCACCTGATGAATGAGTAACAATATACTCCGAAACGTCATGTTCCTCAAAATACAGAAGCCTTTTCCTCACTTTACATACGACTATGGACAATGAAAATTTAATATCTACGAACACAACACCTTGTTTAAATAATAACATTAGTGCTTGAGTCTGATAGGTGTACGTCCACTCGTGCTTTCAGGTTTTGGGATGGTGGATAGATTACCACGGTATTAAGGGCAGTGTGTTCAGTGTTGAATCTGTAAGCGACATTCTGGCGATCTCGCGGCCTCGCTCTTTTGTCATATTTGGCTCGCTTTCAGTGGTCGTGATTACGAGAATGTCTCTTACAGTATTCCATAGTTCAGAGACGGCACATATTCTTCTGCAATGGCTGGGTGGAATCAGGACCCTTGGTTCCATGTCACCAATCCTCGGCCTTTCTGAGACGACAGAACTGACCCTTTGGTCCTTCCACGCCTGAGGGTAGCAGCGCCAAGAAGACGGGAGTATCGGCACCTGAAACAGGCAGAGAAAACAGTGTCATCCGGAACGTTTTACACCAGCCCTTCAGTTCAATGTACAGTACACAGCCCTGTCTGTTCCTCATTCAACTGTATTCACACCGGTCCTTCAGTTCAATGTACAATACACAACCCTGTCTGTTCCTCATTCAACTCTATTCACACCGGTCCTTCAGTTCAATGTACAATACACAACCCTGTCATTTTGTCATTCAACTCTATTCACACCCATCGTTCAGTTCAATGTACAATACACAACCCTGTCATTTTGTCATTCAACTCAATTCACACCCGTCCTTCAGTTCAATGTGCAATACACAACCCTGTCAATTTGTCATTAAACTCTATTCACACCCGTCCTTCAGTTGAATGTACAATACACAACCCTGTCAGTTTGTCATTCAACTCTATTCACACCCCTCCTTCAGTTCAATGTACAATACACAACCCTGTCAATGTGTCATTAAAGTCTATTCACGCCCGTCCTTCAGTTCAATGTACAATACACAACCCTGTCATTTTGTCATTCAACTCTATTCACACCCATCGTTCAGTTCAATGTACAATACACCACCCTGTCATTTTGTCATTCAACTCAATTCACACCCGTCCTTCAGTTCAATGTACAATACACAACCCTGTCAATTTGTCATTAAACTCTATTCACACCCGTCCTTCAGTTCAATGTACAATAAACAACCCTGCCAATTTGTCATTCAACTCTATTCACACCCCTCCTTCAGTTCAATGTACAATACACAACCCTGTCAATTTGTCATTCAACTGTATTCACACCCTCCTTCAGTTCAACGTGCAATACACAACCCTGTCTGTTCCTCATTCAACTCTATTCACACCCGCCCTTCAGTTCAATGTACAATACACAACCCTGTCAATTTGTCATTCAACTCTATTCACACCCGTCCTTCAGTTCAATGTACAATACACAACCCTGTCAATTTGTCATTCAACTCTATTCACACCCGTCTTTCAGTTCAATGTACAATACACAGCCCTGTCAATTTGTCATTTAACTCTATTCACACCCGTCCTTCAGTTCAATGTACAATACACAACCCTGTCATTTTGTCATTCAACTCTATTCACACCCCTCCTTCAGTTCAATGTACAATACACAACCCTGTCATTTTGTCATTCAACTCTATTCACACCCCTCCTTCAGTTCAATGTACAATACACAACCCTGTCTCTTCCTCATTCAACTCCATTCACACCCGTCGTTCAGTTCAATGTACAATGCACAATCCTGCCCGCTCCTCATTCAACTCTATTCACACCAGCTATAGCAGCAACTACTTGTAGCTGGGAGTGTGGTGGGTATTTACCTTGGTCGATGGTCAGCGGACCCTTGTGACTGGACATGTCTGTGTCCACGTGACCAGGGCAACACTGAAACAGACATGGTGACGTCATCTGAATTACAACAGTTATTACTCCATGGCCGTGTACGGATCACCTTATCATTGTTAGTCACTCAGATAATCGAATTATATAAAGCTTGCTATTTTGGATTTAAGAACATAAAGTAAGAACTGGATTTATCAGCAGGCATAATTCTTATATATGAAGACTTAGAACTCTCCCATTAGAAATCGTTTATTATGTTAATAATGGCACATATCATATTGAATACATAATGACAGAAATAACCAGGTACATTAAGATATAAATAACCAACATTCCAGAAAGTCGGAACAGCAACAGCTGACGAGTATGTCTCAATACCTATATACGTGTATATGAAAAATATGTATGAAACTGAAAAACACAGGCTGGTGACGAGACTTACACCATTGACAATTATATCCTCTCGCGGGTCTGCAGCGAGTTCTCGCGTGAGTATAAACGCCATCACCGTCTCACCGATCTTGGACGCCCCGTAAGCGGTGTTCGGCCAGCCCCGCTCTTGATGTGTTCCTGCGGCGGCATCCCTAATGTTGATAACATAGTGTATTTTATAACAACTGTGTTGGTTGACATTCATAATCAGTTCGCAGTGTGAATAATACTTCCCACAGAGGTTACTTGTCATATCTTCCTACGAACCTCTGTTCTAATACGGCGAACGCTTTAACCACTAGGCTACCCCATCGCCCCTCCTATGAAGACAGAAACACACCCGTAAGGAACATTTTGAGGAAATCCACTCCGGATGTTCGATCTGACGACACGGTTTAACATAGTGTCGATCCTTCTTCCCAAATATACTGTGAAAAAGTTGGTAGGTCTTGAATTAACATGATCGATGGTTAAAATTATCCTTTTGCCAGTTTTAAATATAGCATCTTTCTATTACATAACTGGCTTGTCCGTTAATGACTGTTATCACTGCAAACGTTTTCGCTTTCATATTCAACATCATATATGTAAAATAGACTGGACCAGACAAACCAGAGGTTGATAGCATGAGTGTTCATTTCAATTGAACTTTAACCACCTACGCTGCAGTTCAATAAAACAAAATTGGATATGTCGAAGCTCACATGTCACGAACAAAAAACGAGACCCGTGAAGATCCGGGTTAGAATTGATCTTCAGTAACCCCTTCTTGTCGTAAGGGGCGACTAACGGGACCAGGTGGTCTGGCTCGCTGACCTGGTTGATACATGTCATCGTATCCCAATTGCGTAGATTGATGCTCACGCTGTCGATCACTGGATTGTCTGGTCCAGACTCGATTATTTACAGACCGCCGCCATATAGCTGGAATATTGCTAAACTCACCCACACGAAAGGACAATACAACATACTGCATGTTAGGAAATGAACATGAATTCCAAGAACCATATGACCACCATTTGAAATGTACGTTTCATTTGGCTGACAAAGTTGCACATGTTGAAAGGTTTTGAAATATAAATGATCATTTAAGTGACTATGAATATATATCAGAGAGACTTGTAAATATCGTCATCGTTTTCAGGCATTTAATTTTCTTTTGTATGCAATAATGGCAAATGCTGTTCATTTGTGGCACACGAAAGGATTGTAAGGGAAAGGTTTACGGTGTATATAGGTATATAATAAAACGTCGGAGGGTGATAATGAGCTCTTGCCAATTCCAAAGGAAATATGGGTCCCCTGTCTGCCGAGGATGCACTCACTGTACAAACTCCGCCATCAGTGACTGCAATCCCTCCATGGTCAAGCTGGGATCTCGGAACTGCGCCTGTCGTTCTGAAGAACATTTATCCACCGCTCGCTTAGAAGCTTCGCTGGACACTATAACTACCCTGAAACAGAGATGTGTGTGTCAATATGTTGTACACGTTTAATAACTGACTAAAACAAGTACATTTAGTGGAACATGTCTTAGTCGAAGCTAAAATAATCTACATGTGTCGAATTATCTACCCTTCGTGCTAAAGAGAGTGCTGCTGTTTTCGGAAAATTGAGTGAGTGAGCGAGTTTGGTTTTACGCCACTTTAAGCAATGTTCCAACAATATCACGGCGGGGACACCAGAAATGGGCTTCACACATTGTCGACATGTCGGTGAGCGAACACTTCAACCACTAGGCTACCCGACTGCCTCTTCTATGAAGACGGAAATACACCAGTAAGGAACATTTTGAGGAAATCCACACTGGGTGTTCGATCTGACGACCGACGGTTTAACGCTGGTCTTAGGCGTGACTAGAGAACGCTAAAGCACTAGGCTAGCCCCTCCCCCGGAAAATTGAATTCAAAGAAACGATACATGGGTCACTGACTCAATTGTGGTGGCTGCGGTTGTTGTGGTAGTAGTAGTAGTAGTAGTAGTAGTGGTAGTAGTAGTGGTAGTGTAGTAGTAGTGTAGTAGTAGTAGTAGTGTATTGTGGTGATGGGGTGGTGGTATTAGAAGTAGTAATGGCTGTGGCAGTAGTAGTAGTAGTAGTAGTAGTAGTAGTAGTAGTAGTAGTAGTAGTAGTAATGGCTGTAGTAGTAGTAGTAGTAGTAGTAGTACTTGTGGTGATGGGGTGGTGGTATTAGAAGTAGTAATGACTGCTGTAGTATTGATTGTCGTTACAGACGACCAACCTGCCGTGAGGACGGAGAAGGGGCATCAGCGCCCGGGTAACGCTGAGAGTCCCTGTAAAGTTACATCTGACAGACTCCCGAGCCTGCTCCGAGAATGGCGCAGGTGAATCGCCCTGAAAATGACAACACATATCTTTAAGATGACTCAGTTTCAAGAAGTATCACATGTACACAAACTGATCGGACACCGTTCTACTTACACATGCAACTCACGTTAAATGTTATCATATGTACGACCTACATCTATATTCCAGCCTAATTTTTTCGTGTACCTTGTACGCCGAATACCTGGGTTTGAATCCCCACATGGGCACAATGTGTGAAGCCCACTTCTGGTGTCCCCCGCCGTGATGTTGCAGGAATATTGCTAAAACGGCGTAAAACTAAACTCAGTCAGTCAGTCGTGTAGCTTGTAAGCTATGGCAGCGTTATTGACCAGGACATCAAGCCCGCCGTAGTTGTCCCCCAGGAACGTCGCTAGGGCGTCCACGCTGTCGGTGTCGGTGATGTCCAGTTGATGGAAACGAGGCCGGAGTCCCTCCTGGTTCAGGTCAGCGACAGCCTGCTGACCGCGGTCATTATCTCGAGCTACATATGAGAGATTTTCCAAGGTTTAAATCAACCCTTCTCACATCCATAAGAAATCTGTGTTGAATCAAGGTGTCGATTGTTCAGTTCCAAGTAGTATCGTGAGCATGTGTTTATGGGTTTAAGAAGAAGTAACGAACCCCTTTCCACATGCATATCAATGTATGGCAATTACGACTATCTTAGTGCAAAGAGAGCTAAAATATAGGCTTAAAGTCGCTAAGACAGTCGTAAGTCTATGAAAATTGGGATTACGATCATCTTAGCGCTACGATCGTTTTGTGGAACGGGGTCCTGCAGGTGTCTACCATAATATGTTTTGGAAGCTGTTCTGTGAGTCCTTGAATGCTACACCCTTAATCAGACGACTTCTGAGTCGTAATGATTAGGGCTGTGCAATATTACCGGTAAACCGGTATATACCGGTACAGTATCTCGCGATACGATTATCGCCATATGGTTGAGATTCTGCAATATATTGGGTCATCCAGAGTTAGCTCCATTTGAATTATCTGCCCTTGATTTCCATAGCAAACAAATGTGCTCTAAAAGTGCCAAATATACTTTTATTTCTGTTGGTTTCATGTAACATTTTACAAGTGGAAGTGTCAATATAAGTGGCTCCAAAATTGCCAAATAGTCTACCAAATACTTTACGTTTTGTGGGTTTGAATGGTCTCATTTGGAGGAAATTAAGTGGCCTCAAATGGACCAATTTTTATTTGGACTTTTAGGCAGAGCCTCTGGCTCTGAGTGACCATTTCACAGTTCACAGTATTTTGTTATTTTTGTTTGTTTCATAATGGGGCATGTGATATCAATTTATCCTACAGGCCTGAGTCTTAGAAAAAATGTAGGACTGTATAATGACATTCCAGTCAAGGATCTTAGCTATTGGAGGTCACATGCGATTTTAATCTCAAGTAGTTCAACTAAATCTTGTTTTTGTTTCATTTGGGAATAGTTCATGTTAACACATTGAATCTGAATGAATCACATACAGTAACAATAATTACATACTGCACTGAAGTACATTCTGTTTAAGCAAACAACACTGACTATGAAAATCATGTTATACTATTACCTTTATCATTATGTTCGCAAAACGTTGGTGCAACATATTCCACATTAAGGCTCTATGTTATTTTATTTATCTGTAAACGATTGGTATACAGCCATACACAATGGGGACGGGGAGCCTGAAAGTATGGTGTAACGGAGAAGATGATGTCGCACAAAGAGAGCTAATATGAATTTATGATGTACGCACTTGGGCAGAAACCTTCCAGTCAATATATCACAAAATATATTGCAATATCTCTTAAATTATTGCAATATATCGCAATATGTAAATCAGAGAAAATATCCAGCCCTAGTAATGATATTAATAATATATATTAAACAGATGTTGTATCTGTTATGTTACATATATGCTATGTTATATATCAAGTTCCCCCGGGAAGGGAAAAATTTTGATGGTTATTGAACGATATCATATCGTAACGTTAGGAACGTTTTGTGGCGAATGTCATCGCGGTACGACATTCGTAAGCCTATGATAAACTATACAAACTGTAGAGTTTAGACAGGTCGTAACGTTACGAAAGCTTTGTGGATCGGGCCGCAGGATCCATAAAGTTGCGACCTATCGTAACTCTACAGTACATCATTGGCTTACAAATGTCGTAGCACCGGTTACGTAAAGTGCTTCAACTTCTTGTCCAAAATACCTTATTCTTCTGACTTTGCCAGTCTGAGCTAAATACCATGTTACAAAATCACTTTCTGTAACTTGGATAAAATAATATCCTGTACTACCTAGCAGTGTTCGACGTCAAAAAGTGAGATTATTTTCAGCAAAAACATATTAATCCTCTTGCAATTTTATCATACTTTAAAATATACTTTACGCCAGAGACAGACAACTCCGAACAAGCATATATGGTATATGCATTTACTCATTGCAATCAACACATTGACTGGAATATTTACAATGCTCCCGGTAGTAAACAGGGACCCGATCCACAAAGCGTTCGTAGGTCTATGTCATTCGTAAGTATATGACAAACTAAACAGTTACGATAACTCGTAACATTAAGACTGACTGACTGAGTTTGGTTTCACGCCGCTTTAAGCAATATTCCAGCAACATCACGGCGGGGGACACCAGAAATGGGCTTCACACATTGTACCCATGTGGGGATTCGAACTCGGGTCTTCGGCATGGCGAGCCAACGCTTTTACCACTAGGCTACCCCACCGCCCCCGTAACATTAAGAACGCTTTGTGGTTCGGGCCCCAGATTACTCTGATGAACACATACTATATATAACACTTTACGACTGATAGGCTGTAGAGTGAACTTTAATACACTACTCCCACTCACCTGTAAGAATGACGTCACCGTCAAACTGTTTGCACAGCGCCCTTGCAACACCAAACCCCACCCCCTTGTTGGCTCCTGTCACCTGAAAACAACGTAAACAACCGGATATTCTTTGTTTGTTTGTTGACTAACGCAACATGCCAGCAGGCTGAAGTGGCCTCTAACTACTTGATTCAGGACAAAACCAGTGATGGATGTTGTGAGCAGCGTCCAACGTTAACTCAGTCACCGATCCTGTCCACCCGATGCATTAGGTCCTTACGTGCCACCAGCATATGTTTGTTACTGGGAACTTATCTATTCCAGAATCCACACACGTGTTTAACAAAATACATTTCGCTTCTCCCCCCATTTATCGTGTTATAAAGTGCGGTTTTGCCCTGAACTATTATAGCTGAAGTACGAGAACGCTTGCATCCGACTGCTTAACATTATGGTGCTAAACGTGTTAGTTGCAGAGAAGGAGACTGTACAAGGCAATGACTGACGTGACCTTCACCTCGGTTACCAGGGTCACGCTTGATTACGGGGCGTCAAATTAAAATGACGGCGTGACGTAAGTTCAGCGTGGCGTAATGCAAAAAATATAAAGTACTGTCAACGGCCGTCGATCTTGTAGCGAAGCCTCTTAGAAGTATTCCTTCAGGTGGGTTTACAAGGCTAGATATTGTTGTCGCCTTTGTTTGAACTTTAACAAATAATAATTGTGAGCTCATCTCTCAAAATATTCCGGATGTATCCAAGATGTATAATCTGATGGGTACTCTTACTCCTAATTATACGTTAAATTGATGGCTTTAGCTGCTTGACTTCACAGAGTCGGTTGTATTAAACGTTCATTAGACCATCAGTAATTAATGCCGACTAAATGTATACTCTTTCATCAATGTGCCATTAAATTTTGGGAATTTTTTAATGTACCAAAACATATCTTAATATTTGATATATGTTTCATTTAATATATTTCATAAAAAATGTGCAACCTGTTTGACCTATTTGTCATTCACTGCTATAGTAACTGTAGCCATAGTTAACAATCAGTGTCACTTGTCAAATAACAACGTCTGATGACAATTCCATACAAAGTCCAAAATGCAGCTCGAGTGGTCGATATATGTCAGAGTTTAATTCCTAAACAAATGGCCACCCCAGTTAGATTAGCCGGGGCTTCAGTTTATTATGCATTGTTTTAAATACATTCTGACTATGTGAGCATTATAAATCCAGAAACAACACATGAAAAGAAAGTATATGTCAACTTGATGTCAGAAATAGTCAACACAGTTTGATCGATCAGAGCAAACTGTACATTCTACTTCATCAACGTTTGAAGCAATTGTGAGTGAGTTGGGGTTTACGCCTATTTTAGCAATATTCCAGCAATATCACGACGGAGGACACCAGAACAGGGCTTCAGACATTGTACCCATGTACAACCCGGACCTAACCACTAGGCTATCCCCTATGATTCAGTGACGTTCTACGTTCATTTATGTCAGAATAAAGCTTGACCTGAAACATCAAAGGTTCTGATTTTTAACTTTTATAGTTTGTTGAAAAGAAAACTGTAGAGCCCCAATGTAACCGCATTGCATTCTTTCCTTGTGCGCCCCGGGTTTTTCGTTTGGGAAAATTAAAGACACGAAACATCTTAAACATTAATACACCTGAGTTGTTTAATACAGTTAAGTTATATACTACCAGGCACAAAACAGAGCGACTGCCTGAGATACAGCATCAACAGCCACAACAACGTAACTACCTGAGACTAGACATTACTGGCCTGTCTCAGTACAGTGACCTTTTCGGGGACCGCCCGATACCAACTTGACCTGGGTGGCTGTGAGTGGAAGGGCAAGCTATCAATAACCTACGAACATAGATATGACAAAACTTTATGAATGATCAACTTCTTATTTGACAATGGCAACGTTTCGGTATAGATTCTTATACCGTTTTCATCCATAAAGTTTGGTCATCTCTATACCACCAACGTCTAGAATGTCACTCAAATAAATCAACATATGAACATCACTCGCAATGGCGGTTACAAATTTGATGTTATATGTCTATGGTAAATTACCGAGGCTGAAACAATGAATATAATGAAAAAGTGGCATTGGTCGAGTGCCATAGAAAGCCAAGATACAGCAACAGGACGCTTCCAACGTTAATCCATCTGCACAATTAAACGAGGTAATTGTGCTATTGTGACACATTTCAGTATAGAGAAAGAAATAAAAGATTTGATGACACTCGCATTGAAGAGCGTTTAAATAAGATGCGCCGGTTCGTAAAGTAAACAGAAGGTAAACCTACCACGGCTACAAGCTTGGACGACATGATCGCTTCTAGTGACGCTCAGTTGACCCGCCGCCGTTATAAGCCGTGTTTATCAATCACACGAGGTCAACAGATAGTGGGTTGTAGCTTGGTAGTAGTGTCACATGTTGAGGCATTCAATATTGTAGTGGTACATACGTGTTCGTATCGACAACAATCCTACTTTAAGGACAATAGCAATTACATGTTCTACAACAATCCTACTTTAAGGACAATAGCAATAACATGTTCTACAAAAATACTACTTTAAGGACAATAGCAATAACATGTTCTACAAAAATACTACTTTAAGGTCAATAGCAATAACATGTTCTACAAAAATACTACTTTATGGACAATAGCAATAACACGTTCTGCAAAAATCCTGCTTTAAGGACAATAGCAATTACATGTTCTACAAAAATACTACTTTATGGACAATAGCAATTACATGTTTTAAAAAACTTTTATACTACTTTATAAATACTACTTTATGGACAATAACAATAACATGTTCTACAAAAATACTACTTTATGGACAATAGCAAAAACATGTTCTACAAAAATACTACTTTAAGGACAATAGCAATAACATGTTCTACAAAAATACTACTATAAGGACAATAGCAATTACATGTTGTACAAAAATACTACTTTAAGGACAATAGCAATAACATGTTGTACAAAAATACTACTTTAAGGACAATAGCAATAACATGTTCTACAAAAATCCTACTTTAAGGACAATAGCAATTACATGTTGTACAAAGATCCTGCTTTAAGGACAATAGCAATAACATGTTCTACAAAAAGCCTGCTTTATGGACAATAGTAATAACATGTTCTACAAAAAGCCTGCTTTAAAAGACAATAGCAGTAACATGTTCAACAAGAAGCCTGCTTTAAGGACAATAGCAAAAACATATTCAACAAAAATCCTGCATTAAGGACGATAGCAACAACATGTTCTACAAAAATCCTGCTTTAAGGACGATAGCAATAACATGTTCAACAAAAATCCTGCTTTAAGGACAATAGCAATAACCTGTTTTACAAACATCCTGCTTTAAGGACAGTATCAATAAAATGTTCTACAAAAATACTACTTTAAGGACAATAGCAATAACATGTTCTACAAACATCCTGCTTTAAGGACAATAGCAATAACATGTTCTACAAAAATCCTGCTTTAAGGACAGCATCAATAAAATGTTCTACAAAAATATCATGTTCTACAAAAATCCTGCTTTAAGGACTTCAAGGACAATAGCAATAACATGTTCTACAAAAATCCTGCTTTAAGGACAATAGCAATAACATGTTCTACAAAAATCCTGCTTTAAGGACAATAGCAATAACATGTTCTACAAAAATCCTACCAAGGACAATAGCAATAACATGTTCTACAAAAATCCTGCTTTAAGGACAATAGCAATAACATGTTCTACAAAAATCCTGCTTCAAGGACAATAGCAATAACATGTTCTTACTAGATCCTCCACTAGGAAGTGTGCGATAGCAGGGTAGGGCAGTGGTTGAAGTGTTTGTACATTAGGCCGATTGGGGTTCATTTCCCCACATTGGTACAAATATATGAAACCTTTTCCCTGGTCTACCTTCTATATATTGCTCGAATATCGATACAAGAGGAATAATACCGTACCTACTAAGGGGAAATTTTAAAATATACTGTAGATAAAGGTATTTTGCCCATGCAATATGATATCAGCCTACCAGAGGTTTAGGACTACTTGGATTATCCCGGTTGCGTTTGCGCCCAACACATTAAATGGACTTTAACCAGAGCAAAGTGAGGTGAGGTGAGGTGAAATTGGGTTTAACGTCGTGCTTGAGAATATTTCGCTCATATGACGACGTGCATGCGTGTGTATGTGCATGTGCGGCTGCTTGTACTAGCCCAGACTTAAGCTGGTTTTATAGTGCTAGCCCACTGAGATACCATGCCGCAGTGAAGCATGACTACCCCACTCAGACACATTATCCTGACTCCGAGCCGACCAGTCCTTGTTGTACCCATTAATGCCGAGCGCCAGACAGGGACCAACAAGTACCATATTTTAACGTCTTTTGGTATGACGCGGTCGGGGATCGAACCCGCGACCTTTCGCTCTCCCAGACAAAGTGAGTAATTTAAACGTGATACTCAGTCTGCTTCATGATCCAGGTTATTTTTGCGCTATTTCATTTCACAACCGTCAGTACATTGTACTCGTTCCATAAAAAGTAGATCAGACCAAAACAGCTGCACCGGTAAACTGGTTTTAAAAGATAGTTTTCATTCAATGAATATGTTGGCGTTCTACATCAAGTTTTCCAGTAGGAGACACATCGTCTAATATTGCCCATTGACGGGAACTGTGTTAGGGCGAAAACTGTACTTAGATACAAGGTGTTATCTTTCAAAAGTAGTGCACTTCTAAACTTAGTCTCATATGATTATGGCCTGTCCATTCTGTTAGATAATGCTTCACTGATGATCGCCGGGTCGGCTGAGCTGCCTATTGTCTTCTCCGTTCTTCCGCCAAGATGGCGGCCGGCGGTAACGCTGCTGACGTCACTATCAGATGGTCAGGTGACAAAACCAACTTGTGTCAGTTGCACACCAGATTTCGCAAGTTAACCTGTGTTCTCATTTCCAGACAGCCTAACATAAGTTGGAATTAACATAAGTTCATTTTTAGTTCCAACGTTTTTGTTTTACAAACTGTTATGTCACTTAATGATGATTAATACTAGGGCTGTGTACTGACAAATAAATTTTATTGCAATATATTGCGATCAAGGTACCCGTATTGCGATATATTAGGAACTTAAGTGTTTGACAGTAGGTGACAATAATTGTGCATGTCAATTCTATTTCCTACATTACAAGTCCCTAAACATATATCATGTATATGTTATGGCTCCGTTAACTGCAATCTCAAAATTAGATTCAATAGTCAGGGATTCTATTTTCTTTTTATGCAATTTCTAATATTACAGTATGCCGTTTGTCATTGATTAACGAATGAAAACATTTGTTGAGAATGAAAGTCTGTGTAGATTTTAATTTAAACCATAAATCACAAAAACTAAATATATACTCATGCCAATAATGGTTGTCACCCCAACCCCACACACACCTCACGCCCCCACCCCTCTCCAATTAAAAAAATTGAAGGGGATGACAACCATTATTGGCATGAGTATATGTTCTTTACCCGATATACCGGTTCTCAGAAAAAAATATTGCAATACGTATCGTTTGAAAAGCGTATCGTGATATACCGTTAATAGCGTGCAATCCTAATTAATACAAGATTAAATACTCAAAGGTTGTTATGGAGTCAGTAGATTCACTGCCGTATGACCGTGTCCATTAACCAGTCCAAGAGCTTAAAGCGTAACAGTAGGTTCCTTTGCTAAAGGTTTATCAGATGATAACAAATTCAAAAGAATCACCCTGCCATGGGTCGCAGTTCAATATTCACAGTCATTTACAAATATATAATTTAATATATTTATAGAACGACTAATATCCACCCCAAAGAGGCTCAGTGGCGCTATGGACAAACAAATCATGCACAAAGAGCAGGCATTATTAACCCGGTTAACCTAACCTGGCTGTGAGGTGCTAGAGGGTTAACAGTCATGTGACCATCTTATCCCACCGGGTACCCATTCACTGCTGGACGAACAGAGGCAATTTTGCACACACACATTTCATTTGCATTAGGCTTAGGCGAGACAACAACATGCTTAGCTGAATTACATTTGGGTTTAGACTTCAGTTTGAGATATCTGATCGGCATGGATTCACGACGAACGCCTAATGGCATTTTTCACATTTCCCACCGCAGCTGGAATCTGGAATGGTCACTCGTGCCGTGGTAAGTCTTACTTCATCATTTGCTATAGTGACTGAAACGCTTTAAAATTCCACCTAGAGCTCCACACAGTAATGTCGACACATTTCTGAATTGTTTCAGTGACAAA
The DNA here is from genome assembly GCF_003918875.1 of Haliotis rubra. Taxonomy (NCBI): domain Eukaryota; kingdom Metazoa; phylum Mollusca; class Gastropoda; order Lepetellida; family Haliotidae; genus Haliotis; species Haliotis rubra. Next base: position 816,031 of record NW_025766059.1, on the reverse strand, counting down.
TTGGACATATGGCGGACCAGACAATCCAGTGATGAACAGCATGAGCATCGATCTGCACAATTGGGAACCGATGACATGTGGCAACCAAGTCAGCGAGCCTGACTACCCGATCCGTAAGTCGCCTCTTACGACAAGCATGGGTTACTGAAGATCAATTCTAGCCCGGATCTTTACGGGTTATAAAGGAGTGAGCGATGTGATGTTATTATCCTGCATCCCTGCGGTTGTATGTCCTTTCCTATAGTGAGCACACTTCACTATCCCTGGGTTGTATTTGCAGGGACGGTGAGATGGGGATACACTTCAGGAGGGCTGTCGCCTCTTACGACAAGCATGGGTTAATGAAGATCAATATTCTAACCCGGACCTGGTGACATGAGAGGAAAATGAGGTTAACGTCCCTTGTAGATACTGTGATAACATAGTGGTCAGTAAATTGTCCTTTATTTATATTTCATGGCACATCAGTGAATAATATTAAGAAGCACTACACGACGTTACATGAAGTTACACGAAGGTATACGAAGGTACACGAAGTTTTACGAAGTTACACGAAGTAGCGTTTTCATGTAATGTACATCATTTTGTCATCAAATGTACACCAGAAATGACCTCGAACTTGAACAGAACTGAGAAAAACATCTGAACCTATTGCCCTTCATTCTTAGATTCGGTAATGTGAAAAGAAACCTTGTCTCCAGATCATAGCATATGTTGTATTTTTTCAATGCCGAGGAAGACCGGCCTGTCCTCTTGATGGAGTTCGGATGTTTTCTGTCAAAGTCATACAAATGGGAAACAGCGGACAATGAACCAAGTTTGTAAACTAAAAGCGGGCAAGTAGTATCATGTTGCCCTGGAATGTTCACTAACACTGATATGTAGGAGAGGTGTGTTTTTTTTCTTCTTAATGATGTGATTCACTGGTGTTTCCTCATATCGCCTACATGATGACGCATTTTATTATCTATACCTATATTATTTCAAAAAATATTTTCCTGTTTATTTTAATTTTGTTTCTTCTTCTTTTTCTCTTTTTTTTGTTGTTGTCTTTTGTCTTTTTGTTTAGAATATCTCAAATCTCTCACACAGCAGTATGCCAGCTTCATGAATTGGTGAGTGAGTGAGTTTAGTTTTACGCCGCACTCAGCAATATACCAGCTATATGGCGGCAGTCTGTAAATAGTCGAGTCTGGACCAGACAAACCAGTGATTAACAGCATCAGCATCCATCTGCGCAATTGGGAACCGATGACACGTGTCAACCAAGTCAGCGAGCCTGACCACCCGATCCCGTTAGTCGCCTCTTACGACAAGCATGGGTTACTGAAAACTCATTCTAACCCGGACCTTCACGGGTTCATAAATTGGACCAAACGTACTAGCGATTGATATTAGGAGCAGCGATCCATTAGGTCTCAATGACCCGCAATTACACAAGTCAATGAACTTGAGCACCCGATAAATAAAGTCGTCTCTCATGGCCCTCTGGTAGGTCCAGGTTAGAATCAATCTTCAGTAACCCATGCTTGTCGTAAGAGGCGACTAACGGGATCGGTAGGTCAGGCTCGCTGACTTGGTTGACACATGTCATCGGTTCCCAATTGCGCAGATCGATGCTCATGCTGTTAATCACTGGATTGTCTGGTCCAGACTCGATTATTTACAGACAGCCACCATATAGCTGGAATATTGCTGTGCGGCGTAAAACTAAACTCACTCACTCTCTCACTCGTCTCTCGTGGCCATAGGATGAAGGGGGGGAACTCTCTTCTGAAACTGCCGGGCGGTGAGGTAGCAAAGTGGTTAAAGCCTTCACTCATCACACGAAGACCCGGGTTCGATTCTTTGCACATGGGTACCATATGTGTCATCGCGATATTGCTGGAATATTGCTAAAAGCGGCGTAAAACTATATTCACTCACCTGGAATTGCCACTTAGGTATTGCTTCGTGTGGCTTTACTAGGTTATCTCCCTTGAATACCCAGGGTGATAAAATCTTGTTGATAAATAACCTACTTACTGACCAGATGTGTCTCATTACTAAGTCACTAAACACAGCGTCCGGTAGCAAGTCTTGCAACACAGACCCACTTTACATATACCATGAAACCACACACCACAGCCATGCAGAAAAAAACCCCACACATATCAACTTTAAAATGGACTGAAGAACAATGAAGTAGATATTATGTACAGATGACCTTTGTCACAGATACCCTGTGTCACCAGATATTATCCCTTATCGGGGCTGGTAACAGAAACAAAGTGAACCGTCATCGTGGATAATCAACACGTGCTTGCTTGTGATATTGCATACATCTCATGTTTAGCTATGGGTCTGCTGTGAGGTAGAGCTTCACTGATGATGTTTTTTGCAACGTTACACCAGTAGGTCGGCGTTGTTACCGGATGTAGACTCATTTGCTATCTCAGTCGTGGATAACAAACTTATCAACCACATGAATTCCAAGACCACTACTTCAGAGAGACGAGTGGCAGTGGTATGTACAAACAAAATGTCGTGGTCCGCTCAGCCCTAAATGAAGCAAGCCTAGATTTCCTCCGGTTCAGATTTCCCCATCTCATGGGTGTTCATTTACAGTTTAAAAGGAGTTATTTGTTTCTACCAAAATGATGTATATTCAGACATGAAGCGTCTACACATTCTGCTTCCCTCGTTAAACTCCGAGTAGAAATGAAGTAGTGGTATTGCATGATTGCACTGAAAACAGCATACCTCTGATCCCTCCGCACACAAACCAGTTTGAGAAAGTCATTAATGGTTAATATTTATGATGTATTATAAGATATCACGCCATATTCCTGTGAATATGGCGACGGCCACTAGATTGTTGAGATGTGTAATAATCTGGTGACCGTGAATTCTCGTCCGCGGGACACTGTGTCCATCGACAACGTGACTCATCTCTGCCAACACTGGGAGGAATCCAGTTTGGAACTATAATCATCAGTCTCACTAGTTTCAAGTAAATAGATGATGGGTCATTATGAACATAGAGTTGATCGAGTGAGTGAGTGAGTTGGTGTTTTAACGCCGCTTTGAACAACGTTCCAGTTGTATCAGCTTAGTGTGACAGTAAGGCCCAAAGATGTAGGTCAAGGACGTATACCATTTTGGTGAAACCAGCGAGCAAGGGGTACTGACAAACCTGGAAACATAACCATGGCTAACCAGGATTCGAACCCATAATCACCGGATTATCATAATCACAGAATTGTCGCGCCACAGACGAGTGGGCTACCCGTGGGCCGCTTGAGGTCGATGTTAGCAATACCACGAAATTAGAATGAGTCTCTTTACTTCTACGCCACTTTTAGCAATATTACAGCGATATCCAGGCAGAGGACACCTGAAATGGGCTTCACACATTGTATCCATGTGGGGAATCGAACCCGGGTCTTCGGCGCGACGAGTTAACGTTCTAAACACGACGCTACCCCACCGCCCCACTAAAACAGAAAGTAGTATGGTCAGTTACAATGGGTGCGTAAGCAGGTAGTCTGTAGTGATAGCATACCGCTAAACAATAATACTGCACAAGAGGGTTACACATGTGTTCTGCCCTACTGCTGACAAACGGAGTATAAAGTAATATTAAAACAGCAACAACAATCCCCCTTCGTCAGGATAGACGGGTGTCAAGTTACCGAATTAAACAATTACATGACAAAATATTGATATTGTGATATTGTATCGCGTAGAATATACTTAATAACACATCCATAATGCCAAACCTTTCTTTGTTGGTTTACGGATACAGAATTGTCTTTTTGTACATAGATGAGGAAAAAGAGTATCCTTCTTTGTCCTCAAATACATTTTTTAACACGTTGTTGTGTTTTAAGCCGGTATTGTTAGTCTCAAGATATAACATATTGTTTGAAACATTCGACGGCGGTGTAACAAATTGTGTTGATTGGAATTTCTACTTTTAACAGAGTCGTCAGATCTGTTAGCATTATATTTAAGTACCACATATTGGCAAAACAAGATGTGATTGTATTTGTTTACATGCCTTGATACCGACCCTGTATTGACTGCATCAGGTCACGGGGGCGAACAAGGGCGTTGGCTTCGGTATTGTCAGAGCACTGTGCAAGCAGTTTAATGGTGACGTCATTCTTACAGGTGGGTGCATGTATAACACTACTGTATTAATATAAATAATCTAAAATGAATTAATATTGATCAATAATGAATACTGAAAAAAAATAATAAATACACTCATATACAAATCATGACATATCCCATTGCAAATTCCATCTGGCTACTATATAACCTAGTTTTTTCGAACTCTTCTAATTCGAGATGTATCATGTAAATCGATAGAGCTCCGTGGTCTGAAAGAAGCATTTATGCTTTATACGGAAAAATATCAGCATTTGGCCTGTCTCGATCTGAAGGTAGTTCCATACATTTTCCGGAAGGTCCCGGGAGGTCCAGTCGTTTAGGGTCCACAACTCCATCTTGCATCTGGTGACCGGAGCCTTAAAATTGCGGGTTCGAAGCCCATGTACACCCTGACGACGATGTTAGTGTGTCTGCACCATACCCATGCTCATGGGTTTTGTCAAAGTATTAAACTTCAAAGACATTGGGGATTTCCTCGATGGAAAGCCCACATGCTCTGATATAACTCTAAACCAAACTGACTGATTCACTCCCGGCATGCAGCTCGAGATGTTGACTGCGGTCAGCAGGCTGTCGCTGATCTCAACCAGGAGGGACTCCGGCCTCGCTTTTTCCAGCTGGACATCACCGACACCGGCAGCGTGGACGCCCTAGCAACGTTCCTGCGGAACAACTACGGCGGGCTTGATGTCCTGGTCAACAACGCTGCTATAAAATTCAGGGTGAGCTTATTACACTTCGATGGCATGAAAATCGTTTTTGTTTTGTACATACTCAGAACAATCAAACCCAATGCTCCAATTTCTGTACGCAAGCACTTTTCTCAATAACAGAAGAGAAAATATCTTATCAATTTGTCAGAAGAACAGGACAGAAGAGTGTAGAAAATACAAAGTTCAGTATTGCTACATACAGAGTGTATAACGGGTAAACAATACAAGTCGAAGCCAACAAATGTTTACGAGTTGCAAAACTATTTAGAATAGAGCAGAAGGTATTATGAGAGGTATGACATAAATGTAAGGATATTCTTTTTTTGAAATCGTGGTTTGATGTTATCAGAACACATTGGAATATTTGGTGTGCATGGTTTTCTTGTAGAGGAACGCCAATGTTCCATATTCCAGAAGGATTAAGGAAACGGTCGGATGTAACTTCTTTGGCACTTTGTCTGTGACGAGGCGGCTGTGGTCTTTATTGAGGCCTCACTCAAGGTACAGATAACACGAGATCTCATTCAAGGTACAGATAACACGAGATCTCATTCAAGGTACAGATAACACGAGATCTCACTCAAGGTACAGATAACACGAGATCTCACTCAAGGTACAGATAACACGAGATCTCACTCAAGGTACAGATTACACGAGATCTCACTCAAGGTACAGATTACACGAGAACCCACTCCAGGTACAGATTACACGAGATCTCATTCAAGGTACATGTACAGATAACACGAGATCTCACTCAAGGTACAGATTACACGAGATCTCACTCAAGGTACAGATTACACGAGATCTCACTCAAGGTACAGATTACACGAGATCCCACTCAAGGTACAGATTACATGAGATCTCATTCAAGGTACAGATACAGATAACACGAGATCTCACTCAAGGTACAGATTACACGAGATCTCACTCAAGGTACAGATAACACGAGATCTCACTCAAGGTACAGATTACAAGAGATCTCACTCAAGGTACATGTACAGATTACACGAGATCTTACTCAAGGAATACAGATAACACGAGATCTCACTCAAGGTACAGATTACAAGAGATTCCACTCAAGGTACATGTACAGATTACACGAGATACACGAGATCTCACTCAAGGTACAGATAACACGAGATCTCACTCAAGCTACAGATTACACGAGATCCCACTCAAGGTACAGATTACACGAGATCTCATTCAAGGTACATGTACAGATAACACGAGATCTCACTCAAGGTACAGATTACACGAGATCTCACTCAATGTACAGGTACAGATAACACGAGATCTCACTCAAGGTACAGATTACACGAGATCTCACTCAATGTACAGATTACACGAGATCTCACTCAAGGTACAGTACAGATAACACGAGATCTCAGTACAACTCAGATTACAAGATAACACGAGATACAGATTACACGAGATCTCATTACAGATTACATGAGATCCCACTCAAGGTACATGTACAGATTACACGAGATCTCATTCAAGGTACACAGATTACACGAGATCTCACTCAATGTACATGTACAGATTACAAGAGATCTCATGTACAGATACACACGAGATCTCTCAAGATACACGAGATCTCACAAGGTACAGATTACACGAGATCTCACTCAAGGTACAGATTACACGAGATCTCACTCAATGTACAGATTACAAGAGATTCCACTCAAGGTACATGTACAGATAACACGAGATCTCACTCAAGGTACAGATTACAAGATTCTCACACGAGATCTCACTCAAGGTACAGATAACACGAGATCTCACTCAATGTACAGATTACAAGAGATTCCACTCAAGGTACATGTACAGATAACACGAGATCTCACTCAAGGTACAGATAACACGAGATCTCACTCAATGTACAGATTACAAGAGATTCCACAAGGTACAAGGTACATGTACAGATCTCACTCAAGGTACATGTACAGATATCTCACTCACACGAGATCTCACTCAAGGTACAGATTAACACGAGATCTCACTCAATGTACAGATTACACGAGATCTCACTCAAGGTACATGTACAGATAACACGAGATCTCAGTCAAGGTACAGATTACACGAGATCTCACTCAATGTACAGATTACAAGAGATTCCACTCAAGGTACATGTACAGATAACACGAGATCTCAGTCAAGGTACAGATAACACGAGATCTCACTCAAGGTACAGATTACAAGAGATCTCACTCAAGGTACATGTACAGATAACACGAGATCTCACTCAAGGTACAGATAACACGAGATCTCACACTCAGGTACAGATTACACGAGATCTCACAAGGTCAAGGTACAGTACAGTTAACACGAGATCTCATCAAGGTACAGAGCTACAGATTACACGAGATCTCACTCAAGGATTACATGTAGATCTCATTCAAGGTACATGTACAGATTACAAGAGATTCCACTCAAGGTACAGATAACACGAGATCTCACTCAAGGTACAGATTACACGAGATCTCCACTCAAGGTACAGATTACACGAGATCTCACTCAAGGTACAGATTACACGAGATCTCACTCAATGTACAGATTACAAGAGATTCCACTCAAGGTACATGTACAGATAACACGAGATCTTACTCAAGGAACAGATAACACGAGATCTTACTCAAGGTACGGATTACACGAGATCTCATTCAAGGTACATGTACAGATAACACGAGATCTCACTCAAGGTACAGATAACACGAGATCTTACTCTGGATGCATTCCAGGGTTCTCGCGATCTCAGATTTCCCGACCTCGATTATTTTATAGCGAGGGAGCGAGGACCTGTCACTGACTGTCCATAGATAGGAAGAAAATGCTTTCCACCAAAAAGACTTTCTTTTTCTCAGCCAATGTTTAGTTTCTCTCAGACTCTATCGTAATCAATGAGACTGGTCGTGATGTGGCTTATATAGCCAATCCAGCATTGAACTTGGTTACTGACTTCAGTTAGTTAGAGCTGCGTAGCAAATCAAATCAGCTGATGAAAGGACGAGTAATCTGAGACAGCGAGAACCATAGGGATGGGTACAAGAGTCCTGAAACTTTAGAGGATAACAGAACCATAATACACGGGATCTCACACAAAGGACACCCGTCGTGACGAGATCTCACACACAGTACACCATGCACGAGATCTCACTCATAGTACAGCATGAATGAGATCTCACACAAAAATACACCATTTAAGAGATCTCACACAAAGAACATATTTCACGCAAGGTATATTATAGACGCGATTTAACGGAACGATCATTATACACGATATCTCATGCAGGATACATCACACATGAGATATCATGCTAGACACACTCAACACGAGATTTCTTTGACGGACCTTATTCACGAGGTGTCATGAAGGAATACTATACCCGAGATTTAACGAACGCTTCATTTTACACGAGATCTTACGGAAGGTACATTATACACGCAATCTCATGCAAAATTCATTTCAAGAAAATCGCTTAAGGTTGAAAAGATTATCAGCTTCTTGAAGACGTAACACTCTTATGTGAAACCAAATACAATACCTCACCATCTGCACATCGTCCTCACGACGTTTCAGAGTGGTGAACGTGACCTGCTCCTGCATCAGCTCCATCATCGACGAGTTCTCCCAGGATCTCCAGACACAGCTGCAGCAGCCGGACCTGACCATGGCTCAGCTGGAACTTCTCATACAGGACTACGTCAGGTATGGCGGGGCTGGACGTAATGTCTCACTCAACACACTCCTCATGGAATGGACACGTCAACATCCGGGTTAGAATTGGTCTTCAGCAACCGAGGCTTGAATAGTCTGTCTCATTGTCCCTAAACCATATAATTCTCCCTGCTGCCTAGCCCTCACTGCAATGCTAAAGCCATAAATGAAGCAAGTCCTCAGGTTCAGGATCTCTGGTCTCCCTTGGGCTCTTTTCAATTTAAATGGGTTTATTTGTTACAACCACAATTATATAATATACTAAGCAGCAAAAGAAACGTCAGTTTGGAATTTTCCTTCGCAGAAACGGATAACTGTAAACTCATTTAATGTTTTGATTGTATATTTTTGACAACATCTCCAACTTTACCTGAGCAAAGACATTCCTTCCCAAACTCAGAATGGAACCAAGGAAATGGTCTCAAAAACGCAACCTGATCTCGGAGATGGTATGGTGTTCTCCATGTTTTTCATGCAACTCATGCTGCACGTGCTGTTCACAAGGACCAGCCCTATAAAATGCACCCCTAAACCTGGTTGAAACATTCACATTACAACGTCCGCAGGATGCCGCGACTCACGACAGCTCAGAGGAACCAGGTGCTAGGAAGACTTGAAGCTGGCCACACTTCACAAGCCGTTGCCAATCACTTCCAGGTCAACGTTCGGACCATCTACAGGCTGCAGCAACGTTTCCCGGCCACCAACACCACAAATGATCGCCCCCGTACTGGCAGACCAAGGGTGACCATAAGACGACAAGACCGCCATGTTGTGCGACAGCATTTACAGATTCCTTTCATGCAGGCATCCGAAACAGCACGCCAGACAGTGGGAACACACGGAAGACCAATCAGTACTGATAAAGTACGCCGACGTCTTAACAGCGGGAATTCCTCCATTGCCGTAACCTTACCGTGGACCTATCCTCACCCCTCGTCATCGGCGTGAACGTCTACAGTTTGCCCTACAACACCAAAACTGGCGATACAGGCAATGGAGAACTGTTCTGTTCACAGATGAGAGTCGGTACTGCGTATCAACTGCAGGTGGCAGAACAAGAATATGGCGACGACGTGGCCAGCGTTACTCAGACCAATGTGTTATGGAAAGAGACTCATGGGGAGGTGCAAGCATCATGGTATGGGGTGGAATAGGCCTGAACCAGAGAGTGGGTCCTGTGGTGTTCCAGAACCTTGGTCCAGGGAGAGGAGGCGGCATCACAGCGGTGCGCTACATCGACCAAGCCCTCAGACCCCACGTCATACCAGATTTCGCACGTCACCGGAACATTTTCCAACATGATAACCCCCGGGCCCATACTGCCAGAGCTACACGGGACTTCCTACAGCTGTACGGTGTCAACATTATACAGTGGCCAGCCCTTAGTCCTGATTTAATCCCAATTGAACATCTTTGGGATGAAATTCAGAGGAGACTGAATAATGTCATACCGATTTATTGCGCCAGGCCTTTCTCAGAGTGTGATTCCAGGTGCCAATGGCCTTCATCAATCGATTGGTGCACTCCATGCATAGACGCTGTGCTGCAGTTATTGCCGCTCGTGGTGGTCACACTAGATACTGGAGTCAAGAGTCTGAATGGACTGCAAACGTTCACGTAATGTCTTGAAATTGTGTTATTCATTGATGTGACAAGATATTGTACACAAAAAATGTTTTAAATCCGCTTATTATGTCCATTTCTGTTATGATTTGATTACAGTGCCTATCTAATTTTGAATTCGTACTGACGGTTTTTTTTGCTGCTGAGTATATTCAGAGACTGAGCGTTAGTCTAATGCTTGCCGCAAGAGGCGACTAATTGGATCGGATGGTCAAGCTCGCTGTCTTAGTTAACACATGTCCCAATTGTAGATGAATGTTCATGCTGGACTGTCTGATCCAGACTCGATTATTTACAGACCGCCGCCATATAGCTGGAACATTGCTGAGTGCGACGTGTAACAACAACCAACCTAATAGACTGAGTGGCTCGGCTCAACACAGGTATACCCACACTTCCCGAGGTCGATATCTCTACACGGACACCCTGATATTGCTGACCCCACGCTAACAAACGTAGGAATATCGACCGATGCACCGCAGAAAGTACAGGTATATCTCTCACACACTCTGTGGGTATATATGTGGTATACCCCACTCCGATCGAGTTTACATTTAAAAAGATAGTTAGTTTCGTATCCAAATTAGACATGTTATGGTAAGTTTTCTTTCTTCTTCATTCCTTTTGCATCCATACGTTAAGGCCCCTGAACGTCTTAATTCGCGGCAACCAAACAGCACGTGAGTGACTGAGATTAGTTTTACGCCGCTCTCTCAACAACATTCCAGCTATATGGCGGCGGTCTGTAAATAATCGAGTCTGGACCAGACAATCCAGTGATGAACAGCATGAGCATCGATCTACAGAACTGAGATACGATGACATGTGTCAACCAAGTCAGCGACCCTGACCATCCGATCCCGTTAGTCGCCTCTTACAACAAGCATGGGTTACTGAAGATCAATTCTAACCCGGATCTTCACGGGTTATAAAGGAGTGAGCGACGTGATGTTATTATCCTGCATCCCTGTGGTTGTATGTCCTTTCCTATAGTGAGCACACTTCACTATCCCTGGGTTGTATTTGCAGGGACGGTGAGATGGGGATACACTTCAGGAGGGGCTGGCCGACAGACGAGTATGCAGTGTCAAAAGTTGGCGCTTGTCTTATGGCTGCCATTCTGAGCAGGGAAGCCGTTGACGACTCGAGAGGGGATATTGTCATCAATGCGGTATTGTATTTAGTAATTGTATTGTAATTTACATCGTCGTTGTAATATGTTTAGTTGATGTAAAATCATAGCTGTAACAGAAACAAATTGACAATATATTGGCGAGAGTACTTTCATCCAGTGTTGAACCCACGTATTTTGCTGGGGTAGATATTGAGTTCGTTGTTAAAGGCACAATGTCACACCGCATTTCTCTAAAAATACATAATGCATTTCTCTCAATAATACTAAATATGGTATACCATATAATGTATTCCAAAAATAATTACGTATTTAGATTACAATATTAAATTAAAATGTTCGAATGAATTAATGCAACGTTGCGTTAAATTGACTCTCGTTATTTCAAGCGAGCCCCACAGAGTTATGTCCCTTGGAACGTTCTTTACGAATATCCTATAACGCCGACAACACCGCGTGCGACAGTTTTCGATGTACGGAGCAATTGTTTATATTCCGGCTAGTGTGTTTGGATGCTGTTCGCCTCGAAGTTTCAATTATCGATTTCAGGCAAGTCGTAAGGGATAATAAGTCTTTTATTGCATCAATAGGAAGCTAAAGTGAGTGCATATGCTTCCAATATATAAAATATAGGCCAAAATATTGTCGAAAATGTGTGACATTGTGCCTTTAAAGGTTTATTGTGTCATTAAAGAAGCGGTGGGTAGCCGGGTGGTTATACGTTTGCTCAGTAAGGACGTTGACATGGGTTTGATTGTCGATGCGGTTATAATGCACGAAGCCAATTATTAGTCAATATCAAATAAATATGAAAGTCATACAGTGCTAAATCTCACCCACGCACTATGTCATTTCAGTGTTGCCCGGGTCACGTGAGAACTGATATGTCACGATATGAAGGTAGCCTCACGGAGGATCAAGGTCAGTTGGCAGTAAAAATGTGCCTGCGTGTTTGCGTTTGTTAATAAAAGAAATTAATGCGATGTGTTACTCATCAATATCCCAGTTGCGTAGATCGATGCTCATGCTGTTTATCACTGGATTGTCTGGTCCAGACTTGTTTATTTACAGACAGCCGCCACATATAGCTGGAATATTGTTGAATGAGGTGAAAAAGTAAACTCACTCACTCATCAATTCAGATTCGCAAGGAAGCATATTTCTGTGATACATGTAGTGTTTTTTTCAGGGGCGGACACTCCCGTGTACCTGTCGCTTCTACCACCTAACGCTGCCAGCCCTAGGGGTCAGTTCCTGGCAAAGCGGACAGTGGTCAAGTGGTGGTGATTGCCTGGACGAAAAAGTCAGCGTGTATATAAACAGTTCACTCAGGTGCAAGATTGACCAGACAGACAAACAGATATTTTATTTAAGTCTAACCTCATAGACTGGACGTGGCATGCACGGGGATATTAATCTGCACAAGCCTCACCACTGAGTGAATATCTCCAAAACAGTCAAGTTGGCTGTCGTTCGAGACCTCGTACAGTGTAAGAGCGGACGGTTTAGAATTGTTTGTTTCTTGTTTAGGGTCGTACATGGCAGTATACTATCTACATGGGGGCGGTGTGTTATATAATAGTGTAGAGATACAAGGCGTGTAGACCTATGATAACCATATAGTTACGATAGGGCCTGATAAACATTACGAACGCTTTGTGGATAGGAACCCAGATATCAACCACTGCATAGAGCTGGGGTCAAAAATCAGTTGTTGAAGTTAAGCAACGTTGGGCGCGGAGAGTGGTCGGATGGGTGACCGAGTTTGGTAGCTGGACTACTGAGAGTTTCTAGTCCTGCCCCACAATGAAGCGCATGTGATACATGTTGTCTCACCTTAGGCAAGTGAGTTTGTTCAAACTTGCCACTGTTCACCCAGCAGAAAATGGGTACCCGGTGGGATAAGTCATGTAACAATTAACCTTCTAGCGTTTCAGAGGCAGCTTGGGTTATCCGCGATAATGATAATCAGTTTATTGCTGGGCGCTTCGAGCATGCCTTGTGGGACTGATAAATGGATTTATCGTTATAATATAAATACTATCCTCCACCGGCGGCGTATGACAAGCAAATTCAGTTACAAAGCTGGACCACCCGATCCACAAACTGGCCCCTTACGATCAGCATTAAAATATACATGTATACCATTGGTGAAAATGGAACACACAGATTAAACTGGAATGTTATATTTGTGTATTCATGGAATGTTACTTGCTCTTTACAGTCAGGTGGTCCGCGCTTGATCTTCAGTAACCGATTTGTTAAGAGGAGACTAACAGGATCAGGTCATCGCTGACTTGGCGTCATCCCAATTGCGTAGATTGAAGCTCATGCTGTTGATCACTGGATTGTCTGGTCCAGACCCAATTATTTATAGACCGCCGCCATATAGCTGGAATATTGCTGAGTGCGGCGTAAAACAACAAACCAAACTCAACCAAACTTTATAGTCGTAAGAAAGCGAGCAAGATTTAGGGAGTTGGATTTTACGCCGTTTTAAGCAATTGCCCAGCAGTATCACGCAGGGGACATTCAAAATGTCCTCACGTGTGTAACATATGTGGAGACCTGCGTGGATTTTCACCTGGTCTCCTAACCGCCATGTTTCATGACACATGGCATTACCGGCGTGTCAGTAGAACTCCTCAGTCAGTATAGTGGAAATATGTTACGAAAGTACAGAATGTACGTCTCTTTATGTGTCCCCTTTCCTTTGGTTCAATACTTAATGTTGGTAATAAAATGGGGTTTGGTAACTAATGAGTCGTGTTTTATGTTTCCTGGAAGCAGGCGTGCATGGCTTTAACTACTTATGTGGCATTTACAATAGTTTGTCACACAGACCCTGAAACAAATATATCGAGGAAAGCCCATACAAGTCTAGAATATGTGGCAAGTCTAGATTTACAGAGTTTCTGCAAATGACGAAAGTCTCTGGGCTCCTTTTCATTATATTTTATTATTATTATTTTTTATGAACAGTATTTTTCTGTAAAATATGTTAATTTCTGAGACATATGTTAGTCTACATTTTACATGTGTAATCATTTAATTTTTATTAACACGTATGGAACAATTTTGATACTATATCCCACAACCATTAACTGTTTTTACCATCCGCACTGTAATGTCTCGATATGTCACAATAAGGCTGAAAACGAAAACGCCGATGAGACGTCAAATTATATTTATAACTCGTTTTTGTCTCACTGTTCAATGGGTTTTATCATCTGGAAAGTCGTAGCGGATGGTAAAGATCTATATCAATTTTAAAGACATAACATGGCGATAAACACCCACTAGTAAGTTGCTACTTTTTTTCCTCACTAACGTCACTTTAGGTAAAATATTTATATCCTATTCGATGTACTTGAAAGATGAGTGATAGCCTACATAACCGGTTTCAAGTCAAGATGAGTTACGTAAACCAGGATCCCGCAATCCCACTTTTCAATCCTTCCGTCACAAAACACAGTAATTTAGATGTGGACAGTCACAGTGCATATCCGTGCAATCGTGTCTAAAACTTTGCGTGTCAAGTAACGAAGCTCCAACTATGGCAAGTAGCAGAAAGGTTGCAGTAGTAAGTACAGATCAATTATATTATCAATAGTGAATTTGAAACCTAGCCAGCATCTCTCAAAAGCAAACTCCTCCTCATCGCGTCCGGCGTCCACAGAATATTGTCACGCTGCTTGGAGATTAGTTTGCTACGAACTGGGCTTCTGTCTATACTTATGGTAGCGGCCAATATAACAGCGTAACAAATATGAAATAACAGTTTAAGATAAGGGTCGGGTTAGGTAAAAGGTGAATGGTAGCTGAAACGAATTCTGAAGATCTTGTAAATACAGTGCATGAATGATAAAAGCATAAAACACAACATTTTCTACTGTGACTATGGAATATACGTGTACTATATGTTAAGGATGTTATTTATCAAACCAAGTTGTGCAAATTGGAATATATCCAAGCCAGGCAGGATAATAGCCCTCACTCTCATATATTGAATGCAGATTATGGTATTTACCAGTAATGCACTATGCACAAGATATCTGTATTAAGTTGCTGATTCGACGTTAAGGAATAATCACTCACTCACTGTATGAAGTAATCTGACTTTATAACAATTCTGTTTCTTAAAAACATTATTTTGTCTTATAAACAGCATTGAGAGGACTGTTCTGGCTATTATAAATAGCATGGTTCAGTGTCATAGAATATGAAACAAATAATATGTACATTCTGTTCAAGGTGACTGGCTCCAACAAGGGTATTGGATTTGGCATCGTCAGAGCGTTGTGTAAAAGCTATGACGGGGACGTCTTCCTTACATGTGAGTGGTCAAATATAATGAGGGACACCATGTCATTGAATTCCTTTATTTACACTCAGACTTTCACCCACAGTGCGTTACAAAACTTTTTAAAAATCCTTCTGCATGACGAGCAAAATCTTTAACGACTAGGCTATCCCACCACCCCTCCATGAGAAAGGGTTCCTCAAAGCCTGTTGCATTTCATAGAGTGAGACCCGTGAAAGTCCGGGTTAGAATGAGCCTTCAGTAACCCATGCTTGTCGTAAGAGGCAACTAACGGGATCGGGTGGTCAGGCTCGCTGGCTTGGTTGACACATGTCATCGGTTCCCAGTTACGCAGATCGATGATCATTCTGTTGATCACTGGATTGTCTGGTCCAGACTCGATTATTTACAGACCGCCACCATATAGCTGGAATATTGCTGAGTGTGGCGTAAAACTAAACTCACTCATAGAGTTTAACCTGCAACGTTAGCGATTATGCAGTGAAATCGATAATCACCAGTGTAAAGTTTTACATTGCCGTGATATCCCGAATTCAAGTTGGTAATGTTTACTTTAAATGGGCCAAAATCAGCCTCTGATATATCCCTGATGTTTAACTTTGAATATTGCGAATGTTATTTGCGATATCTGTCAAGAAATACTTACTTTTGTTTGATGATTAAAGTATATGCTTACTTATTTTCCCTTCATTAGTAGAACGGTACTTTCAAAGTGGTGTATCAACTAGAAATTCTTCCGTCCAAGAACTGTGTTTTAGACATAGCTCTCGCATGTTATTAATATTCACAAAGTCCGTTTGTATAAACTTAATTATCTCCCTTCATTTCGGATGAACATTGAACAACGCTGTTATTAACATTCACAATTTGTACGAAATACTTTAAAATGGTTTTGTTTTGATCTTGAGGTGTTTTATAGTTGTTGCTAGAATTAAAGATTTTAGTACTGTGGATCGTGTTATGTATCACCACCCTTATATCGGATTAAGTGATCATATCACAGCTTCAGTGCACAATACTTTGGTAATATATCATTGTGACTAAAATTTTAGTATCGCGATGTGTATCGTGATCGCCGGTTGTATGCCAATACCAGCACTAGTATCAAGCACAGTACTTACTTCTGTATGTACCTAATGGTCAGGTTTTCAGGGAGGGTGGGGTTAATGGTTAAAGTGTTGGTTAGACTCAATGTAAATGTGTGAAGCCCATTTCTTGTCCCCTGCCGTGATGTTGCTGGAATATTGCTAAAAGCGGCGCGGTAAAACCATACTCAGTCAGTCAGTCAGGTTTTCAAATTTACCACGTGTGTAAATTCCTTTTTCTTGCCCTACTCACAGCTCGGGATGAAGGTCGAGGCCAGACAGCCATTGCTGATCTAAACAAGGAAGGCCTACAGCCCAAGTTCCATCAGCTGGACATCAATGACCGGTCAAGCATAGAGCAGCTGAAGTCCTTCCTACTGTCCACCTACGGGGGACTGGATGTTTTGGTCAACAATGCTGGAATTGCATACAAGGTAAAACATCTTGTTATTATAATGATGGAATAGTGTACAGGGCATAACATCTAGTTTCTCTTATGCTTAAAAGGTGTACACAGTATAACATCTGCTGTAAATCGACAAAGTTTTGCGGGCAGGAAAGTTTTGCTAGCATTGCGAATGAACTCCAGGTGCAAAACTTTCCAGGCGCAATGACATCTCTCATTTTGTTAAATTCCCAGTCGACTCACATCTCGAAATGAAGTGTAGTTGACAGTATATGGATACGCATACGCATACAATGGGCCATTTTCAGGATTATTAGCCATTTTCTGAATTTAGAATGGGCCAATGCCCTTGTATCAATAGTAAACTTTACAATTTTAATGGGCCATTTTTTATTCAAATGTGCCGAACAGGTTAAATTGTTCCATGCATAAAACTATCTGGCAATACACCATAAAGCCGTCATTCCATAACCTTAGTTATAATTATAAATATTTTACAACCTGCAATTAAAATAACACAATGCTAGAATATATTTCTCTTTATAAAACAACACTTTCAGATACTACAGTTTTAAGATCACTGCATCAGAATTCATCTCAGTATATTATCGGGTATGTTTTATCTAAATCACTGGTAGGGGAACATGTGCACTGCACAGCTGATTGCTATTTCTGGCACTGTATAGGAGACAATTACACACGGTCATTAATCCCTGCATATAAGACAATGCCTTGCAAAACCAAATTAGTCTGAATACAATGTAGGTAAATAATCTTGTCTAGCGATGTTTAATTGCAAATTTGACGCCTTTAGTGACAAATTCAACTTGTTTTACAAGAGGAGGACTTGTAAACAAACACTACATAGAACTGGCTGTGTTATTGTTGATGCTGGAACTTTGTCTAGTGTATTAAGATTCTAAGGAAGAATATTGTGTTATTGTGATGCTGTAGAATAGTGTACAAGGTAGAACATTGTGTTATTGTGATGCTGGAATAGTGTACAATGTATAACATCTTGTTATTGTGATGCTGGAATAGTGTACAAGGAAGAACATTGTGTTAGGGATGATGCTGGGTAGTGCCATGGGCCATTTTGAACATTTGAGTTTATTGTTGATGCAATGGCATTGGCCCATTTTAAATTCAGAAAATGGCTCATTGTCAAAGCTCTCTATCCCAATCCCTGTTGTGTTATTGTGATGCTGGTATAGTGTACCAGGTAGAACATTGTGTTATTGTGGTGCTGGTATAGTGTACCAGGTAGAACATTGTGTTATTGTGGTGCTGGTATAGTGTACCAGGTAGAACATTGTGTTATTGTGGTGCTGGAATAGTGTACAAGGAAGTACATTGTGTTATTGTGATGCTGGAATAGGTAACCAGGTAGAACATTGTGTTATTGTGATGCTAGAATAGTGTAGAAGGAAGAACATTGAGTTATTGTCATACTGGAATAGTGTACAAGGAACAACATTGTGTTATTTTGATGCTAGAATAGTGTAGAAGGAAGACCATTGAGTTATTGTGATACTGGAATAGTGTACAGGGTAGAACATTGTGTCATTGTGATGGTGGAATAGTGTACCAGGTAGAAAATTGTGTTGTTGTTGATCACCGGATTGTCTGATCCAGACAAGATTATTTACATACCACTGCCATATAGCTTGAATATTACTAAGTGCGGTGTAAAACTAAACTCACTCACTCACTCTTTGATATTTTAGCAAGCAGATCCAGCACCTTTCCCGGAGCAAGCTGAAGTTACATGTAAAACCAACGTCTCGGCCACCCTCGATGTCTGCCGTATTCTCTTCCCTCTGCTCCGACCTCATGCCAGGTGAGACTCAGCAATACAGATGTTTATGTATTGCTTATTGTTTCCATGGTTACCAATGACTCATGAAACCTGCAGGTTCCACTGATCAAATTATTGCAGGTCAGTGTTTTAAAGGTAGCCTTAGCATAACCCTAATGTCATTTGCTGTAGATTTAGAGGTCCACACATTCAGGACAGGAGGACCCTATTCCAGCACAGCCTTTGGTCCTGCCCCCATTTCATCAGGAAGAAAACAGCAGTACAACCTGATTTAGTTTTTGTTTGACAGGGTTGTGAACGTCTCCAGCTTTGTATCTCAAATGACGATCCAGAAATGTTCTCCAGCCGTTCAAGGTCGCTTCAAGGACCCCAGTCTGACAATGGACGGTCTTGAGAAGATCATGCAGGAGTTTGTTGAGTAAGTTTGAGAAAATATGAGGTGAAGTGAAATATACCTAGGTTATTGCTTCCTTCTGGAAAATGTAATCAAGATGATCTATTCCACAACTGGCAGGGCAATTGTACACCTAGTATAAAATTCCAACCCAACAAATAGAGATGATAGGAAAAGTATAATACTTTATGGAAAACAACTTCTTTATTTGTTATGATGCGATGTTTCGGTACAGGTTCTTATACCGTTGCCAAGCTAGATTGACAACGGTGTAAGAAGCTATTCCGAAATGTTGCATCATTATAAATAAAGAAATTGTTATCCATAAAGTATTATACTTTTCTTATTTTTCATCAACTTCTAAAATGCCACTCAAACAGATTAAACAGAGATGAGCCAATTTCTAGTGTCTGATATTGCTGGAATATTGCTTAAAGCAGCGTAAAACTAAACCCACTCACATCCCCACTGTCTTCAACCAATCAACATACAGACAGACTGTTATGGGTATACTCAGTATCCTTTATAGTCAGGTTAAGACTCTGTCAGTACTCAGTCAGTACTCTTTTAGTACTCTTTTAGTACTCTATCAGTGCCAGTCTAAGTAAACTTGGCTCAGTATTATTTATTTCACCGTTTATACTGAGTCTAAAAAACCTAGGAGAAGGTCGCATCAGCTAAACTTTTCAATTGACCAATCAGAACACAGCTTACCAAATCGCGAAAGTTGACGTTCGCACATACATTTTGAACTTTTACCTAAAAAAAGTTTGTTCCAAAATGATGCCGAATTTTATTTTCCGTACAATCGCTTCCAAGAGATGCACATGGATTACCCCACAACAGTGAGAAAAATAGTGTGTTTGTCAATATTCAAGGATGTCAGCTTACAGAAGTATTAGCTAATGGTAACCATGTCATCAGGAAGCCCTAAGCATATCTACTGCAGGTCAAATATCTGTGTTTTATGCAGATTTTCGTTTGTTGAGCAGTCAGTGTCAGTGAGCGGGGAATATTGTAAGTCCCACCGAACCCTAAACAGTAGCCGTTGTCTGATTGGTCAAATCCGCCTGGCCATCTCGCGTTTGATTGGATGGTCATGGGTTGCTCAAAGGTTAGCTGATGCGACCTTCTACAAGGGTTTGTAAGACTCAGTATAGCAGTGTAACGAATAATACTGAGGTTAAGTTTGCTTAGACTGGTATCGGTGCCAGTACTGCTCTCTGCTGATATCAGGTGAACTTCATTCACAACTTTCACAGCATTATTGTATCTTTTGTGATTGTACTGTCAGTTTTGATCTATATTTCCAGTGCTGCCAAGGCAGGTAAGCACCAGGACCTAGGCTTCCCCAACAGCGCCTACGGGATGTCCAAGGTCGCGGTCACGGTGATGTCCTTCATCCAGGACAGAGACATCAGGAAGGACTCGAGAGAGGACATCGTCATAAATGCGGTGAGTGCCTTGCTTATTGTTTTGATAGGTGATCCATTATAATCAAACTGCTTTTCCTCTTGATCACAGACAGATCTGCAATTCGAGAACACAAATTAAGCCAAGAAATAAGCAATCTGAGCGGTGTAGTTTTCAGTTATCCTGTCCTTTAGTCATGTAAGACTGGATTAGGAAGTGAAACCAGAAAAAGCATTTTGAAAATGTACACCTGAAATTTTTTAAGTTAGTATGTCTACACCTTACTTTATGGTGTATTGCGGGCTAGGCACAGTACCATTAACAATTCCGAGAACTAAACGAATGATAAACTACTGGCATAAACAATTGTCAGGAATGGATACACTATCATGTGACTTGTTAACTGTTATCACATCAGATGTATCTTCTAACTATCAATCACCTTGGGTTAGCCATATTGAATCAATATTAAACAAGTCGTCTTTCATATGTATTACTGATGCCAAGCTTTTTTGACAGACAGTGGTTGGTTAGTATGATCGACACGTCTCCCCGTGACCAATTTTATCAATCATGGAACAGTTCATTTACTAACAGATCAAAAGGCTTTTACTATAAATATTACAAGAAATTACCTAAATTTGAAAAGTACCCTTACTTAAATTCGGAACTACATATCATAAACTACCAATTGATGAAGGCCACTGGACCAATACACCGAAAGAAATTAGAACTTGCAACCTTTGTAATTCATCAGCCATAGCAGACGATTTTCATAACATTTTTCGTTCTACATCGCTTGAAAGTCAAAGCAAAAATCTCATACTAATTAAATATACCAAAAATGCCAGCCTCCACTCTTTCAAATTACTCTTTTCTTCCAGTAAAAGAAAAGAACTTGTATAAATATTATAGCAACAAGAGTGCCATAGCCTTTCTCTATCTTGTTTGTACTGCCATCTTGCTCATATTGTATTATTATACCATGGAACAGTTCATTTACTAACAGATCAAAGGCTTTTACTATAAATATTACAAGAAATTACCTAAATTTGAAAAGCACCTTTATCTACCAAAATCTATCTCTTATTCCTTACTTAAATTTGGAATTACATATCATAAACTACCAATTGATGAAGGCCACTGGATACAATACACTGAAAGAAATAGAACTTGCAACCTTTGTAAGTCATCAGCCATAGCAGACTTGTAATTCACTCTTATGCCAATTTTGGTGGTCCTATGGAGAACAAACATATCCAGATTTTGGTTGGTCACATGTTGTTTTGTCAGTGCTGCCCGGGCTACGTGGACACAGACATGTCGAGTCACAAAGGGCCGAAGACCATCGATCAAGGTGAGCAGTTTTTTCAGGGATAACTCAGAAACACCAAGTACAAGACAATTAGAGATAGGCAGTGATGCAGTTGTGTCTTTGGCTTTTTTCTCTACATTTCCTTCTTTGTCATCAGGGGCAGTGGGGTAGCCTAGTGGTTAAAGCGTTCACTAGTCACTATGAAGACCTGGGTTCGATTCCTCACATGGGTACAATGTGTGAAGCCCATTTCTGGTGTGCCCTGCTGTGATATTGCTGGAATATTGCTAAAAGCGGCGTAAAACTAAACTCACTCACTCACTCTTTGTCATCAAATGACAAGAAAAATGTCATAATTTCACAAGTGGCGTAGATGTGAACCATTTGCCATTTGCTATTTGTACCAGGTGCAGACACCCCAGTGTATCTGGCTCTCCTTCCTCCAAACACCACATCCCCTAAAGGCAACTTCGTCTCAGACAGAACCATCAAGCAGTGGGAATGATCTGTTCCTAGAACCAGTATATGTGGATGCCTTGTGCTATATATGCAAACTTCCAATATATGTAGGATCCAATATCTGCAAAATTGCAGTATATGGATTGTTCTGGTCTATGAAGAGTTCCAGTATATAAACTTAGCTTCACATAGGCAGGGTGACAAGCCTCCAAGTAGTAGCCTTCTCACAAAATGTAGCCAACTGAACTATCGGACAAAATAGTATACATTTAAAAACTGGATCAGAACAAAATGACAAACAACTGCTACATTAATAGCCTGAAAACAGTTGTCTGACTTCTGCAGTCTTAACACTGCAATTATGGTCTCTTGTGTTTCCTTCGGCTTTCACCGCCATGAAACATGGGTGTATACTTGAATTTGCCCTGCAGTTTATATATATATACATATATATATATTTGATTATCTGCCCGTATATAGAGTTAACATAACATTACAAGGTGCACTATATTCAACTTGTCATGACATGCTAATGCTGATGGCTGATGAAGACTGTAATGGGGTCACGTGATTGCAGTCATTTTCCAGTGAATGTAAAAAGTTCAGCCATGACCCTCGAAGTGGACTTGTTTAACCTTCAGGAAATGTGGGGGAATCCCAATTACAGCTGACGGAATTCTGTCTTCACTCAAGTGATTCATTAAACAAAATCTTTTGGCGAAATTCATGCATTTACACTGGCCAAACAACCTTTCAAGGCAAGGGCGAAAATGGAATAAAACCTGTAAATGGCCAGGTTTGCTCACAGGTTGTTTTGCTTATGTTTTTTTGGTACAAAAATTATTATTATCATTATTATTATTCACTTGCTGTTTTTTTTCTATCCTTGTTCCACAAGTTTCATGACATCTGGTTTATCATGTTCCAATCTGCCGTTTACTGGCCATGTCATCAGAAGCAGTTGCCTTCTCCCTATTTCTTCCATTTTGTTGCCGTCTGACCTTTGCCATGATTGCTGCCTTTTGCCTTGGTTGCCACATCTTGCCCTGGATGGCAGAGTATTTGTGTACTTTGAAGTGATTGGCATTGTCGAGTCGATCATTGGTCATTTGTTTTCCAAGCTATCAAGTTAGCAACTATAGTAGTTTTGTGCTCATGGAACTATACATGTTTTTATCTTTTTTTAAAAAGTACATTGTACTTATTGCTTAAATGATGTGGAATGAACATCCTTTATGTTGCACAGTGATGATGATTGCATTTTCAGTTGACCCGCGATTATTCAGACATAGGCCGTTTCAAATCTTGTCCAGATAAACAAATTTCCAGTTACTGGTACCTGTTACTTCCACAGGCCCTTGTGTCTTTGCGAGGATAAAGATTTACAAAAAATATAAAAAACTTGAGATGACCACCAATTCGAAATGCCTGTGTAGATCCATGTTATTGATGTTTGTATTTGTAAGGTTTATGAAGGAATACTCATACCTCATTTTATAACATTAATATCGAAATATCGAAAGCATATTCATTGAATTTCCATGTATGGACATTCAATTATGGGTAATCAAATCAGTAACTGTTGTCAGTCAATGAACTGTTACTTGTGAGGATGTTTATTGGGTAGAACATCTCTATTGTTTGATAAAAATCTTGACACTTCAGTCCGGCTGTATTATGAGAGTGTTTATATTTATAGTGAAATGTTATTGGTCCAACTTGCCTAGCTTGCCATATATAATTTACATAATGAGTCAAGTTGGTTCAGAAAACCTAGGAGGTGGTGAGGTAGCCTAGTGGTTAAAGCATTCGCTCATCATGCAGAAGGCCCGGGTTCGATTCCCCACATGAGTTCAACGTGTGAATCCCATTTCTGGTGTCCCCCCTGTGATATTGCTGGAATATTGCTAAAAGCAGCATAAAACTATACTCTCACTCCCTCAGAAAACATAAACCCATGAGGCCAAGGACATAACAGACCAGCCATTTAGTTTTCAGAGAGGTTATTTTAATGAGAAATATATTTGTCACAGAAAATATTTGGGGAAAAATAATCATACTTGGTTTTTCTATTTGAAAAACAATTTGTTAGTCAAACATTACATGGTATATTGAAAATATATTAAGGCTTCATATTGAATTCAACTTTCATGACAAGGTATTTTTCTGGTTCATTCTGTTTGTCAGTTGATTCCTTGTCAATATTGTTTTCAGTTGTTCTATTTGTTCTATACAATACTTTTGTATGTTTTGCTATTGATACCGGTTTTTACATGAAGGAAATTTGATAAATTTGTTTGGATTTGTGTTGAACAGCTATTGCTAATAAAGTCTTGAATGCATACCAGTGTTGGAGTAATGTTGGAGTACCAGTAATGCCAGTAATGGCAGACGACCCGTGAAGGTCAGGGTTAGAATGAATCTTCTGTAACCCATGCTTGTCGTAAGAGGCTACTAACGGGATCGGGGGTCAAGCTCGCTGACTTGGTTGACACATGTCATCATGTCCCTGTTGCGTAGATCGATGCTCATGTTGTTGATCACTGGTTTGTCTGGTCCAGACTTGATTATTTACAGACCAACCCCAAATAGCAGGAATAATGCTGAGTGCAGTGTTAAACAATAAACCATCCATATTATAGGTAAGGGTGACTTGGACCAGACAGAAGATCTATATTCACCCAACATAAAGTGATGTTTAGTCATGAATGACAGAAGATTTACTGTGACAATGTGACAAAGGAATTAGCTGTAGATAAACCTGTATGTCACTGTACATGATTACATACTCTGGGTAACAGGTAATGAAAAGCAATTTAGACCTATCAAGATGCCTTCTCTCCACCAAGGGCTGTAAGGGACCATTCATTATTATGGCTCTGTTATCTCTGTGTGTGTGTGTGTCTCTCTGTGTGTGTGTGTGTGTGAGACACTGAACATGCTTCTCCATAAAAATCATCATCAAGGTCAAAAAAGCTTAAAGGACTCCTGTACCGTCTTCCACACAGCTCGATGCTCATGGTGTTGATCACTGGATTGTCTGGTTCAGACTCGATTATTTACAGACCGACCCCAAATAACTGAAATATTGCTGAGTGTGGCGTAAAACTAAACTCACTCACTGACTCTTCCACACAGCAGACAGTAGCTATAGGGTACATGCCTTCATACCAGTCAATCTCAGTCTCCCTATAGTAAGGCCTTATATTCATGAAGTCTCGATAGAGGTACGTGAAATACAGGATAATACACATTAGACTTAACCTGAATGCATAGTCTTTTAGAAAATACCTGTACGACACTGTCACCTTAATCCCTGGCAGAATACTACTATTACATATAAATAACCTGGAAGTACTAGGGTAGGGCTCTCTTTGTCGCTACATAGTCTTTGCTAACGCTGTTTCTAAAGCGTGACACGCCCCTGGGTAATGAGTTGGACCCGGGTACCCGTCTCAATACCCGGACCCGTTATGATCATGTGACCAATAGGTTAAACAATGTAATACGTTATTCTTTCATGATTTAAAGATTGTATTGTTTTAGACAAAGTAAATTTAGACATAATGTACAGTCACTCCTTTTGAATATAATACATGGTTTAAACATAATTGAAAAACTCGAAATTTTAGTCTCCGAGCTGGAGAATATATTGCTAATTTGATGTCAGGAATTATCATTACGGGTATCCGGGTAGGGTAGGGTAATAGGGGGTGGGGCACCCGGGTAGAAAATTTGGACCCGTCCCGGCCCAAGTAAGTGCCATACATTAACATTAACTTACGACTATCTTAGCGCTAAGAGAGCTTTGAAAATCTAGGCCCTGAGCTGCAATTAATAGTCTCTAGAAACATTGTGTAACCACATATATCGGTGAGTGTATACCGATTGCCTAGCCCAGTTATAAAATGATGAAAAATGTCGTCAGTGTCTTTTGTGTCCATCATTACAAGACTGTCACTACAAGACACTCCACACTGATGATAATATAAGTTGTTCACTGGTCACGAGGGGGATATGGGTTGATGAACCCTCTATGTTTGTTTATGTGCCCTGAGTATTTATCTCACCAAACACCTCAATATTAATTTTGAACTGTTAGAAGCACGAGTATTGGATCATAATATGGAGTACCGGAGTTAGGCAACAGTTCAATCCCATTTTCTGACACGAAGTACCAAACGAATTCCCACAGTTCGGCATTTCCAGCGGGTAACATAGAAAATGACACTCCACACTGATTATACATATTCACACCGGGCTATAGAGAGAGATCTAACACTGAAAATGCTTTTCATAGTTGAGTATACGTCGATAGGTATATGTGAGTATTACCCAGAACAGTAAACCTAAAGCCCTCCCGGTTCGGTAGTATCAGGGCGATGCCAATATTGTGACACATCTGGATATCTGAAGCTGTCACATTAAACAATTAATTAAACGATCATAATTTTGTAAACTTAAATTTAGAACCACCTTACGTCTGGGGACCCGTTGCAGGTTGTCCAAGGCATCAGACGCTGCGTGTGACGTCACAATTTAAATCATGCTACGTCATTTCCGCAACAGATCTGTGACTGCCAGTTCCACCAGACGACAATTGTTCAAAGGTAAAGTGTCCGAAAAGACCACCAGGAATTGGTTGGGCACAGAAGATGTCCGAGCTTGGCGACCATCAGCCTGGTTCCTGACCATACGGCTGGAACCAATATCCTGACGAAATATCCTCGTCCGCAGACATGCCAGATTCAACCATGCAGAGAGTCACGCTTCACATTGCACTTTGTCGATACACTCCTAGGCCAAATGTAGAGATAACATCATTATCAGGTAATATTATACACCAGGCCTTATCACCCATACTGCATATCCTGATCATGTTGAACACCAGTGCTTGTCACCGTCCATTAAACCATGCGGTTAATACTCATGCAGTTGGTCTATGAACATGTGGACACTGTTTCAACAGCGGGGTAAACCTTGTTTGTTTTCAGCAACCTGATACATTCTGTGTCTAGTTCCACATTGACAAGAATCTCTGGAGGGTGGGAGTTGTCATACCAATTACTGGATAACGCTTTTACTGCTGCTGAGAGATCCTAAAAGATAGGGACTTTCTAACATTTGGCCTAGGACTAGATAGCAGGCAACAGATGTCACAGGAGATGGGAACGTCATGCAGTGTTGTGTTCACAGGTTGACTTATTTGGAGGGGGCAGTGTTTTGGTGTGGGGAGCATTTTGTGCCAACGGTCGATCTCAGTTGATTGACTGTTCTGGTTCCTGCATATTTGTTTCTTCAAACTAAGGGGCTCACAACCTTTTATTCGCGATCTAAATATACAACCAGATGGTAGTGAGTGAGTGAATTTTTGCGCCGCATTTAGCAACATTCCAGCAACATCACGGCGGGGGGACACCAGAAATGGCCCTCACACATTGTACCCATGTGGGAAATCGAATCCGGGTCTTCGGCGTGACCAGCGAACGCTTTAACCACTAGGCTACCCCACCGCCCTTTAACCACATAGTACCAGGGACCTAATAATGAAGTATTATATGGTCCCAGGTGGTACAGCATATCATCAACCTGATTGCCCCACTAGGGGTCAAATCCTAGTGAGCCTGAGTGTCGCATGTGCGACAGGTGTATCTTCAGCCAGCAGCATTCCTTACCTGATCCACAATATCATGCCCAAGTGCCCAACTGACCCATGTGTTACTTAAGTTACAG
This sequence comes from Haliotis rubra, assembly GCF_003918875.1. Classification (NCBI taxonomy): domain Eukaryota; kingdom Metazoa; phylum Mollusca; class Gastropoda; order Lepetellida; family Haliotidae; genus Haliotis; species Haliotis rubra. Next base: position 787,736 of record NW_025766059.1, on the reverse strand, counting down.
ACAGCTGACCAGCACGACGCCCTTCTGCTGGTCACGGTAATCAACAGGCCAACTGCTGTTACACTGGCAACACTGAAAGTTTTGATATATTGCCGGTCTTTCTGCCATTCATGCTGCTACATGGTCCTGGACTTTCCAGTGGTGCAAAGCTAAGGTCCAACATGGAATCTGAACTCAAATAATAGCTGTTTTGCAGTTTGATTTTAATTTTGGCACAAACTACAACCTACCTATAGCTGGATGGAACATGTAAATTTCCCTGGAGTACATCATTCCACAGCTTATAGGCACAGGCAAATTGTAGCGCAAATAGGGTTGCGCAACAAAGAGAAAATGACCAGTCTTCTCATAAGCGACCGAAAAGAGCTCGCTTCGCTCTCATATGGGAAGACTGGTCATTTGTTCATATTTGTTTATGAACCAAACGCGTTTGAGAAACATTCTGTGACATTAAATATTTCAAGATCTCCAAGAACATACGTGTACGTGGTGGGAGATTTCAAACAGAACGTTATCAATTAAGTATTTTCAATTATTATATACAGCATTGACGAATACACACGTGTAGTTCAACATTTTAATTAAATGCTAAAGGCTCTAAAATGTTTGTGGTGATATATAAAATCATCACAACAGGCGCTCGTATGTCACAGTCCCACTTTTTAATCACGCTGAGCATATGATGTGACACAGATGGGAGTTTCTGCTGGTATATATGATATGACATAGATGGGACTGTCTGCTGGTGTATATAATATTCACGGAGAGAGCTCATTTCAGTACAGAATAGACTATGGATAGTCACAGGAAGGTAGCACTGGTAAGTTCAGATAGCGTTGGCAGAAAAGAACGCGGTGAAGATTTATTAATATTTCACGGTAAATTCACCTTTGGCGCTTCCCATCTATTTTTAGATAACACGCTGCATGGAGCTTTCAAAACTATCTGACGTCACTTAATAACCGATAATCAATGACGCACGTGGGTATTGCTTTTAGCAGTAATAGTTTGATTTTCGGTAAGGTAATGTAAAAGTTACATCCTATGCTGAAACGACTTTTCAAAATATCAGACTGCCGAATAATAGTATAATTCATAAAGAAAACGATGTAAATAACCACATATGAATGTGCAGTGGCGTATATATTTATCAGGATTATACAGGATTCAAAATTGCTTCTTATATACACACAGATACACACGGAAACACAGACACAAACACACACAAACAGACTCACATAATACGCACAAAGTTGCACACACAAAAACACACAGACACAGAAAAGTTACTGACACTATCTTGGACTTGACTATATAAGACCCAGGTAAAAATGTTTATCATCCAAAACTGTGTTCCACAGGAGATATCGCTTGTGTGAGATCAAACGATATCTCCTAGGAGATATCGTTTTGACAGTAGATTTTGTACAATGCCGTGACAATGCTATGACGTCATGTACTTGATGACGTCACAATACTATGACATCGCTGCACTGCAAGTCTAATGGCAGTACCATGTTCAGAGATGTACATTTTTCATTGAAAAATAATGAAGAGTGATTTTGGATGATAAATAGAATCTCACCCTCGTGTCTTCTGATATCAAATATATCAACACTCGTTGATAAAAGTAAAAATATCCTCGGCAAGCCTCGGATATTTGTAACTTTATCAACTCGTGTTGATATAATTGATATCAGAAGACACTTGGGTGAGATTCTCTATTTATTACCCACGAGGTCAACGTATGGGTAGTTGCATACTAATCTCGTACGTCACACGAGTGTCGTATCGCGTTGACCTGTGTCGTAACGACTTGACCTGAGATTCTAACGATTTGATTGGATAACCGATGACCTCTCAATTAGGTCACATTCTGTCGTAACGCTGTTTAATTGTGAGTCGAACTGAGACATTATATACGTCGAAAAACATAAACGCAATGTTTCCACCAGTGATGTTAGCCGAAAGAAGCAACTGGAAACCAAGAAACGAGGTGCTACGGAGTAGTTTACTGTAGGAGGCTGTACTAGGCGATGACAACTGACATGCATCGTGACGTCAGTTACCAAGGCAGTGACGTCATTACAGTGTGACGTCATGCAAATATTGTACTACAGTACAAAACTCTTCCGCAACATCTTTATGAAACCGGTTTCAGTTTGAAACCAAAAACATAAAAAAAATATGCTATTTTTAAGACGTGGGTAATAAATACAATACCACACTCGGTCTCATTACATACGAATTATACGAAACTCGTGAACTTCCTATGTTATCTGACCTCGCTTTCGCTCGGTCAGATACCATAGGAAGGACACTCGTTTCGTATAATTCGTATGTAATGAGACCTCGTGTAGTATTCTCTATATATAGTATGTGTATCGATATGTTTTGGACCTTAGGTTCACGATTCTCTTCCAGGTTACGGGGCGGCGGGGTAGCCTGGTGGTTAAGGCGTTCACTCGTCACGCTGAAGACCCGGGTTCAATCCCCGCGTGGGCACATTGTATGAAGACCATTTCTGGTGTCCCCCGCCGTGTTATTGCGGGAATATTGCTAAAAGCCGCGTAACACCATAATCACTCACTCACTCACTCTTCCAGGTTACTGGCTCCAACAAGGGTATTGGGTTCGCCGTCGTCAGGGCGTTGTGTAAGAGCTACGACGGGGACGTCTTCCTCACATGTAACTATTTATTATTGTTAATGTAGATGTGCCGGCCTGCCCTGAATTGTGAATTGTAATAAATGTAACCGAATGGTCTTAATTTAATTATTATTCATCGACAGCTCCGTAGATAGATCAGATAAATGAAAAGATATTCCTTACAAAAAGAATAAAGCCTGTTCTCACATGATAAAATCGTAGATCCAGATATGCTTTGGAGCTACTCTTGTTTCCAGTTTATCGGTATTTATGCATTTTATAACAATTTATTGAACATGTTGTGGTGATGTGCTTAAAAGAGGCATCTGTTATATTTTCACTCTTATCTCTTGCACTTGTACGACATTTTTTACCTCCAGTAAGCCTTCTATAACATTTCAGGAAAAGTCCAGTAAGCCTTGCCTCAATCACCGTCATAATGATATGTAGTAAGTTCCTACTTGTTTACCTAGACTAAAGAAGGTTCTTCTCTAATATGTTCCCACATTTACACACTTGCCTCCCCTTGATACACCAGGATAATGGGCTCTAATCCTGTCTTCGCAACATTTTCAGTTTCCCTTTTCAGTCTGAACAAGGATTTTGACAATATTTGAAATGGTTTGACTTCATCTTCCTCCTCAGCTCGGGATGAAGGTCGTGGCCAGGCCGCCATTGCTGACCTAAACAAGGAAGGCCTAAAGCCCAAGTTCAGTCAGCTGGACATCAACGACCGGTCAAGCATAGAGCGGCTGAAGTCCTTCCTACTGTCCACCTACGGGGGATTAGATGTTCTGGTCAACAATGCCGCAATAGCATGCAAGGTATAACACCGATCATGTTTAATCGGTACCAGGCAGACTTCATTCAGGTCAGACTATCACCTATGGTTTGTCTGGTCCAGACGTATGAAGTCATTGTCGTCGGTAATCTTGCTGGTTAATTGCTGATTCTAGCAAACTTCACTTGCTGTCCAACATTCTGAATGCATGACATGCAGTTATCATGGTTATCACAGAGTTTCTTCCAAGTAGTTGTCAGGAAAGTATCACAGCGTTTGTGTATATTGCATTCGTAACTACTCGCCTCTTTCCGTGAGCCGGAATGACACGAGTAGTTACGAATGTGTATATTGAGTTGGACAGACACATTAAACGTAGCCAAAGCTTGAAACCTCTGGTGATGCTCTTCTTGATGGGTGAACAGTAAACTGATATTAGTTCTACATCAGAATGTTGATATACAATATAATACTGTTTCCATCATCAAGTTCATATGATAACCGGGTTAGAATGAACCTTCAGTAACCCATGCTTGTCGTAAGAGGCGACTAACGGGATCGGGTGGTCAGGCTCGCTGACTGGGTTGACACATGTCATCGTATCCCAATTGCGTAGATCGATGTTCATGCTGTTGATCACTGGATTGTCTGGTCCAGATTCGATTATTTACAGACCGCCACCATATAGCTGGAATGTTGCTGAGTGCGGCGTAAAACTCAAACATATTGCATTTGTAAGAGAATGGTTTAAAGCGTTTGCTCGTCACGCCGAAGACCCTAGAACCCACATGTACCAATATGTGAGTCCCACTTTTGGTGTTCGATGCCATGATTTTGCTTGACTGGAATATGGCAACAACAAAAGACGGCGGCGTCCACCCATACTCACGCACGCATTTGCTTCAAAATTCGCGCGAAAATAAAGACCTTAAAGTACAAACCATTTTGTTGGACACATCTTTGGTGTATAACAACATAAAATCAAATGGGCACAATAAACACCAGACTAATATCCTAGGTTATTTCAGGAAACCGACCCATTACCTTTCTCGGAGAGAGTTGATCCTATATGTAAAACCAATTTCTCGGCCACCCTTGATGTCTGCCGTATTCTCTTCCCTCTGCTTCGACCTCATGCCAGGTGAGACACAACAAGACATATCTTTATTTATTACTTATGGCGGGTACAACACAGCACATCAGCTCACTTGAAGGGTTGTTGTGATATATTGTACCTGCCTACGACACAACAAACCAGCTACCCCTTGTTATTGATACATGTACCATCTACCCCTTGTTATTGATATATGTACAGCTGCCCCCTGTTATTGATGCATGTACAGCTGCCCCTTGTTATTGATGTATGTACAGCTGCCGCTTGTTATTGATATATGTACAGCTGCCCCTTGTCATTGATATATGCACAGCTGCCCCTTGTCATTGATATATGTACTGCTGCCCCTTGTTATTGATATATTTATACAGCTGCCCCTTGTCATTGATATATGCACAGCTGCCTCTTGTTATTGATACAAGTACATATGCCCTTTCTTATTGATATTTGCACAGCTGCCCCTTGTTATTGATACATGTACAGCTGCCTCTTGTTATTGATACAAGTACATATGCCCTTTCTTATTGATACATGTACATTTGCCCCTTGTTATTGATACATGTACATTTGCCCCTTGTTATTGATACATGTACAGGTGCCCCTTGTTATTGATACATGTACAGGTGCCCCTTCTATTGTGTTGGCAGGGTTGTGAACGTCTCCAGCATGCACTCTCAGACTGCTATCACGAAATGTTCTCCAGCCATTCAGGGTCGCTTCAAGGACCCCAGCCTGACCATGGACGGTCTTGAGAAGATCATGCAGGAGTTTGTAGAGTAAGTCTGAGAACATATGAGGTGAACTGACATGGGGCTTAACATAAAACTGTTAACTGTAATGCATGCAAGTGCGCGTGTGATGTTTGCGTGCGTGCATGTTTGCGTGCGTGCATGCGTGCGTGCGTGTGTGCGTGTGTGTGTGTGTGTGTGTGTGTGTGTATGTGTGTGTGTGTGTGCTGTGCTCTGTGTGTGTGTGTGTGTGCGTGTGTGTGTGTGTGTGTGTGTGTGTGTGCATGTGTCTGCTTGTATGTATCCAGAAATATGTGGGTTACAAATGCTTGCTCTTGTTTTCTCTGGCGGGGTAACTACCTTGTATGTCAGTTAAAAAACGATCAGCGCCAAGTAAGATTTTATTGGTACTGGTATTGGGTATTGAAACGTTGGTGCTTCACAAAAAGCAGAAATATTACAGACATTAGGGCTTATCAATATCAGTTGGATTCAAGAGGTCAAAGGTCCTTGTCACTGTTTGCTTACATTGCCATTTGGTGTGTGTGCATTAAGTAAGGTTTAACAATTATTAATTGTTTCAAGCAAATTGTATTCCTCTTCATCTTGAATAGTCAAAGCTATCATGTCAGAGCTACATGTACAGAAACCATGTTTTAAGCTTTAGTACTATATATATGCAATAGAGCAAAAGCATGCTCATTGAAATCCTGTCTGATGTTTGCAAGTATGGTCAGTATATGCCCGCGCGACCTGGCAGTCATTGTGGGAGTCACATTATGGATGTTTATCAAAGTTATGTTGTCAGTATATTTGAATGTGCTAAACTTGTAAAACTCAAAGACGATGGTCCATTCAGCAGACACGTCCACAAGGATACGTTCAGAACACTTCAACGGGTCCATGAAGAGCCCAAAATATCAGAATCCAGAGCATACAACTGCAGTAGTCCATATATAATAGGCAAACGCAAGAGGTCCATGAAAAACAGTCACTACGGTTCAGTCAGGTCACACAAACACCAGGGTATGTGCAGAACAGTCACTACGATTCAGTCAGGTCACACTAACACTAGGGTCCATGCAGAACAGTCACTACGATTCATTCAGGTCACACAAACACTAGGGTCCATGCAGAACAGTCACTACGATTCAATCAGGTCACACTAACACTAGAGTCCATGCAGAACAGTCACTACGACTCAGTCAGATCACACAAACACTAGGGTCCATGCAGAACAGTCACTACGATTCAATCAGATCACACAAACACTAGGGTCCATGCAGAACAGTCACTACGATTCAATCAGGTCACACTAACACTAGGGTCCATGCAGAACAGTCACTACGATTCAATCAGGTCACACAAACACCAGGGCATGTGCAGAACAGTCACTACGATTCAGTCAGATCACACTAACACTAGGGTCCATGCAGAACAGTCACTACGATTCAGTCAGATCACACAAACACTAGGGTCCATGCAGAACAGTCACTACGATTCAGTCAGATCACACAAACACTAGGGTATGTGCAGAACAGTCACTACGATTCAGTCAGATCACACAAACACTACGGTCCATGCAGAACAGTCACTACGATTCAATCAGGTCACACAAACACTAGGGTATGTGCAGAACAATAACTACGATTCAATCAGATCACACTAACACTAGGGACCATGCAGAACAGTCACTACGATTCAATCAGATCACACAAACACTAGGGTATGTGCAGAACAGTCACTACGATTCAATCAGGTCACACAAACACTAGGGTATGTGCAGAACAGTCACTACGATTCAATCAGATCACACAAACACTAGGGTCCATGCAGAACAGTCACTACGATTCAATCAGGTCACACAAACACTAGGGTATGTGCAGAACAGTAACTACGATTCAGTCAGGTCACACAAACACTACGGTCCATGCAGAACAGTCACTACGATTCAATCAGGTCACACAAACACTAGGGTATGTGCAGAACAATAACTACGATTCAATCAGATCACACAAACACTAGGGACCATGCAGAACAGTCACTACGATTCAATCAGATCACACAAACACCAGGGTATGTGCAGAACAGTCACTACGATTCAATCAGATCACACAGACACTAGGGTATGTGCAGAACAGTCACTACGATTCAATCAGATCACACTAACACTAGGGTCCATGCAGAACAGTCACTACGATTCAATCAGGTCACACAAACACTAGGGTATGTGCAGAACAATAACTACGATTCAGTCAGGTCACACACTAGGCATGTGCAGAACAGTCACTACGATTCAATCAGATCACACAAACACCAGGGTATGTGCAGAACAGTCACTACGATTCAATCAGATCACACAAACACCAGGGTATGTGCAGAACAGTCACTACGATTCAATCAGGTCACACAAACACTAGGGGTCCATGCAGAACAGTCACTACGATTCAATCAGGTCACACAAACACTAGGGTCCATGCATAACAGTCACTACGATTCAATCAGATCACACAAACACTACGGTCCATGCAGAACAGTCACTACGATTCAATCAGGTCACACAAACACTAGGGTCCATGCATAACAGTCACTACGATTCAATCAGGTCACACTAACACTAGGGTCCATGCATAACAGTCACTACGATTCAATCAGATCACACAAACACTACGGTCCGGGCAGAACAGTCACTACGATTCAGTCAGATCACACAAACACTAGGGTCCATGCATAACAGTCACTACGATTCAATCAGATCACACAAACACTACGGTCCATGCATAACAGTCACTATGATTCAATCAGGTCACACTAACACTACGGTCCATGCATAACAGTCACTACGATTCAATCAGGTCACACAAACACTACGGTCCATGCAGAACAGTCACTATGATTCAATCAGGTCACACAAACACTACGGTCCATTCATAACAGTCACTACGATTCAATCAGGTCACACAAACACTACGGTCCATGCATAACAGTCACTACGATTCAATCAGATCACACAAACACTACGGTCCATGCACAACAGTCACTACGATTCAATCAGGTCACACAAACACTACGGTCCATGCATAACAGTCACTACGATTCAATCAGGTCACACAAACACTAGGGTATGTGCAGAACAATAACTACGATTCAGTCAGGTCACACAAACACTAGGTATGTGCAGAACAGTCACTACGATTCAATCACATCACACAAACACCAGGGTATGTGCAGAACAGTCACTACGATTCAATCAGATCACACAAACACCAGGGTATGTGCAGAACAGTCACTACGATTCAATCAGATCACACAAACACCAGGGTATGTGCAGAACAGACACTACGATTCAATCAGATCACACAGACACTAGGGTATGTGCAGAACAGTCACTACGATTCAAATCAGATCACACTAACACACTAGGGTCCAGAACAGTCACTACGATTCAATCAGGTCACACAAACACTAGGGTATGTGCAGAACAATAACTACGATTCAGTCAGGTCACACACTAGGCATGTGCAGAACAGTCACTAACGGTCGATTCAATCAGATCACACAAACACCAGGGTATGTGCAGAACAGTCACTACGATTCAATCAGATCACACAAACAACACTTCAGGGTATGTGCAGAACAGTCACTACGATTCAATCAGGTCACACAAACACTAGGGGTCCATGCAGAACAGTCACTACGATTCAATCAGGTCACACAAACACTAGGGTCCATGCATAACAGTCACTACGATTCAATCAGATCACACAAACACTACGGTCCGGGCAGAACAGTCACTACGATTCAATCAGGTCACACAAACACTAGGGTCCATGCATAACAGTCACTTCGATTCAATCAGGTCACACTAACACTACGGTCCATGCATAACAGTCACTACGATTCAATCAGATCACACAAACACTACGGTCCGGCAGAACAGTCACTCACGATTCAGTCAGATCACACAAACACTAGGGTCCATGCATAACAGTCACTCACGATTCAATCAGATCACACAAACACCACGGTCCATGCATAACAGTCACTATGATTCAATCAGGTCACACTAACACTACGGTCCATGCATAACAGTCACTACGATTCAATCAGGTCACACAAACACTACGGTCCATGCAGAACAGTCACTATGATTCAATCAGGTCACACAAACACTACGGTCCATTCATAACAGTCACTACGATTCAATCAGGTCACACAAACACTACGGTCCATGCATAACAGTCACTACGATTCAATCAGATCACACAAACACTACGGTCCATGCACAACAGTCACTACGATTCAATCAGGTCACACAAACACTACGGTCCATGCATAACAGTCACTACGATTCAATCAGGTCACACAAACACTAGGGTATGTGCAGAACAATAACTACGATTCAGTCAGGTCACACAAACACTAGGTATGTGCAGAACAGTCACTACCATTCAATCACATCACACAAACACCAGGGTATGTGCAGAACAGTCACTACGATTCAATCAGGTCACACAAACACTAACACTAGGGTATGTGCAGAACAGTACGATTCAATCACAGGTCACACAGATTCAAACACCAGGGTCAGATTCAATCAGATCACACAAACACTAGGGTCCATGCAGAACAGTCACGAGACTCAACGGAATACACAAACACTATGAAGAACAGTCACTACTTATTCAATCAGATCACACAAACACTCGGTCCCATACAGAACAGTAACTCTGATTCAATCAGGTCACACAGGTCCATGCACAGTCACTTCACGATTCAATCAGGTCCACACAAACACTAGGGTATGTGCAGAACAGTCACTACGATTCAATCAGATCACACAAACACCAGGGTCCATGCAGAACAGTCACTAATGATTCAGGTCAGATCACACAAACACTAGGGTCCATGCAGAACAGTCATTCAATCAGGTCACACAAACACTAACATAACAGTCTAACACCACACGGTCCATGCATAACAATCTCACCACGATCCAATCAGGTGACACGAAACACTAGAATTGTATGTGATTCAGAACAATAACATGAACACGATTCAATCAGGTCACGCAAACACTCAGGTCCGTATGCAGAACAATAACTCACGATTCAGTCAGGTCACACAAACACTAGGTATGTGCAGAACAGTCACTACGATTCAATCAGATCAATACAAACACCAGGGTATGTGTCAGAACAGTCACACAAACACTACTGGGTCCATGCATAACAGTCACTCTGATTCAATCCAGATCAGTCATTCAATCAAGATACACAAACACTAGGGTATGTGCAGAACAGTCACTACGATTCAATCAGATCACACACTAACACTAGGGTCCATGCAGAACAGTCACTACGATTCAATCAGGTCACACAAACACTAGGGTATGTGCAGAACAATAACTACTTTATTTCAGTCAGGTCACACAAACACTAGGCATGTGCAGAACAGTCACTACGATTCAATCCAGATCACACAAACACCAGGGTATGTGCAGAACAGTCACTACGATTCAATCAGATCACACAAACACCAGGGTATGTGCGGAACAGTCACTACGATTCAATCAGATCACACAAACACCAGGGTATGTGCAGAACAGTCACTACGATTCAATCAGATCACACAAACACCAGGGTATGTGCAGAACAGTCACTACGATTCAATCAGGATCACACAAAAACACTAGGGTCCATGCAGAACAGTCACCACGATTCAATCAGGTCACACAAACACTAGGGTCCATGCAGAACAGTCACTACGATTCAATCAGATCACACAAACACTAGGGTCCATGCAGAACAGTCACTACGATTCAATCAGGTCACACAAACACTAGGGTCCATGCAGAACAGTCACTACGATTCAATCAGGTCACACAAACACTACGGTCCATGCATAACAGTCACTACGATTCAATCAGATCACACAAACACTACGGTCCATGCAGAACAGTCACTACGATTCAATCAGATCACACAAACACTAGGGTCCATGCATAACAGTCACTACGATTCAATCAGATCACACAAACACTACGGTCCATGCATAACAGTCACTACGATTCAATCAGGTCACACTAACACTACGGTCCATGCATAACAGTCACTACGATTCAATCAGATCACACAAACACTACCGTGGTCCGGGGAGAACGGTCACTACGATTCAATCAGGTCACACAAACACTACGGTCCATGCAGAACAGTCACTATGATTCAATCAGGTCACACAAACACTACGGTCCATTCATAACAGTCACTACGATTCAATCAGGTCACACAAACACTACGGTCCATGCATAACAGTCACTACGATTCAATCAGATCACACAAACACTACGGTCCATGCAGAATCAGTCACTACGATTCAATCAGGTCACACAAACACTACGGTCCATGCATAACAGTCACTACGATTCAATCAGGTCACACTAACACTACGGTCCATGCATAACAGTCACTACGATTTAATCAGGTCACACAAACACTACGGTCCATGAAGAACAGTCCCTACGATTCAGTCAGATCACACAAACACTAGGGTCCAACAGAACTGTCACTACGATTCAATCAGGTCACACTAACACTACGGTCCATGCAGAACAGTCACTACGATTCAATCAGATCACACAAACACTACGGTCCGGGCAGAACGGTCACTACGATTCAGTCAGATCACACAAACACTACGGTCCATGAAGAACAGTCCCTACGATTCAGTCAGATCACACAAACACTAGGGTCCAACAGAACAGTCACTACGATTCAATCAGGTCACACAAACACTACGGTCCATGAAGAACAGTCACTACGATTCAGTCAGATCACACAAACACTAGGGTCCAACAGAACAGTCACTACGATTCAGTCAGGTCACACAAACACTAGGGTCCATGCATAACAGTCACTACGATTCAGTCAGATCACACAACACTAGGGTCCAACAGAACAGTCACTACGATTCAGTCAGGTCACACAAACACTAGGGTCCATGCATAACAGTCACTACGATTCAGTCAGATCACACAACACTAGGGTCCAACAGAACAGTCACTACGATTCAGTCAGGTCACACAAACACTACGGTCCATGAAAAACAAACTCAGTTCACGTGTAACACAAAAACGTTGCTTATTCAGACGCAAGCGTTTCCCCATGTTGACCGGATAAATGAATATCCGGATATCTGAATCTCCTAAAAGTAACCTCCCCTTCGCAAATTTTCAAAGGCGAAACAAGTTGCAGAATGTTGTTTGGTTGGTTTGTTGTTTAACACCGCACTCAGCAATATTCCAGCTATATGGCGGCGGTCTGTAAACAATCGAGGCTGGACCAGACAATCCAGTGATCAACAGCACGAACATCGATCTACACAATTGGGATACGATGACATGTGTTAGCCAAGTCAGCGAGCCTGACCACCCAATCCCGTTAGTCGCCTCTTACGACAAGGGTAACTGAAGATCAATTCTAGCCCGGAGTATCTTCACGGGTAGTTGTATACCGCTTCACATCAGTATTGTGTGTAAGTTCAACAGTGGCATTGTGTCCTTTCAGGTGAACGAATGAATGAAAACAAACCAGGTCGATGCAAACGTAAAATTGAGATAACACATCGCGAGAAAAGATATTAAATTGAATTTCCTACATTGCTTTCCATTTTTAATATTTGCATGATAAAAATACCGTATACATGTAATTTCCTGTAAAGCAATAAAACACACAGAATGTTAATGCAATAAACTGTACAAATAAATTATATCAAAATTAATATAATTCAATATCGTGTTAATTTAGTTTCAGCATTTAGAATATATATTTGAAATAGATATTAACCACGATAACGTAATTATGTAACTGTAACCATTAATAAGTAACAAATACAAGATAACAGATTGCAAACGTAAGAAAAACGATGAACATTTTTATATCAAATATATGTAATAACATGATTATATCAACCTTTCGATACCTTCCCTTTGATGTTGCATGCCGGATCAAGAATAGCAAAACAAACATCGTCAAGCGTGGACACTGTCAGACATTTGTGTTTATTACCCATACGGGTGAGGAGATCCCGTGTAATATCTTTTTGATATTTGCACAATGTGCAATTTAGTGATTCTCGACGTTGATTGGTTGATCGTATATTTGTACATTTTCATTGGATGCCGGAACTACTTTCACACACTACGTTCATTCATAAAGTTCATTCATTAAGGTTAAAGAATATGAAGTTTCATCGAATTATTGATAAATTGACATTATGTAATGTAATCACACATTCCGAGATCTAAAAAAAACCCATTAAGGTTAAAGAATATGAATATTCTTTTTATTAGACATTATTATTTTGGAATAAAACTGCGTTATTAATAGTAGTCTTTTTAAATTATATAATCTTTAAAAAACCCACCAAAACAATCGTTTGCATTGTTTGTAAACAAACATGGCCGCCGTTAGGCTAACCCCGATCAAGGTCACTTACCTAGTTAAAGTTGACGGTGACCAAATAGGAAGAGTGATAAGAATTTTACAGCCCTTAAATTCCCAAAACATGTTTGTTGTTGAAACTGAATTCGGGGAAATAGAAACAGCAAGATACCGACTAAAGATGTTATCTGAAAGTGTAACAAGTAAGTCGGACACGGCGTCCATGCCATCGAACCAGAAAACAGCTCCTTTCTTACCGGAATCAGTGCTAAATGTTCTTCAAGATGACTTTTTATATCCATGCATTCCTAATCAATCCGAGAGGTTGGTCCCAGTAGCCGATGCAGAGATTGACACATTTCATAGACTCGGATTCCGACTAGAGTTATCCTTCTTGGAACTGCTGTACTCTACTAAGACGAGAGTGTAACACGCCTTCCACAGAACAAAATGTTGTTTAATCTTCAAACTTGTCGAGTTTCTTGACAGAAAACCTTTTCTATATGTATTCGTGGGATGGTTGTCTTTTAGATTTCCCAACTTTTAACCGTTGACTTTCCCAAAAATTGACAGGTTTTTGCCAGAGTGTGTTTCAACACTACACCGTCACCCGTCACTAGAAAACACGTCAGTCGTGAATGAACGATGTTCCGTCGCACTGACTTGATCGAATAAATGTTTAGCTCTTATTAAGTTCAATGATATATTTAAAAGATCATTTTTATCATATTAACAACCGTTAATTAATTATTCCAGGCATAATAATTTTGTTTGTATTTTAAAGCGATTTTTATGATGTACTATTTCCATAGCTTGAAGTTATGTTATTACCGCTGGAGAAGTTAGGTTTAATACGCGCATGAATACGAATCAGCTGTTTAAGGTCACAAGTCCTGTCTCCGGGTGGTTTTATTTCGTGGTTCTTCCTTTTACTAAATTACATTATGGGTAATAAATAGAATAACCAACTCGGTACAGTGATTACGGGAAATATGCCCTCGTTAAAATAATGTTCAGTGCCTCGCCAAGGCTCGGCACTGTGAACATTATTTCAACTCGGGCATATTTCCCGTAATCACTCGTACCGAGTTGGTTATTCTCTAAATGTTGCACTGCTGATAATGAGGTAAGGTTCCGTAAGTTCGACCTTGGATGCGTGTATAAACAAACTGGTCGGTTTGGAGGGGTATGGCGTTTAGGTCGACTAGTTTTAGACAATGGGCAGTCAATGTTTTCACAACAAAACAGTTAATGCTAAAATGTTCACCGGATCATAACTGAACAAGGATCATGTTGCAAAATGTCATTATTATTTGTGCATTCATTGGTGCAGTAATTGTTATACATATAAATAAAGTTGATACATAACATAAGTTTACATGTGTTACATATATAAAGTTGACAGTCGTCTTTAAATAAAATAATATACAATACATAATATAATTTGACATGTTTTACATATATAGTTCATAGCACTAGAATTTAACCGAACCAAGAATCACGAGCTTAAGAACTTAACAGAATAGGAGGCATCGTCTAGGTACTGTATGAGTGTCCGGTCGTTTCTTGCAAGCTTGAACTTTAGTGTGTCCAATCGTCGCTCAAAATCTCTGTATTTCTTCTTCTTGGGGGGCAGTCTTTTGCCGGCATTATATTGAAGCATCTTGGCCTCATTCAGACCCTGTTCGTCTGCCAAGAACTTGGCCATCTCGAAGAAGTTGGGATGCTGTTTTCCCACCACCTTCTTCAGACGTCCATGCCAACCCTCGAGGTTGCTGTTCGTTCGAGGAACGTCAGTGTTGAAATGGTACCAGCTGCCTATTTCCAGGTCCCCTTCAATCCACTGGGATGTGACGTAGTCAGCCACCTGATTCACTCTCTGCTCTTGAGGCATATCCGCCAAGACATCCCGTCAGACGTCTTCTACTTATAGCGTTTATGTCAGAAATTGAATAACTCACCAGTAAGCAACATAATCAAACTCATTGAGTGAGATTCACTCACTCTCTTGTACACATGCCATATTTCGTTTCCTGAGTGAACACATTTCACATTTTGTAGAATGCCAGTGTCATAATCCCTTAATACAACACTGTTGTCACAACATCAAACATCAAAGCATTTTCACCTCGACCCAAAGATCGAACTTACGGGACTACCCCGATAATTACAACACTGTGCGACTCCACAAAACAGATTTCTGGGTAATGGAAGCATTTTATGAAGTATTTTGTTTCACGTAAATACCGTCCGTTTAGCGAGGTTTCCAGATATATGGGGTCCGGATAAGTGGGGTTTTCCTACAGTCCATGCAAAGCCACACGCTGGGATCTTACCGTGAAGATCCAGCAGCAAATGATGCTTCTCGCAAGTGGTTACTAACGGGATCGGGTGGTCAGGCTTGCTGACTTGGTTCACACATGGCGTCGTATTCCGACTTGCGGAGATCGGTGGTTGATCACTGGATTGTCTGGTCCAGAATCGATTATTTACAGACCATCTATCCAACCATTCAAACCTACATCTATATTTCCAGTGCTGCTAAGGCGGGCAATCACAAGGACCAGGGGTTCACCGACATGGCCTACGGGATGTCCAAGATCGGGGTCACGGTGATGTCCTTCATCCAGGACAGAGACATCAGGAAGGACTCCAGAGAGGACATCGTCATAAATGCGGTGAGCGCCTTGCTCGATGTTTTAGATAACGGATTCCCGTTAACCATTATACCACGACAGATGTTCAGCTGGAAACACACAGTAGCATCAACAGCACAGCAAATAAATCCGTCATTATTAGAAGCACAAAATATTCAAGAACTTTACACAAACCTGTCTGTTCTAACCCAGATGATTATTATTAACAGTAAATAGACAAACAGATGATGTTATGTTAATTGGGCATCACGGTGATGATGATGATGATGATGATGATAATTTTCAGTGCACTCCTGGATATGTCGCAACTGACATGACCAGCCACAAAGGAACGAAGACCATCGATGAAGGTGACATTTGTACAAACATTTATCAAACATAACCTATAGCTTCATCAACCACGATGCCCAGTAACATGTAACTTGCCCTGCTGTTGGTGAAATATGCTTGACTTAGCAAACAATCATCAGCGATGTCATCTTCAAACCTGATGAATCAACTCAGGTTAAAATGTCCACAAACTTCAGGAACCCATCACTTGGTTGACACATGTCATCGGTTCACGCACAGTAGTCTGAGTCTTGTTACGGTGTTGATTTTGCCTTTACAAAATTAAAAGTGTAATTTCTAATGGATCAATTATGGAAATTTGCAGAAACCTCAAAGGAAAATTAGTGTAGATTAATGTTTTCATGTCATACAGGAGGAAAATTCTGAAGACAGATTTCATTCATATTTTAGTGTTAGAACACCAACCAAATCTTGGATTATATCTCCAAGAACAAAGAACAGTGTCAGTATTACCTGTTGAAAGCTATGGAAGAAATTTTTCAGAGGTAGGGAAAAGATGGAGACTGGTTTTCTCTTAGGTATTGGTTTCTGTTCAGAACTGAACACCATATAGTGTGTAGAAAGTGTCACAAAGAAAATCAAGCAATTAAAACTAAATTAGAACGCCTAAAAAGCAAATGAAACCAAGCAGAAGATCTCGATTTGCCATTTTGAACTTGGGAACTAACGTTCCGAGCTGTCAGCGGTCATTATTAATCAGAAATGGAAAGGCCGATGGTGACAACATCCAGAGAATGTGTAGGGGAGCTTATCTAGACTTGCCTCTTGGAAGGATAGAATTACTATACATACATGGGCTCAGCATTCAGTACAGCCTTGGAGCAAGGCTACTCCTGTTTATACCCGGGGATATGTTCTGACATATGATTTGATAACACTGAATGTCATGGTAACTAGCCTTGAACTCAGTATAAAAAAGTCATTGTGTATTGATGAATGGCATTGGGGATGGATTATCTCTAAAACACATTTTCCATCAACTTTTCGGTGCCCTCAATATGAGGTCAAGGTCACGAGCAATTTTGAATCATGGCTTAAACTTTTTATGTAATTATGGATTCTTACATTAAAAAATAAATAACAATCCTAATAACATGTAACAGGGTGAGATGACGGCCAAGACGTACGTGTAGAGTAGATATTCCAAAAAGCTTGTCATTAATAGATATATAAATAACATCTCATAAAGTGTTATGTCCATGATTATTGTGAGGGTTCTCGATTGATGAAGGTCAAGGTCAGTCGAAACTATAACAACAAAGAACACTTCATTTGATTTTAATGATAAATTGTCCAGAATTACTCTCTTCTAAACCTTCACTGTATGTTTTTGTATGACGGAAGACTGCAGTTTATCAAACAATTGCTTCTTTCAAATTTGCCTCAGATTCATACCAGTACGGATCCGTGAAGATCCGGGTTAGAATCGGTCATCAGTAACCCATACTTGTCGTAAGAGGCGACTAACGAGATCGGGTGGTCTGGTTCGCTGACTTGTATCCCAGTTGCATAGATCAATGCTCATGCTGTTGATCACTGGATTATCTGGTCCAGACTCGCCGCCATATAGCTGGAATATTGCTGAGCGTGGCGTTAAACACCAAACCAACCAACCATACCAGTGTTGGAACAACTTACATTTTATACCAGCACACATTCTGTTAAGATCAATATATGTACGTTTATTTAACATTTATATATTATGTAAGGGATACATACATATTTTATTGATACAAGAAAGAGAAACTGTGATGTGGTAGACAAATACGTATTATTGTCACAAATACATCATAGAATAAAGGTGAGCTTCTGTACCTCTGGTACTCCACCTTCTTGTTACCAATACAAGTTGACATTCTGCTTCTACCTATTGTGACGTGTTCTTCCAGGTGCTGACACCCTGGTTTACCTGGCTCTCCTTCCCCAAAACACCACCTCTCCTAGAGGAAACTTTGTCAAGGACAGAACAATCCAGAACTGGGGATAACATCTTCTAGTTCCAGAAGCTGATGTACATAATGTCACCATGTGGTATAGTTCCCTGGTACCATCCCTGGGTCAAAAGAACTGTTTTCTTGTTTTAGGGACCATGCTTCCTCATCCTATCAGTATTTGGGTCACTGTCAAGAAATAAACATTTGGCTGTGCAGATAACTACTGTTTTTGTCATGTGTACTGGGAATGTCAGGAGACACACAAATCTTTTGGAAAACTTACAAAACTGGCTGAACAATTTATACCCTCGTCCATCGCTATTATCAAAACATATGGTTTGGTTTGGTACTCTACATCGAAATATATTACTAAATCGCATCATCATTGCGGCAAAAAAGACATATTTGCATATGCAGTATTAAGAATATGCATCCAAATTTATTTATAAAAAAACCCCTCATATATGCACACACACAAAAAATAAATAAAATAAAACATTTTAATCATAAATGGGTCCTTCTCTTCCCAGTACTTTGATGACTTTAAAATCTATCTAAACATACCTGACATCATCTTTCTCTTTTATTGACTGATATATGTTTATGGGAAGAGAAAGACCCATTTATGATTAAACGGTTTTATTTACTTTTTTATTTTTATTTTATTTTTTTATTAATATGACACCCGTGAAGGTCCGGGTTAGAATATTGGCCTTTAGTAACCCATGCTTGTCGTAAGAGGCGACTAACGGGATCGGTTGGTCAGGCTCGCTGACTTGGTTGACACATGTCATCGGTTCCCAATTGCGCAGATCGATGCTCATGCTGTTGATCACTGGATTGTCTGATCCAGACTCGAGTATTTACAGACCGCCGCCATATAGCGGGAATATTGCTGAGTGTGGCTTCAAACTAAACTCATTCACTCACTCATTTATTAACATGATATTGACATAATACCTGTACATCATTTATTTGTATGTACCACAGTTTTGTACATATTACATTGTAATCTTGGGAACCAATAAACACAATGCTTTCGTATAGCGTAAGATATCATGAGCAAGTGGAGATTACTGGGCAACCAAACCTTTGAAGGTAAAGGTTTGGTTTCTTTGAGTGGCATTCAGAAACTGGTATGATGAACAGGTACGATGTATGTTATGGATAGACAACTTCTTATTGCAATGGATGTGACGTTTCGGGGTAGATGCTAACACCGTTAACAAGCAAGTTGTCTATCCATAACATAAATCGTCCCTGCTCATCATACCATCTGCTAAATGCAACTCAAAGAAACCAAAACTTTACCTCAAAGTACACCACTGAGTGACTAAGTTGGGTTTCAGTTTTTGAGAAACCAACACTTAACAGTACTTAATTGAGTCCCATGAAGTGAAGCTTATCCTGGGAAATCAGCCACTTTGGTGAAACGGAACATATGTTATATTTGGGATTTCACTTTCTTAGTAAAGTACATGTACAGATTCTAGTACTTTTGGGGTTGAGTCCCATCCGGGATTCGAACCCGCACCCTCAGAGTCAGGCACCTAATCGCCAGCAAACAAAGTCAGACGCCTAGACCGCTCAGCCACCGCGGCTTCCACCAAAATGGAAGTCGGACAACTGGTAGTCTTGCCTTGCCTACTCACACGAAGCGAATATAAGTAGGAATATTATATGTTCGAGTGGAGTTCTTGAATGAATGGTACTATACAAGGAATGTGGGCAAAATATGAATGCAACGTCATTATTCCATAATGTTTTCTGATAAAAATTCTAATGCTCCTGAAAGTATGCTCGCTGATCCGTACAATTCCGTGACTCTAAGTGGAAACTTCAACCTGAGATGCTGTGATGCGTATTTGATGTTATGCCATATTTTAATACAAAAAGATTTAACATGATTTGTGGTGTTTTCCTTAATCACTGTTTAACTATATTGACAGGATAATATCGAAATATATATGATTTGACACTAGGCATC
The DNA here is from genome assembly GCF_003918875.1 of Haliotis rubra. Lineage (NCBI taxonomy): Eukaryota > Metazoa > Mollusca > Gastropoda > Lepetellida > Haliotidae > Haliotis > Haliotis rubra. The sequence goes on along the minus strand of NW_025766059.1, from coordinate 767,094 downwards.
GTGACACGCCCTTGAAGTGATGTGGTGTCAAAACTCAGTTCACAAATTCAGCATCGTATGTGTCCACCGTTGGCGTTGATGCAGGCTTGACAACGACGACACTAAGCAATTGAAGAAAGCTTGGGGAATGTTGTTCCATGTTTGAAATAACGCTTCCTTGCTTGACGTAATGGTCGCTCCATTTCATCGACTCGTCAGTGAACAAAACACCATCCCAATGGTGTCTCCTGTACCGCAAATGCTGTCTGCACCAGGCAAGACGTACCTGTTGGTGACGTTGGAGCAACATTAGACGTATTGCAGGCCGCCGGGGCCGCATGTTGTCCTCCTTCAGTCGGTTCCGCTCAGTCCTGGAACTGATTGGACTTAAGCCAGGATTGGTCCGAGCAATCAAACTGTCAGTCTGGAATCGATTCCTTAGATGGGTCAGCCGAATGTGGTTGTCTTTCTGACGTGACGTCACACGTGGACGCCCGGTCCTAGGCAAATTTCTCATGTTCTCATTATGTTGAAAATGTCTCCATAGAAATGAGATAGTGTTTCGATGGACACCAACATGTCTAGTCACTTCATTTTGGGCCATTACAGCCTCTAGCATATCCACGGTGTGGAGACACTAATAATGTTTTTTTCTGTAACCCGTGCCATGACGTACGCGCAGTTTAGGTTGAGATTAACGTGTTTTTAACAGTTACTTTTTTCCCTTTAGTATATATACAAGCTGTCACAAAATGCTGTACAAGCAACCACGGTGGTATTTTATGTGCGCTTTATTCAGTCACTGCATTTTTCTTGAGGGAAGACAAGTGGTTTCAGCGTACGCTCGTCAGGTTGAAGACCCAGAAAATGTTGTTTAGTGAATTTTGTTGTTTATTGTTTAACGCCTATTATAATTCAGATCCTTGAAGAAAACATACAACATGCAAAACCTTATGAGCGGGATTCAGGGAATCGATCCCATTCGAGGACAGACATCCAATCCTCTATTATTACACCCATGACTCGAACGCAATCCCTATCGTGAAATTACGTGACAACATTGAAAACCTTTTAATATGAGATGACAAACTCTAAAACTGATTATTCTAGGTCAAAGGATACAAACAGCATAATCTAATTCCTATCGTATACAAACACAATCAGGCGAATTAAACCGTTAAATTCTGGGTATCAAAAGTAAGTTTGGCAGACCTAAAAGGTATCAGGTGAGTGAGTGATTTAGGTTTTACATCGATTTTAGCAACATTCCAGCAACATCACGGCGAGGGATACCGTGTACCAAGCTGTAATAGAATGCTGTACTAAAAAATAAATAGCAACTTCGGCGGTATTTTATGTGCGCTTTCTTCAGTCACTTCAGATTTGTGAAAGAATTCGGCATTTCCTAGAGGGTTGACTAGTGGTTTCAGCGTCAGGTTCGGTTCTACCCATCAGTACAATGTGTGCCCATTTCTAGTGTTCTCTGCCGATACTGTTGTACTATTATTAAAAGGGGTGTAAATCCAAAGGTCGTCCATTGTGTGCTGACTGTTTGTACTGGGAAATAATAGCGTGTGTCAGCCTTTCACATTAGACACGATATGTCTTGGATGTATATTGAGACACGCAGTCAGCACTCTGGAGCGGAACGAAGTTAAGCATTAAGATTGATTAGCCCTTTTGAAGATGGGTATGTTGCATGATGTCTTATCAACTGATAACCGTTAGCGTGTAAACTCAATATTGTAAATGTCAACACTATCAGAAACGTCGTAATGGAGTCTAGAGCAAGTCACGACATTACCGTTCGGGTAAGGTGCTACATAACCCAGCTAAGAGGTACAAAACAACCTTAGCCCTAAGACTACTTTAAGTCTATGTTAATGTATGGCGACTAACGAGATCGGTTGGTCAGGCTCGTTGACTTGGTTGACATGTTTCACCGTATCCCAATTGCGTAGATTCAGTATTCATGCTGTTGATCACTGGATTGTTTGGTCCGGACTCGATTTTTTGTCCAGACCGCCGCCATAGAGCTGGAATATTGCTGAGTGGCGTTAAACCACAAGAAGCCAACCAACATTGTGCAACTTTTTTGCATAACTAAACATAAACTAAAGTAAACTCACTCACTCACTTTGGTGTTTAAAACCATGATCCATGTTCATTGTGTACATCGTGTATAGTGACCAGTTGGTAGGTTTGTTGTTTAACGCCGTACTGAGCATTATTCCATCTATGTGGCCGCGGTCTATAAATAATCGAGTTTGGACCAGACAATACAGTGATCATGAGCATCGATCTACGCAATTGGTATATGATATGAGTCAGTGAGCCTGTCCTCCCGATCCCGCAATCGCTTCTTACGACAAGCATGCTCTTATCTTGCTCGATATTATTTTGCTAATGTTGGGTGAGAAAAAAATTAGATACCAAACCATTCACTCGTTTCATAATTATGGTATTACAAGGGACATCGTTTAGTATTCTCTATTTATAATTCAGATCCTTGAAGAAAACAAATAACACACAAAACTCAAAATCCTTATGAGCGGGATTCGATCCCATTCGAGGACAGATATCCAATCATGTATTGCAACCCCCATGACTCGAACGCAATCCCTATCATGAAATTACGTGACGACATTGAAAAACCTTTAGCAAGACAAGCTGTAAAGCTGATTATTCTAGTTTGGTCAAAGGATACAAATAGAATATATCTCATTCTCGGTATTCATGTCGGTACTCATTATGTCAACCACTGGATTGTTTTTGGTCCAGATTCCATTATTTACAGATTGTGGTCATAAAGCTGGAACGTTGCTGTGTGCGGTGTTAATCAACAAACAAACACTTGCCACGTGTGTAGTGCTGACAAAACAGGAATTGTTGCTCATGCCTGGTTCACATTTGGCCTGGATGGGTCTACTGCCCGTAGCTCCATTTCCGTGCGGTCGCCGTGCGGCGGTAGGCGGTGTCCGTACGATTATCGCACGATTCTACGGGCACCGTAGCCTCTACGATTTTGTCAAACAGCGAAGTGTGACAAATTTGAAAAAATCGTAAGCCCGTAGGTGGCATCGCACGGTGATCGTGCGGTAAACGCACGTTTTCGTAGTTCCAAAAAAGCCTACGGCGATCGTAGGGTCGTGGGATATCCGCACGGCCATCGCACGGGTTAGCTGCGGAAACCGCACCCTCTCCGTAAGACCTCCGTACGATTTCTGTGCAGCCCCAATGCAGGTTTGCCTCGGCCTGTCCCCAAGGATTCGCACGATGCCCGTAGACAGTGGGAACACAAACGTCGTAGCCTGCGGTCACCCACGATGCCTAAAATGTCGTACGGAAAATCGTAGACTACTTTATCGTACGACGCCGGTGGCAAATGTGATCCAGTTCTCATAGAACCGCGGCGCCTTTGACGACAAAAGCACCAGCAGTCCATAGCACTGACCACAACAAAAATCAAACTGTTTCGACTGTAAATATACTTCGAAGTCAGAAACTGAAAAAATTGACATTGAAGCCTTGGATATATGTAGCGTTTTACATATATGTGAGAAAAATAAACACGCCACAGTTTTTTTTATCTTTTGTTCAGAACTGTTTCGATGTCGAGATCACATTGACGTTGGTCACATGAGACTCGATGGATCGTGTCTAGACCAGTAACTACGTTGAGAGCGAAAATGGAAAATCCCCTATCTTCCTTTAATTTCCCAAGTGGTGCCCTTCTTTTCTTAATCCATACCAGACAATGTAATTGCGAACTTGTCTGTTCAGAGATCACAGCATGACGTCTGCGTCAGTAAGTGATTGCAGAATCAGTGAACTACACATGAAGTCCGTGCGCCCTTGTCACTAATCACGTTCAGATCGTGAATTGTCAGCAAAACATTCTCAGCTCTGCACGTGAAGTCCGTGCGTGCTTGTCACTAATCACGTTGAGATCGTGAATTGATAACCAAACAATCTCAGTTGGCAGGTGACTATTGGCGGGTGGGACGCCTGAGCAACGGACCGATTCTGTGAGGAAAGTAAGTTGAGTTTTACGCCGCACTCAGCACTATTCCAGCTATATTGCGGCGGTCTGTAAATAATCGAGTCTGGACCAGACAATCCAGTGATCAACAGCATGGGCAATCGAGTGAGGCGTTACAGAACAAACTAATTTCCAGTGTCTTTGTGTAATACCTGTTGATAGAATACTGATAAAATGACTGATTTTTAATGATTTTAAACAGCATTTTTTCATTGTATCGATAAGTACAATTCTTTGACTATGCTGATTGCCTTGGACTTACAGGCATAAAGGCAAAACTAGAAATTCCCCAGATACGGATGATGACTTGCAGTAATGAGTGAGTCAGTTTAGTTTTACACCGCTTTTAGCAATATTCCAGCAATATCATGAGGGGGACACCAGAAATGGACTTCACTTATTGTACCCATGTTGGGAATCGAACCCGGGTCTTCGGCGTGACGGGCGAACGCTTTAACCACTAGGCTACCCCACCACCCTGCAGTAATGACAAAATTACAAAGCGTGCTTTCGCCAGCGATACACAAGCATTTATCAAAAGCACACGTTGCATTTTTAATCATTATTGTTAGTCTTTCCTTATGGATGAAATCCCTTGTTTCTACTATATACGTATATATATAGCAATCTTCGTTAATTAATCATCGCGATATTTCGTGAATCTGTTTAAGTTGGGAGAACTCAATAACCGTCCATATCGGCTTTCACTGTTCAGATTTTATCGACCGGAAACTCGAACTAATTTGACATTTTGTTACAAATGGACTTTATTGAACAGAAATGAATTATAGATGATATTTAGTTTGAAGGTGCATGACCGATACGGGGCTGGACTATTATTCTGTTATTATTAATGGACTATAACTGTATATGATATATGCACGAATACTGCCGTTATGGAAAGCAGCATTCGCTTACAGGATATATTGATTGAACCCTACCTCGAGGTCCACGTCACGTCACTCAAAGGCATGATTGAAACACCCGGACACAATTATATGTGTGTAATTATTGAGTGTTCACGTCGTGACGCCGATGTTCGTGTTCTACAAGGTGGTGTCGTAACGCCCATATTTGGTACAGACTTTGGTGTACAGCACTGTTTAGTACAGATTTTGGTGTATAGAACTATTTAGTACAAATATTGGTGTACAGCACTATTTAGTACAGATTTTGGTGTATAGAACTATTTAACATATGTTATATTTGGGATTACACTTTCTTAGTAAAGTACAGATTCTAGTACTTGTTTGGGTTGAGTCCCATCCGGGATTCGAACCCACACCCTCAGAGTCAGGCACCTAATCGCAGCACACAAAGTCAGACGCCTAGACCGCTCAGCCACCGCGGCTTCCACAGAGCGTCTAGGCGTCTGACTTTGTGTGCTGGCGATTCGGCGATACATTTGACCACTTTCTAAATGGCATTGTGTATTTCATAGAACTAGTTAGTACATATTTTGGTGTACAGTACTATTTAGTACAGATTTTGGTATAGAACTATTTAGTACAGATTTGTGTACCGACTATTTAGTACAGATTTTGGTGTTTAGAACTATTTAGTACAGATTGTGGTGTACAGAACTATACTCAGCAGCAAAAACAAACGTCAGTACGAATTCAAAATTAGACAGGCACTGTAATCAAATCATTACAGAAATGGACATAATAAGCGGATCAAAAACATTTTGTGTGTACAATATCTTGACACAATGAATAACAATTTCACAATTCAAGACATTACGTGAACGTTTGCAGTCCATTCAGACTCTTGACTCAAGTATCTAGTGTGACCACCACGAGCGGCAATAACTGCAGCACAACGACTATGCATGGAGTGCACCAATCGGTTGATGAAGGCTATTGGCACCTGGAACCACACTCTGAGAAAGGCCTGGCGCAATAAATCGGCTGTGTTCGGCCTTGGTATGACATTATTCAGTCTCCTCTGAAGTTCATCCCAAAGATGTTCAACTGGGTTTAAATCAGGATTAAGGGCTGGCCACTGCATAATGTTGACACCGTTCTGCTGTAGGAAGTCCCGTGCAGCTCTGGCAGTATGGGCCCGGGCGTTATCATGCTGGAAAATGTTGTTCCGGTGACGTGCGAAATGTGGTATGACGTGGGGTCTGAGAGCTTGGTCGATGTAGCGCACTGCTGTGATGCCACCTTCTCTCCCTGGACCAAGGTTCTGGAACACCACAGGACCCACTGTCTGGTTCAGGCCTATTCCACCCCATACCATGATGCTTGCACCTCCCCATGAGTCTCTTTCCATAACACATTGGTCTGAGTAACGCTGGCCACGTCGTCGCCATATTCTTGTTCTGCCTTCCGCAGTTGATACGCAGTACCGACTCTCATCTGTGAACAGAACAGTTCTCCATTGCCTGTATTGCCTGTTTTGGTGTTGCAGGGCAAACTGTAGACGTTCACGCCGATGACGAGGGGTGAGGATAGGTCCACGGTAAGGTCTACGGCAATGGAGGATCCCGCTGTTAAGACGTCGGCGTACTGTATCCGAACTGATTGGTCTTCCGTGTGTTCCCACTGTCTGGCGTGCTGTTTCGGATGAAGGGACTCTGTACATGCTGTCGTACAACATGGCGGTCTTGTCCTTCGTGATCACCCTTGGTCTGCCAGTACCGGGGCGATCATTTGTGGCGTTGGTGGCCCGGAAACGTTGCTGCAGCCTGTAGATGGTCCGTACGTTGAATGTGAATTTTCAACCAGGTTTGAGGGTGCATTTTATAGGGCTGGTCCTTGTGAAGCACGAGTTGCATGAAAAACATGGAGAACACCGTACCATCTCCGAGATCAGGTTGCGTTTTTGAGACCATTTCCTGGGTTCCATTCTGAGTTTAGGAAGGAATGTCTTTGCTCAGGTAAAGTTGGAGATGTTGTCAAAAATATACAATCAAAACATTAAATGAGTTTACAGTTATCCGTTTCTGCGAAGGAAAAATTCCAAACTGACGGGTTTTTTTCTGCTTAGTATATTTTGTACAGATTTTGTTGTGTAGCACTATTTAGTACAGATATTGGTGTATAGCGGTAGGAGCGTCGTTTTAAAAAAATCGCTTCTTTAGTAAATGTTTACAAAGTTGTAGGGGATATTGAATATACAGCATCAAGAGTTTTTCGATTTGCGGGATTTTTTCTGCTCACATGCCCATTCGTTTTAAAATCCTGTATAGGAAACCCAAATTTGAATGTATATAATGTTATCTCCTGGGTGTCACGTATGGGGATGATATTTTTTACCCCAGGAATAAGGAAGATAGTATGGAATAATTATTCGATATTTTTGTTTGTACAATTTTGTGATTCTCAACGCTTTTGGGCTGTGGAATTGAAGCTTTAAATTCGCTACGATGTTCAGAACATTTGCTTTTCATTTGCTACAGTGTTCAGAACAATACGGCATGACGTCATTATTATTCACGTCCCAAATCGATCGGATTATGTCACATGAGCAATAGGCTGACTATAGGGAAATTTCTCTGTAGTGGCGCAAAAGGATCTCACCGCTGCAATGATCGTAACTCCATAAAATGACACAGAATTACTTATCTGAGATCAATTTGTGCAAATGTGTCCTATTCTGATGTGTTTTCCCTCGATTTTCGTTATTCAGTTGACAATAAGTAATACACAGAATATAATTAGGAATACCTGTTCCCCTTATCTTTTATCCTTCGCCAAAGGCTTAACTTAGGGGCTTAGGGGCTTACACAAATAATTCATTCAGGAAGCACCTTCCGTTAGACCTTGTCATTCGTTGGTTATTCTCCATTTTACCATCCTTGTTTGTCAATCAAAGGGTCATTAACGTTGGATAATTATTTATTACCATTATGTTCAAAGGTAGGTTGTATAAATCTTTCGGTCATTTCCTTTTGTTTAATGTCGAATGTGGAAAAAACCAAAAAAACAACAAGAAATACATAATTATGTAGGAACCATCTTAATAGAACGGAATGAAATGAAATTTTAAAACTGATTTTCGATGATTTGTCATTCTCTAGGCTACATTCGCAATGTAATATTAGAAGATAGGTAATTTCCGGTTGTGTGTAACAAGACTGACCAGATGGACCAAGGTCCAGACTATCTCATTAACGCGTCCCTGTGTCTCTTTTGTTATATCTGTCGCAATTATTTTTCTCAATCCGAGCCCTCATCATATACCGGCCAGTCGTGACGATGTAACAACGCAGGAGCTTTGTCCACCGTCTATTAACAGAATGTCTTGTTATTGACAACTGATCTGTTGACTTCTCATGTTAACTACATTACAGTCACTGACCTTTAATCCACCCCACGTGATGGCGGAATTGGAAAACGTTATCATATTCGATGAGTGGACCAGATAACGTGTTTATCAAAATGGTCCCAAGCGATATATGTCAGAACTGCACAAAGGAAGGCAATCTACACCCTGATGGAAAGTGGGCTGGTGGTATTGACGACATTTGGCAATGAAATGAAGAAAATTATAGATGGCGCTCCGGCGTCTAGGCAATGCTTTCAGATGGGTAGTGAATATTTCGGCTGCAGAGAATCATGTGGTTTGGCAACTGTAGGACATATCGGGAGACAAATTGAGTTATATAGCGCCAGTCGAATTGGAGTAGTAAACCTTTTCGTCTGGCTGACTTTATTGAAAAGCATTCTGAACAACGTGACGTTTCTATATGATATGTTGTTTTCCACAGACTGTGTTTACAGTCTAAGTAGATTGAATTACGGTTGGGTCAGATTAAATGATGGTCGAAGCTGCAAACGTAATCATGAATGAATATTGTTTTACGTCACATCAGCAATTTTCCAGCTGTTCTGGTCCAGAGTCAATGCAGGGTCCCTCTGGAAATGCCCAACTTTATAGTGAGTGGCGTTTAAGTCCGAAAGCAGCTATATAACAGATCAAATAATGTCCGAAGCTGCAAACGTAGGAACAAATGAAAATTGAAAATTTACGCCTCTTCAACAACTTTCCACTTATTCGGGTCCAGAGCCAATGTATGATCTCTCTAATAATGTCCAGCATCATAGTGAGTGGCGTCCACGTCCAAATCTTGGAGACTCTGTGCAAATAGCTCAGTCATTTCAATCATTTTTCTTCGATAAGATTGAGCAAATCCGTGAACCTATGATTGAAACTCTTACAGATGATCAAGACAGTATATCTTCGTGTGATCAACAAGCATCGGTGTCGTTCGACTCCTTTACAGAGTTCCCCGAAGACGAAATAATGAAACTCATCCGGAAATCTAAGCCAACATCTTGTGTTTTGGACCCAATTCCTACGCCACTCCTATTAGAAAACATTGATATTCTTGTGCCTGTCTTCACAAACATGATAAACACTAGCCTCAGACTTGGCATCATGCCCACTCCATTTAAATCAGCGATAGTGAAACCTCTTCTGAAGAAATCAAATCTGGATCCAGATGAACTCAAGAATTATCGTCCTGTATCCAACCTTACCTTCATGTCCAAGGTGATAGAAAGAGCAGTGGGAGACAGGTTATCTCAGCATCTGATGCATCATGACCTCTACGAGCCATATCAGTCGGCTTACCGTAAGGACCACAGTACTGAGACAGTTCTTGTCCGTGTGTTTAATGACTTGAGACTCAGTGTTGACAATAACATGACTTCTTTATTGGTCCTCCTCGACCTCAGCGCCGCATTCGACACCATTGATCATAGCAGGCTTCTGTCGCGTCTCAGGAATAACTTTGGTATTGATGGGATAGTGCTGGATTGGTTCACATCTTATTTGACAAATCGTCATCAGGCTGTATTCATTGATGGTTGCTCTTCTGACAACGTTCATCTCCAATGTGGTGTTCCTCAGGGATCTGTACTGGGACCGGTCCTTTTCACACTATACACAAAGGATCTCGGGACTCTAATTGACCAGTTTCAAGTCTCGCGACAGTTGTATGCCGATGACACCCAGCTTCATAACAGCTTCAAACCAAATCCAACTGACGTGCATTCTGCAACAGACCACATGGCAGAGTGTTGTGACCAGATCAAGTCATGGATGTTCACCAACAAGCTGAAGCTAAATGAGGACAAGACAGAGTGTCTTCTGGTAGGGACAACACCTCGCCGAGAACAGACCAACATCAAGTCGTTTCACTTTGGCGAAACCACTGTTCCACTATCTAACAGTGTTAAGGACCTTGGCGTGACTGTTGATCCTGAGCTGTCATTGGACCAGCACATTACCATCTTGTGCAGGACATGCTTCCTACTCCTCCGAAACATTGGAAACATTCGAAAGCTTCTCACAAAGGAGTCAGCTAAAATCCTTGTCCTCTCATTGGTGATGACAAGACTAGATTACTGCAACAGCCTCTTTGCTGGTGCAACCAAATCCCAGATTGGTAGACTGCAACGGGTTCAGAACACAGCAGCAAGAATAGTCACTCTCTCACCCAAGTCAGCTCACATCACCCCTGTGTTGAAGGACCTCCACTGGCTGCCCATTCCACAGCGCATCACTTTTAAACTCTGCATTCTCGCCTTCAGATGTCTCTTTGGAAGTGCACCTCAATATCTGTCCGACCTCCTTTCTCCATACAAACCAACAAGATCCCTCCGCTCCGAGAAACATAATCTTCTGTGTATTCCTAAAGTCAGAACAGTTAAATTTGGTCAAAGAACTTTCTCTTATGCTGCAGCCTCAGAATGGAATGATCTCCCACAACATGTGAGAGAAATGACAGAACTTTCAACCTTTCGAACATCGCTAAAGACCCACCTTTTCCAAAAAAGCCTTTTCGTCCTGACATCAGCGCTTTGAGCATGCATTGTGCATGGAAATATGCGCTTTATAAATGAACTATTATTATTATTATTATATGCAGCAATATCACTGATTAAATAATGGCCGAAATTGAAAACGTGAAAATGAATGAATGAATACTGTTTTACGTCACATCAGCACGTTTCCAACTGTTCGGGTCCAGAGCCAATACAGGATCCTTCTTGAAATCTCCAACTGTATAGTGAGTAGCGTTCATCTCCATATGTAGCTACATCACACCTGGAATAACCCACACCTGGGCCAGGCGAATCAATGTGAAACAAGTCATGCAATCAGGGGAAGGCTGACATTGGACCTTGTTTCCTGATCAGCATATACCTCGTATTATCTGAGAACACATGCATAGTACTGACTCCGAGCCGACCAGTCCTTGTTGTACCCATTAATGCCGAGCGCCAAGCAGGGACCAACAAGTACCATATTTCAACGTCTTTTGGTATGACGCGGTCGGGGATCGAACCCGCGATCTTCCGCTCTCCGGGCGGACGCTCTAACCACTACACCACGGAGGCGGTCCCCGAGGCATTGGAGAAAACTGAATATATACCCAGTATCCACCATTGCTGAACAAGGACGGAATTTTAGATGTATATTTTGGCTGGACTAACAACGCTGCGCATAGTCCAGCTGAAATAGCAGAGCGAAATCAACGTTATTCAACGTACACAAAGGTTATGTTACGAATCACATGCGCTAGGTGTTTAAGACAGGGAAAGTGAAACCTTTCTTGGATTGACTTGATCAGATTGTCCTTAACTGGACGCCGCCATAACTTGCTATAGCAATCGAATATAGTAATGCCCAACCGAGTCATGAAATTCCAAATTTGCTCCAAAATGGAAATTTATTGTCACTTGATCCCCTTAGTCCAGGGTAAATACACAGGAGGCCCAGTCAGGTGAACGTTATGTTCGGCCAGTCAGCACCAAGGCTTCTTGCGATCGAAGAACTGAAACCTGCATATCTGATTTCTGTATCGGCAGTCAGTAAAAGGCTGATGAAGTTTAAATATATATTTTTGAGTGAGATCGCAAAGGTGAGTACAATCGAAGGAATATTAATATTATTAAGTTGAATCGTTTTAGATTTAAGCAATATTCCAGCAATATCACAAGAAATGGACTTTGCGCAATGTACCCGGGTCTTCGGCGTGACGAGCGAACGCTTTAACCGCAAGGCTACCTCTACCCCTGCTGACAAATGATTGGCTTACAGCTTGTTCAGCTTGACCTGAGCTACTCTACATATGCATGACCCAGGAGGTCAAATGGCACAAACGGCTGGTCGAGTTAACTTCATTAAATAGGGGAGAAAAGAATGTTAGCAATGTTGCGTTCGTGCGAAGCATGCATACATGGATTTGTTACAGCCCGAATCGAAAACATTCAACTGTAGCTTCTTTTTTTAAAGAAAGTTAGGACAGTGCTGACGATTCTTCGATTCAAACGGCGACCTTGTCTCGGTTGTTCGGACATGTTGACAATCAACTGACAAAGGTGCACCCCTTGACAATAATAGCCCTAGCCAGTTGTGACACGGTCACGCAATGCATTAGTATTCACTGAATACTGTACTGTAAGCTGTAAGAGCACAGCCGTAGTTCAGATTGGGCGGTAAATATTGCTTCTGACGTGTCCTACGATCTTCACGCAAAGAGGTGCTTGGATTGGTGTAGCTGTTGAACAGTTGTGCAAGCAGGACGCCATGGGGATCCAACGCCATATACTTTCATGCAAGAATGCAGAAGAATCAGCAAACAAGTCCGATATCGAGCCCATGTGTGACATATCTAACGTGACCTGAATGTTATACCAAGGGTATTGCTCAGTTGGAAAACCAGGGCTGCCGATATTCCACATTATTCATTGTCAAATGTACGACTGATGTCAGGAGCCTTTTCCACGTTTTTCCTACAGTAGAAGTTGAAGAGGTTGTTCAATAAAAGGGGGTTAGCGGAGAGGTTGGCGCCTCCAAGGAGCCACGTTAGCTTCCCTTGTGCAGTGAGAATGACCCTGGTCACCTATGGTGAAAGTAGACCCATCCATGACATGGATGCACCCATTCTCAACGTCGCGGAGACCACTCCTGACAATATCACGGTATGATTTTGAAAAGAACAGACATTTTAGTTCCAAAAAACACCGACTCACCTGACATATCCTGACCTTGAATATTAAGGTTCCCAGCGATGAATATAGAAAACTCATGTATCAATATTTTTCAATATTATGTGATTAAGTAGACGCCAAATGGCCAGTCATGCCAACACGCAAATGAATGCAAAACGTGCTATTTCATTTCAACTGACTGACATAATGGCACTATTAAATTCAAACGCACTTGAACGGATAAAATACCGAAAACATCTGCCCATTTTTATCCGTAAAAGTCGTCCAAGAGATTGGTAATGATGTATTTATGGCAAACGTCGTGTCTTGACTAATTCTGGAACATTCTTTCTACTGGACGAACCGATCATTAGTGGCAACTCGTACCTGCAGGTTTAAATGGCAATTTGGTCCAGACCAGGTGTCAATGAAGACCTGATTCACATGTCAGCTGTTTGTCCAGCGTCGCTGTCCACTCGCTGGACAGCGCTTAACACTATCACTGCTCAAGTGTAAGAACGATTAAACGTCAGTTGTACAAATATTGATTTTTCATAAGTGTCAACAACTGTCCCTTAGAACAATGATTGGAAGAAGCATCCGCACCAGTCTTGAACCAGTCTTCCGTTACTGTTCAGTAACGAGTGAGTGGTTAGGTTCGCTTTGAACTGAAATTACAGTATTTCAGCCACTTCACGACGTGTCATATCAAACTTAAATTGTCTATATTTAAGAAATCTGACAGAAGATATTATTGTGTGATAAGGGTTTGACTGATAAGCGTCATAAGATTTACAAAACCAGAAAAGAATACCAGAGAACAAGGGTGATATTCTATATTATTGTGAATGTGGCGTTTTTGCGTTGACATGACGTACTATGAAGCAACGGATGAGTTTATTTCATTTGTAGAAACCTTGTGTGTATACTTTCTTTTGTCCTGAAGCTGAACTTGTCCGATAGGATATTAAAATATATATTCTAAAGGCGTTTTAAAAGCAGATTTTGTTTGCGTCGAGCCGAGCCCCTGAAATAGTCCAGTGCCTGCAGTCTGCCAGGAACCGAGTCTGGACCAGAAAATCTTTCAAAAAGACATATTGAACATGGATACACACTATTGGAATACTGTGGCAAATTCAAGTCAGCAGTTTTGACCACCCGATTCTGTTTACTTCTCGTGTCTACAAGCATGGTTAGCTGAAACAGAACAAAAGGTGTAACAATAAGTATCATCATTCTCATTTCAGTATTTTTAGTGTGATTGAATTAAATGGATATCTCCTTATTTATGTTTCAAGTCATACTGTCAAGTTCATTTATGTTGAAATCATTTATGTTAAAATCAATTAATCGATTTCCTAGCAATGGGGTCCAGTGACGTCAGTATTACTGACAGCTGCCATTACGCACGTTCTACTCTTGCACGTTTCCCCTCTACAACGTCAGAATTAGCAGGATAATTCATGGAATTAGTTGATACGACTGAAACAGATATCATCAAAAATCCACTTTTAGATTGTTAACGTTCACCTGCTGAAAAAATGTCTGCGGTGTAAAGTGGGTGGGTGATTTCAAACTATCTCAAACATTTTGAACATTGATACAGGATAAATAAAATACAGATTATTGTACAAAAATATCCTGATATTTTCAAACATATATAACATAAATAATGTAAATTTTCTTGAATTTACCTGAGTTACATGATTGACAATGGAATGCGTTTCATATAAGGAACCTGTATAAATCGTTGAATTTGTGCTCATTGATTTTAATAATCATCTGTCCGATGTCTCAAATCTAATCGGCAAATAATAGCGCGATGGCAAGTTAAAAAAACATTTCTGGATAATTAATACTGGAGAACGTTCTTAGTAAAATATATCGTATGTTCGATATTATCACATCTTTAGATACTTCTAGCCTGATTTTATATTGCATTGTCATTTATAGTCAAAATATTTTAAATTCAATTACTAGTTTTAAATTTATTTCTGTGATAAGCTTGTTGTTTTACTGTCCTTTGCAGTCAGGTAAGTACATTAGCTAACTTTGTTTTATTCATTTATAAATTTATAACTTTCTTAGACATCCGTACGGCTGAAATACTGACGATGTGACTTTAAATTTTAACTCACTCACTCACTCACACACCTTTAGATACAATGACTCCATTAGGTTTATTGAAACGTTGTATGTCACGAAATTTGCAGTATGTAATTGACGTATGACTATTTCGGGTGTTATGGGTGATTATATCTGACACTGAACCACACTACTCGTCACGATATGGCTGCAATATTGCCGATGTGACGTTAAATAATAACTCACTCACTCACTGAACCACACTTAAGCCGCGTGGTATTCCATTTCACGCACGAAAACCATGGCGCACTTTCCCCAACCTGTTGCTTTCTCAATATCTACAAAGTTTAAAACGTTTGCATGTGTAAACCTTGATATAGATGGAGTCATCCTCATTCGACAAGTGTTTCATTTATCACTTTGAGATTAATATGACGAAAGAGAAACGAAAAGATCGTGAATTTTTCAGTTAGCGCAAAGGTCACCGGATGTGATGTCACACACAGGGGTTGTCTGCTTATAATCTTTCGTAATAGAATATTTACATAAAATTGGGAAATATTTCGTAAATCTGACCCGGATTTAACACAAATAACTATTGAGTATGATTACTCATAGCTCATATGAAAACTTGGGGTTTTCTGGGGTGGTTAAAAAAGAGAGAATATTGAAATTATCCATCGTAAGTTTTGCAAATTCATATTACAAATTGGTTACAGATCTCCTAATGCTGTTGCTTATGGGGAGAGCGGACGACTCCCTCTGTCAAATGTTTATTTTGTAAAATGTATCAAATATTGGATTATTACACATGCATGTTACGACGTAAATTGTAATAAAAACGCAAATTGTAATTATACTTGCAGCAAATTATAATAAACTTGACGTAAATTGTAATAAAAATTGACGTAAATTGTAATACGCAAATTGTAATAAAAATTGACGTAAATTGTAATAATTTTCGTTGCGGTAAAATGCAATAAATATTTAGGTAAATTGTAATAACAGTTTTAATCACTCGTAAATACACGGGTGTTTGTTTTTCGTTGCATTTCATACATCAAATAAGCTTGTTAGGGCGATAACTCAAGAAAGAAATGATGGATTTTGTTCAAATTTGGTACCAAGGTATATTGGCGAGATTCACCGCCACAAGTGAAATGGAGTGACCTTGAGATAAGTTTCAAGGTCACAGCAAAAGTCTGAGGGTTTTGCCAATATAAAGATTGTTAACGCGATAACCCAAGAATGAATTGACAAATCTTAGCTAAATGACGAAAATGATATTCGTCCTGATATATAATCGATTAGTCTCTCGTACAGACCCTGAATCAAATATATCCAAGAAAGCCCACACAAGTCTAGAAAATGTGGCAAGTCTAGATTTCCTCAGCTTCTGAAAATGAAGAAAGTCTCAGGGCTCCTTTTCATTATATATTTTTTTTAACTATGAACTTTTTTCAGTAAAATATGTTCATTTCAGAGACTAGTTGTTAGTCTAATAATCGATATAAACTGTCCTTTGTATCATGTCTTTTCGCAAATATCTTTTGAGGTTTTGATATGTATACATATAAAGTGGGGGGGGTGAGGTGGGTTTTCTAACGGGTATTTCTAACACACTTGCATGCATGTAGAGTCGGAGAGGTGGGTGGGTGTTCTAACGGGTATAACTACGAGGGACGTTCAAATAGTAGTCAGCCTCACCTAGAATATGATACAAATGCAGCTGTTTTTATGTTTTATTTTTCTAAATATTATCTGTCAGCCTCAAGCAAATTGGTTTTGCTATGTTGCAGCCTGACGATCCCCATTTTGTGAGACTTTGTATCTTGGCTTGGTACTCCCAAAAAACGTAAAATCTGCAATAAAATGCATCACAAACTTCAGGAAACAACATATGCTATGTTTGAGATTGGTAGAAGTCGGCTAGAATCAAACTCAGATATTAAACTGCACAAAAAAGCAATTTCAAAACTACAATCGCTTGTTCAAATGACTCCCCATTCTGTTTACTGAAAGAACTCGAGACAGAAATGATGGATTTTGTTCAAATTTGGTACCAAGGTTTATTGACTGGAGATTGGAGATTTACCGACACCACTTGAATTTAGTGACCTTGAGGTCATTTTAAAGGTCACAGCGAAGGTGTAACAGTTTTGCACATGCCAAGCTTGGTAGCCGCGAACTCAGGAAAGTATTAATAGATTTTGATCCAATTTTATATCAAGGTGTATTGGCGGGATTCCCCCAACACCAATTGCTTGGGAAACTTGTGCTCATTTTAAGTTCACAGTGAAAAGTGTTTTGCACATGTCTAACTTTTTTTAGTGCGAAAATACAAGACAGAATTAATATGTTTTGTTTAAAGGTAGTACCAAGATGCGTTGGGAGTATCGTCTAACGCCAGTCGAATTCAGTGACCTTCGGATTATTTTCAAGGTCACAGCGAGTATTCTTGCGATATTTCCAAACCTAATGGATGGAATTTGTTCGCATTTTGTATCAAGGCATCAGATGACAGTTTCGGTAACGTTTACATTATTTTCAGGGTCAGACAGAGGATAATTGCAACATTCAGATATCGACATGTGGCGGGGGTAATAGCTATGTTTGTGACAAACGCTTTGTCATTACTAATTTTCAAATTTTTGTTAGCATATGGTTTCTATAATTTCATGTTAATTCTACCAGGTGTGAAATTATTCGTGATACGTCTTAAAAAAGCCAGAGATTATTTGTGTATGTTTCGAAAATTAAAGTTAATTGTTTTTCATTAAGGAGTTATTTTCGATGTTGACATATTTTACGAGCAATAGCTTTCAATAATTTAATGTTATTTCTATTACATTTTGAAGTTCTTCAAAGCATATCCAAAAATAACAGGATATTGTTTGTTTACGCTTTGAAATGTACGTTTCTGTTTCTTCATTTTCGAATTATTTTCAATGTTGACGCAATGACATATTTGAAGTTAATTTAATGTTTTAATCATATGTGATTTATTATGATTTATGTTTCGATCATACATTCATATATTGCGTTGTCATAGTTTAACCTGGTTCGTATTATTTTCTTCATCATATTACCACATATTATTGTATTTTTATGAGAGGGAATTTTAAGTTACATTTACTAAGGATATCATAAATCGCTGGCGCCAGGTTATTCCTTGCCACATAGCAGTCAATCTGTCTAGACTCATTTGTTGTATTTGATTGATGCATTTAAAATAAAATGTAGAAATGATATTGAATTGCATCATTTGCTTCAAGGAATCGATCAGATGTGCTCGTTATCAAAGTAAAGTCAAAACTTCTTTCTGTAAGGTATACAGTGGAAGTTGACACCTTAATTGTTATGGTTAGACTAAAGAAATCATTTATTTAGTTTCACCGCTCAAAATACAACAAAGAATTCAACGGGTGGCATTAACCTCAAAGAATGATCATAGCAATGCTTATAACCTACGAGGGCAAACATATCGGGGATACTTTGTTTTGATGCGATATGCACCGGGTAAAATATCACTTTGTCATGGTGACATAACATCATGAACAATGTTGTGACGTCACGTTGCTTCTAAGAAGCCGCCTTCTAAATACAACGATGACGGGGAGCCTGCCTTTGTTGGGAAGTAGATTATCGCGTAATTTCCGCAATTAAAGACTTCGGTAATAAATAGAAAATTATATTCGTGACCATAATATGCTAGGTTAACAACCTAAATATCGGCATATCCCTTCTCTGGTTCCGAAAATACCAAGATTTAGGCAGTTGTGTTGTAAACTGATATTTATCTTCTATAAAGTCGGCTATATTCAAACCATGAGAAATGTCGTCAAATAATGTGTGATGACAGTTACCAGCGTCCCAATAGTGTCCATATACATGTATTTCTCTGTCGAATCGTTGCAGCGTTCTATAATGCACTTATGAAATATAATATATGTTTTCCGACCGTGAAGTCATTAAAAAGAATTATGCATTTTCTGCAGTCACTCGTGAATTGAACTAAATAAAGGTTCATCTGATTAATGAGTATCGAGGAAATTATGTTCATCTATAAATTAGACGCAGCTTCATGTTTTTCAAGACATCTTTCCGGAATATGCGTCTGTGAAGGCGTTCAGATAATGACGATATTGCACAGTATTATTCATGAGATTCCTGTCAACAGTAAGGTCTGATAATAGATCGACTTTATTCAGCAGTGTTGGCCCTGGGGCCTATAGTACGATTACAGTTTGATTACTTGCACGTGGTGCTAGTAACATATTAATTTTCTATTGGTATTGAATGCATATTTCAGATAAAAGCTATGGTATTAATTTCACAACATCTATATTGTTTGATGTTAAAAGAATTGGCTATGTGTGTTCATACATTACAATTTTTGACAGACTTGGCAAATAATTAATAAATGATATTGATAGCATCTTCACGACTTGGCCATACAGTCATGACAATTTAAGGAGTGAAAAGTGAGCGATAGGTCTTGTGGGAATTCAAAGATTCCTTAAGACTGTAGCCGTCTAAGCGTAACTCTGTGTGTAATATTTATACATTTTCTATCCACGGACAACATGCTTCTAATATTAATATTGTTTTCATGGATTCATCATATTTTATCTATAGCTATGCTATAGTTTTTCATTAAAATGTCTTTTCTGTTGCTGGAATTGAAGTAAGTCCTACACAGAGCTCGGATCATATAATGTCTTTGAAATATAAATTATGCAAACGGCTGGAACCTTGTGTTCCAATACAAAACGTTCGTAACGCTACGACATTCGCATGCCTATGATAAACTATAGAGTTGGCCTCAACCATTGACTGGATTAAATTCTCTTCGTCAACAGAGAAATTTCGTCTTCTCTTTTTCCTTGGGGTGCAGGCGACATTTTGCGTTTCCATTTTTGGTAAACCGGAAGTAAACAGAAAACGGATCCGTCTGGAAATGGTCGTGCACATGCTTTACCATTGTTCTTTCAAGGACTTGCCTAATAAACTATTAGGTCTGTAATTAGTTGGGAGGGATGCATCTCCTTCTTTCAAAATAGGAGAAACATTACCCGTTTTCCACAATGTAGGAAATACAGTAACTCAGCGATATATTATACAACAAACAAAGAGGTTCAGCTATAGATGTACAAATTCGTTTTAACACTCTCATGTTAATGCAATCAGGTCCACTAGATTTGTTTGCTGGTAAGGTCTTATCAGATACCTCCTTTTCGGTTACAATGACATTTGTTATACTGTTAACACAGCGATGGCTAACAGGTGGCAAAGTCTTGTCGCCATCAGTAACATTTGAAACAGATACAAAATATTCATTTAATGTTTGAGCTTTATCCAAATCTGTGGAAACTGAAGGTATCCCAGAATCATCAGTGACAAGAAGGGGAGTGGGCCCCGATGAAGTACTAACCACCTGATTGAGCAGACTGAGGTGATAAATAGTTATCAAAATTAGAATAAAAGTTTCCCTTGGCTATTCTTTTCAGATTATTTACTTTATTCCTTTTGTATTTAAATAGCTCAGAAGTATTCAGAGATCGAAATGCTTTTTTCCTTAGACGTTCTCATTTCTTTTAAGTATGTTACGAGGGGCGTTGAAAAAGTAGTCAAACTTACTATATTCTCGATGTCCAATGTTTGAAAAGAAGCTTCCATTTTATTTTGAAGGAATCATTAGCAAAGTCATATCCAAAATTTCATGTGGGTAATGTGGTTAACGAGATATTAGTCATCACATCATTGGGGTATTATGTTTCTTGCAAATTTGCAGAAAATGGAAAACGATCTCCCATTTGGTATCTAGTAATAGTAATAGTCCGCTTATATGGCGCTCACATCCAGGCACATTGCCTGCTCACGGCGTTACGTACATTACTATCCCCGATCATAGGACACTATCGTAGTTTCCGATACTTTTTCAACTCCCTTTGGACTGTACAGACATGCTGCCTGTTAGGCGCAATGAACTAAACACTCACATTGCCGGCACATACTCACGGGTACCCATTTAACAGCTGGGTGAACTGAGACAGTGTAGATCTAAGTATCTTGTCCAAGGATACTACGCAAATGTGCCCATCTCGGGATCCGAACCTCGGTGCCTCCTCGAAACCGGGCCTTACAACTGCACTATTGCGCTATCTCTTGGATAATGGTATACCCTCAGATAATATCATATAAAATATGTTCAGCATAGTATTGGATGACTTCCCGTCATCATCAACATTCAAAGATTTGGATTGCTTGATTTACATTTAGACGGGGACTGGTTTTTTTAGGACACCCTCATTTTAAATTTTCAAAGACATTGTGTCCAGATATACAACATATTGAGAGCTGACACTTGTGTGACCATTCAGTATTTAGTTTGAACCCTTGACATCATGTATGAATAAGTGAAAACTTTAGGATGAGTTATATCCTTATGATGACGTCAACTGAAAGGGGGTGGGTAGTGTCTCCAAAACAAGCCCTTTCAGTAAACATGAAGGGGGAGTCACTTGAACAAGCGATTATAGTTTAAAATTGCTTTTTTGTGCAGTTCAATATCTAAGTTTGACTTTTACCAACATACAACATGTTTTTTGTATATTTTGTTTCAATTGGTGTAGGGAGATTCCCGCCAATACACCTTGATATAAAATTGGATCAAAATCTATTAATTCTTTCCTAAGTTCGCGGCTACCAAGCTTGGCATGTGCAAAACTGTTACACCTTCGCTGTGACCTTTAAAATGACCTCAAGGTCACTAAATTCAAGTGGTGTCGGTAAATCTCGTCAAAATAAACCTTGGTACCAAATTTGAACAAAATCCATCATTTCTTTCTCGAGTTCTTTCAGTAAACCGAAGGGGGAGTCATTTGAACAAGCGATTGTAGTTTCAAATTGCCTTTTTGTGCAGTTTAATATCTAAGTTTGATTCTAGCCGACCTCTACCAATCTCAAACATACAAAAATGTTTCTTGCATATTTTGTTTCCTGAAGTTTAATTTGTGATGCATTTCATTGCTAGTCAGCTAGGCTATTCCATTTGTCCGAACAACAACATACGGAGACAGATCATTTAGCAGACCGGGTGCTGTACTCTGGAATTGATTACCTGAAAATGTCAGAAAATCGGAAAATATCAACAGTTTCCGATCTTGTCGCAAAACCATCCTCTTCAGACGAGCATTCGACTAAGCGCACATGAGCAGGACTCTGGATAAGTAGCGCTATACAAATGTCTAATTTGATTCGATTTGATATACCCGTTAGAAACCCACCCCCACCCTACCCCACTTTATATTTGTACATATCAAAACCTCAAAAGATATTTGCGAAAAGACATGATACAGAGGACAGTAGGATATTTTACATCGATTATATACTCTCCCAAAAAAGAAACGCATATAGGAATTTCAACTGTATTTTTATGTTTATTTTGAAACATCTTGTAGGATTTATGAGTCAATGAAATATAGCAAAATTGCACACTGGGAATGCAGACTTATCCGTCTTTGGCACCAACTCGAAGAAAGTGAGTTTGAGTGTCACATGGAGACGTGTGGTGGCGCTGAAGTCAATACCTCGTGTGACCACCGTGGGCATCCAGAACTGCACGGCATCGCCTCGGCATCGAACGAATAAGTCTCAAAATCTCGTGTTGTCCAATCGCAGCCCACTCTGCCTGTAGTGCCCGTGCGAGTTGCTGAAGTTTCTGGGGCTGAGGGTTACGGTGTCGCACCCGTCTGTCCAGGGCATCCCACAGATTTTCGATCGGGTTTAAGTCCGGTGATCTTGAGGGCCAGGGGAGCACATTGATGTTGTGGTTCTGGAGGAAGTCTCTAGTGTGACATGCTGTGTGGGGCCTGGTATTGTCCTGTTGATACAACAAGGAGATGTGGGCGTAGGATTTCGTCACAGTACCGTTGAGCTGTCAGGTTGCCCTGGATCATCACCAAATCACTTCTCCTCCAGCAGGTGATCGCTCCCCACATCATAACACTTTCCCGGCCGAATCTGTCCACCTGGGGAACGCAAGCGTCGGCGAAACGTTCACGTCGACGTCTGTACACTCGCATTCTTCCATCGCGTCATTCCAATAGAAATCGTGATTCATCACTGAACCAGATTCTACGCCAATTCGGAAGGTTCCAGGCCTGAACGTTGGTGCACCATTGAACTCGATGTCCACGATGTTGTTGTCGAAGCACAGGGCCAAAATAAGGTCTTCTGGCACGTAAACCAGCCTCTCTCAACCTGTTTCTGACGGTCTGTGCAGAAAGCCTCCTCAATCCGGGTATTTGTCGAGCGGTACTGGTCACCGTAGCTGTTCGATGACGCAGGTGATGTACCTGGATGTAGCGATTCTGCGCCGCAGTGGTCGCTCGAGGTCGCCCAGTACGAGAGGCATCTGCTACCGCATTCTGCCGGCCATAGCTCTCCCAGAGCCGTGAAATGGTGCTTTGGTGAACATTCATGCGTCGGGCAACTGCACGTTGAGACTGGCCAGCTTCAAGCAAACCAATAGCGATATGACGGTTGGTTTCACTTAAACGTGGCATTTTGCGTTCGTCAACAATATTCCAAATACAGTGAATTATCGACAGGCAGCGATCAACATTTCATACCCATCATTGAGACTATCAGATCCCCAACTTTCACGTGCATTACATGGGAATTGTGTATTCTGTGACACTACACGCCGAAATTGAAAATCATGCTTTTACATACGGGTATTTTACGGATCGTGCGTTTTGTTGCGATGTTTCAAAACATAAACACCATAGGACTCATAAACAGAGCAAAACCGTTTGTAAAATGAATCACGTTTTAATGCATTACTACATGAAATTGCTATTTTCATGATGCGTTTCTTTTTGGGGAGAGTATATATCAGGACGAATATCATTTTCGTCATTTAGCTAAGATTTGTCAATTCATTCTTGGGTTATCGCGTTAACAATCTTTATATTGGCAAAACCCTCAGACTTTTGCTGTGACCTTGAAAATTATCTCAAGGTCACTCCATTTCACTTGTGGCGGTGAATCTCGCCAATATACCTTGGTACCAAATTTGAACAAAATCCATCATTTCTTTCTTGAGTTATCGCCCTAACAAGCTTATTTGATGTATGAAATGCAACGAAAAACAAACACCCGTGTATTTACGAGTGATTAAAACTGTTATTACAATTTACGTAAATATTTATTACATTTTACCGCAACGAAAATTATTACAATTTACGTCAATTTTTATTACAATTTGCGTATTACAATTTACGTCAATTTTTATAACAATTTACGTCAAGTTTATTACAATTTGCTGCAAGTATTACAATTTGCGTTTTTATTACAATTTACGTCGTAACACATGCACCTAGATAGATACCCTTCTCAATGTTATCGATTTTTATTGTCAACTGAATCTAGAAAACGCCCAACATGGGCAAGTTATGTAAAGCATTTATTGTTTAGGCATTGGTTTGGAATTGTATGGAACACACAATCTGCTGATCCAAAGATATTTTTTTGTAAATTTATTTAAAGAATTAATGATTGTTTCCACCAAGATTGGCATTCATCTCTTCTTGACAGCAAATCACTGTGTTTTTATGACTCTCATAGATCGTTGTTGAATTGTGAAAAATATCTCCTGTCTAATATTAGTAATGATAATAAACGTATTTTTACAATGTTTAGATCAGGATGTAATATACTCGGTATTCAGTTAATCAGAAAACGTCTTGCTACTGTCAATGATAATGTTGCATTATGTAAGCATTGTAAAGCTGTTGAAGATGAAGTTCATGTTATATACACCTGTAAGTTTTATGGTAATCTTCGCCAACGTCTTACACCAAAGACATCAAGTGGGCACTATGTCTCCATTCAAAGTCTCTGTATATCCTCAGATAGTAACATCATTAACAACTGTGTGAAATATTTATTCTGCGAAACATTGTTAGCATATCCATATTATGTACATATTGGGTAACTCAATTATATTATGTACTATTTTGTACTGTAAGTACTATGGCCTAAAAGGCAAATAAATCGCTCTCTCTCTCTCTATGAAAACTTAAAAAAAAAAAATTGTGATTTTGACAATATAATTGGGGTATCATAGAACCTATTTGACATTGTATCCTCCCGCGACCTAGTGGATGTGTCAATACTAAACATGCCATCACAGTTTCTTTTATTTGAATTTTTGTTGCTATAAGTGCCATTCTACACTGATTATGCAAATATGATATTTAATTGTGTGGTATGTTGGCGACACATTTTTCACTGTGTTCGACACAATAACATCTACAGATATCGACCAAGGCGACCCGCCTTGACAACAGGTGTGCGATAATGACAAAATGTGTTTCAAAGTAGCATCTATACTTTTCTAAATGTGATAAAATATTAAAAAGTGCATGATACATATGTTCATGAAATAGTCAATAAATATTTATAACCTGATTACAGTTTCACATGAAATATTGGATGTTTTAATAAAGTTGGTGAATATTGATTATAAATTTATCAATGCTAATTATTAACAGCTGTTTGCAGCTTTCAACATTTTCAGAATTTTCATATGTTAAATATTATTAATGTATGTTATTGGTTTATTATTTATGAAATAGAACAGAGATCATGTCAGGTTTTCTGTTAAAGTATATCAAAGTGTAGTTTTCTGGCATCGTACCAATGTCTTAATATGTAATCAGTCTACCGAACCTTCCATGTTTGTTGCTGTT
Organism: Haliotis rubra; assembly: GCF_003918875.1. Lineage (NCBI taxonomy): Eukaryota > Metazoa > Mollusca > Gastropoda > Lepetellida > Haliotidae > Haliotis > Haliotis rubra. The sequence continues at coordinate 741,277 of NW_025766059.1, read as the reverse complement.
TGCTGAGGTGTTTGGCAGAGATATGTTCCCTTCACCTATGTCGTAAATAATTGCCTCTGAAATCAATTCCCTTAATAAATCAGGACATGTCAAGAACTGTCCTCTTTGAATTTAAAAACGCCAGACCTTCAGTACGCTTTCGTCAAGCGCCTGTAAGTGGTTGATATTGTTGTACGTATGGAAATTAAAAATGTAATTTAAAATCCGAATAAACTTGCCCAAAAGAGGACAGGAAAAATCGATTGTCCTAATTTATTACAGTGCTGGATATACGAAGGTAAGTAATAACCTTTTAGCAGCGGACTAAAACAGGCTGCACCTGCTGCTCAATTTAAAATTATGGATGAATTTTATTTTTGGTATTGATGACTTAGATAATCATTGTAATAAAATTATTCTGGGCCTGATAAGATCATTTTATATTACTACATTACTGTTTATCAGATGAAGTCTGTGTTCTTTAAACAGCAAAATATCAACATGTACTGGTGTAAGTTGGTGTGAAGATGAAGTTGAACTTTGCTGGTTCAGGTTGCATCGGTGCAAGTTCTAAGTGCTGAAATGGAGCCCTTCATTGGGTAATTTGACCTGTAAATATGTAAAGATTGCATCTTGATTGAAAAACGTCAAACGATGTCAAAAACTACACAGAATTAAAACTTTCCAAGGTCTACTTTTCAGGCAAAATATTTATTTCAGTTTAGCTCCTACTTGCAGATGAGCTGTTTACCTGATTTACTCTCAGAAATAAATACCGATATGAAAGAGTGAAATTGAGTCATACAGACGAGGGGTATTTCTTAATCCCATCGTTCCAAAAACTCTAATTATTAGGTGTACTTATACACTAGATCTAGTTTCATCCGTTTCTGTGGTCCTCTAACAAAGTTGTAATTATTGACACCTTCAATTATCAGAATTGTCGTTCTTGTAATGATTGTTAAAGAACAATGTATTGTGATTGTTATGATACGTTTATTTGTTAGGTCCCTCCCCGTTGTTAGAAGACTATTCTAAATTCATCGACCGAGGAATATATTGCGGATTATATCACGAAACAGATTGTAAATCAAAGGAGGAAAGACAACTACAGCTGACACCAAGGTCAATCAGCAGTAACCAGGGAAGGTGATTAAAAGTTAATGGTGTAGTTAATTTTGCATTTCGTGGGAATTTGAATCTAATCAGGAAATCGGTTTGCCGGTAGTTTACCAACTTCAACTTTCGGTTTCGGCAAATGATGGATAAAGTTACAACTATTGTGATTATCTTTCACGACCTGCATTATCTAGCCACTGGATAGTTTTGTTAGGATGTACATAAGTTCAGTTTCTGCTGATGAGCGCATATTTTCAAATATTAGTCGTGTTTATTCCACTGAAATATCTCGAGTTAGGCCACGCCCTCACGATTGAAATTGTTTCATGTTTGTGATTTCTGTTTCAAGAGTTTCTTAAAGAACGAATGAACTTTTGTTGTTTGTACTCTTTTAACCATTACATATGAAAGACGTGTGGTTAGTCGTAAGCGGAACACCAAATGCACACTTTAAAAAATTGTGGTGAATTAATACCGAACGATCAAAAGTTGCCATTCAGTGTCGATTTTAATGGAATAAATATCAGATTATGGTGTAATTGTTAATACAATATATTATGTTGTACATAACGTAAATTAATTTCACACCATTGTTGATGTGCATTATCATTCTAAAACAACAGATTCAGTTATTAGTAGTGTTTTTAGTATAAATGATACAGATATCATGAAAATCTAGAACATTTTTCGTAGTATAACATTTAATTGAGAATCTCCTTTGTGTCTGTTTTATCCTTTTGCAGTTCCAATTTTATTCTACGCACAATAAATGAACAGTGGAATTTGTAGTGTTAAGAATGAGGGAGTGAGTGAGTTTAGTTTTACGCTACACTCAGCAATATTCCAGATATATGGCGGCGGGCTGTAAATAATCGAGTCTGTACCAGACAATCCAGTGATCAACAGCATGAGCATCGATCTGCGCAATTGGGAACCGATGACACATGTCAACCAAGTAAGCGAGCCTGACCACCCGATCCCGTTAGTCGCCTCTTACGACAAAGATGGGTTACTGAAGATCGATATTCTAACCTGGACCTTCACGGGTCGAAGTGTTAAGAAAGTAAGGGAACATTGTTTACACAAAATTTGCAAATCTATTCCATCAACCATGTCACTAAAACAGAATCATCCATCTCTCTTTGCCAACACGTTTTTCTCTGTGGAAGGTGTGCAGCTGGTAAAACTGCAAGGATATAAACTCAATCGACTTGTTCAAGTGTTTCAGGAACTATCTCCAGTCAGCAACAATTGTTAGTAAACCTTTATGATTGATGAAGTCCTATTACGTGGGCCAGTGATCCTGTTTAGATCAAAGCAAGTTCATGGTATGTGTTTTGTACACAGATTACCTAAACATTGAATAACTGCAGCCAGATATGTTAGTTTCAGTCGAGAGACTTTGTTAGACATGGTTTAACGGATGCTTTACTTTTGAATAACGCCCTTCCTGTTATAGCAGAAATATACTGCACAAATGAATTTATGCTTGATCCTCATACAACTGGCACCGGGTGACTCTATCTCACGTCTTGTTTTATGGACTCTGGCATCTTCCAAATTCCCGTGACAACAGTAAATGTAAATGGAATAAAATATATAACACTATTAACCAAGTACAGAAACAGAAATATGTTTTACAGGACAGATGTATTATTCCAACATCCGCTGTAGTAACAACACAAACCGAGACATGAGTCGCATTAACCAATTCAGACAATGACCTACTTTTCAGCAGATCCGAATTTGTTCGTGTGAAAGTTAAAAGAGACACTACAAACAACTATGGTTACACCAAATTTCAATTCCTTGTTTCATAACAAAATGGTATTTACAAGTTAATTTTATTTTTAAACTTTAAAAAGCTCGTATTTCTATATTTTATGGCGAGATTTACCTAAACAAGCATGACCTTAACTAAGAGGTCACAGACTGCCCTTGTTTGATTAGGTCGTGAAATTATTCACAATTCATCTGGTTCACTGGTTACACCTGTTATGTGCGCTTATTCAGAGTATTTTTGTAACGTACAATGTGATTGATATAATATCAAGTCCGTGCCAGACCGCCAAACCTTTCTAGCGGCAGAGCCTCGTTTTGAAATTTCCAGATTTCCATTTGTCAGAGCACGCTGTACAACAGATCACGCTGTACGACGTGCAAGGATTAGAAGGAGCGTATTGTTGCAATATACAAGTGATTAGATGTATCAAATAATACTGATTAATGTTTATGTATCCAGTTGAATGAGTTGGTGTCAAAATTCTGGACTGGTTATTGTACTTATATGCGAGTTGACCGAGTGTGAATCAGTCCTTAGTAAAACCGAATCTAGCCTAGATGATAAAAGACAACAGAAATCTGAAATAAGAGCAGAAAAGAAAGAATTTTAGCTAAAGTTGGAACGGAAAGAAAATAAGGAGGAAAAGTCTGCCAAAGACACACGTTTTCAGAACAGGCAGCAGAGAGCTAGCAGGATGTAGGGAGAACCTGGAGGTCAAGAAACAACACCTACAAAGAAATAACACCTACAGAGAACAACACCTACAAAGAACAAATGTGACATACAAACAATTCATGAAAAGGTTCAAAATGACAGAACAGCTGAAAGTAAAGTCTCTGACAGTAGAGAACCTCACAGTAGAGAACATCACAGATGAACTTGAAAGAGTGTCACCTCTCATTACCGATACTGAAGAAGAAGTCAGAGAAGCCCTTGATCCTTTCCCTGAAGCCCAAAGTAGGAAGACCTGGAACACATGAAGTTGTTGAAAGATTAGAACAGGTTCTTACGAAGCCTGGTAGAAGACAACAAATTTGTTGAAACTTATGATGATGACAAGAACTGTTTCAATGCAAGAAATGGTCGAATGTGTCATGGATATTACCAGTTGCTAAGCTGCAGCTGAGAATGTGAGCAAAGTCATCTTACATGTCTGTAAAATGTGTAATACCAAACCCCAAAATTTTCCATCAGAGGCAACTGTCAAAAGGATTAACCAGTAAAAGGCAAATGTTGTCCACTCATTGCAATGTTCCAATATGAAAAACACAATGAGTAATAGGGCAGTGACTGAAATACACGTCCATGAATTACTTGAGTCCTATAGATTTGAACCTCTTATTATCCAAGGATGGGATGAAATGTTAGATGAAGAGACGAATGCGTGTTCACGAATGAAGAATGCTTTTGTGGGCTGCATTTGTTGGATGTTCAGATGTGTCCGCACTAGCAAAGAGGAAAATTACATTCATCAAATCAGGCCAACCGTCCTGAACAAGGTACTGGCCAAACTGAAGATGCAAACCCAAAATACTCAAGATCAGAAAGTCGCACTGTTAGATGCACAAGTAAAGCGTTTGGAAGAGGTGCTGATGGATGCAAAAAGGGGTTCCATGGATCATGGAAAATCTATGTTAAAAGTCAGCAACAGAAAGTGCAGTTCTTCCCATTAAACTCAAGCAATTCAATGATGTGTTTTGGCTTGGAAGGGTTATTTACTGTCATCAGCATGGAATTCTTATTTTGTTGAAGAACATATTCATGGGGTTAGCAGCAGGTTGTTGCAGTGGATCATAAGTGACGTAATGGATGAAGTCTGTCTTGCTGGGTGTCGTGCATTTTGGTCTTATATCTACGCAACTCACAGCACCACGTTGGTGATTCATTGAAGGTCGTTTACACTTCCTCGAAATGAACAAACTATACCTGGATCTGTGTACATCTCTTGATATCGTAAAAGATGATAATACAGTTGCCATGAACTTTGTGACTTGGAAGGAAATCCCATTTGACTCAACATTTAAAGAAGATGGCAACATTCCAAGGGAACTAGCACACCAATGTGATGGAGATTGACGTGCATCTGATGTTGTACAGGTTGTTTGGGAAAGCTTCCGTACTCTTCTTAAACATCAATTTGCTGATCAACTTTCCAGGGGGAAGTGTATGCTTCTTTTTCTGTTGAACCAAGTCAGAGACATCTTCATTAAAGAAACGTAACAAACTATCCGAATTCTATTTTGGGCAGGTGGATTTCCTTCTACACCATGTTTCCTACCTCATGTTTTAATACAACAGAACTGGGCATTGGCTTAAATATTTACCTGAAAATGAAACGAACAAACTCCTGGATGATTCTAGGAAACACAACAGAAGCATATATGTTCAATGTCCAAGGAAAGGCGGAAAGACATCAAAAGAAGACACCCTTGGGGCAAGCAGACACCCTTGGGGCAAGCAGAGATCCTTAAAGCAGCAAGACAACAGGAACTCAAGAGGAAGGAAGACCTCACAAATGTGATTGCCTATTTTGGCCTTTGGCAATCTGAGACTAAAGTTGGCACAAACTTGGCAGAGATCAGGAGAGCCTCTGAAAAGAGAAAAGTCATTCAAGCCCAGTTCAACTTCAGAAAGAAAGTGCATATCAAAGTTCAAGTGTCCCAAATGTTGTTTTTTTGCTTCGGAGGATAGAACAATCAAGGACAAGAAAGACAGTTCACCCTTGAAAAGCTCAAGTACAGTCTTGAAGAACTAATAAGGGGTGAATGAAGGTACAGTGTTGCAAAACCAGCCATTACTTGTCAAAAGAATTCAGCACACATTTTACATATCTACAGTGCCTGGATACCCTTCATGGTAGATGTTAAGTATGACCATGATGATGTTTTGTATGTATATTATCTGTTTCTGGATAACTAAGCTAGAGATTTGATGATAATAGTGTAAATATGGAATGTGACACATTATGACTTTCCTTGTATATCAGCAACCTCATGAACTGATTGAAAAAGAAGTTCAAACCATGCAGTCATGATGCTAACTACGATTTGAATGTTTCATATGATTTTTATGACATTATTTGTTTTTCAACATTACACCAGAGAACAACATATTTCCTTTGGTTCCTGGCTTTCATAATATATCGTACTTTATCTTTTGTTCCATTTTTTAAAATTTTGAAATAACTAACGTTTACTTCAGTGATCTATTTGTGTTTCATTTCCTTACTAACCTTGATATCAGTTATTTGTTTACTGTTTCATTCCATTGTTATAATTAACATTTGTGGGGAAGACTGGGATGCGTAGAAGGGATTACAGGAGGGAACATTTCAATTAGTGTGCAAATGACTTGTCACAATTGTATGTGAATCATAAGATCATTAGTCGGCATAAGGTCTTTGAATGGCATTTAGAAGTGGTTCAAGTGATACACATAAGGAAGAGAGTTTTATGGATGTCAACTTTTTTATTATGAGGAACACATAACTCTCTTTCTTAGTAAACATATTTTCTTTAAAAACGCAAATTGTAATACTTGCAGCAAATTGTAATAAACTTGACGTAAATTGTAATAAAAATTGACGTAAATTGTAATACGCAAATTGTAATAAAAATTGACGTAAATTGTGATAATTTTCGTTGCGGTAAAATGTAATAAATATTTACGTAAATTGTAATAACAGTTTTAATCACTCGTAAATACGCGGGTGTTTGTTTTACGTTGCATTTCATACATCAAATAAGCTTGTTAGGGCGATAACTCAAGAAAGAATTGATGGATTTTGTTCAAACTTGGTACCAAGGTATATTGGCGAGATTCACCGCCACAAGTGAAATGGAGTGACCTTGAGATAATTTTCAATGTCACAGCAAAAATCTGAGGGTTTTGCCAATATGAAGATTGTTAGCGCGATAACCCAAGAAAGAATTGACAATTGTTAGCCAAATGACGAAAATGATATTCGTCCTGATATATACTGAGTCAAAAAAGAAACTTCACAAAATGTAATTTGAAAAATAATGAATAATTTTTCTCCGATGATACATCTATGTATCCGAAATGGGATCCCTATCTTTCGACTCTAGAAAAACGTGAGCAAAACCCACTCAAACCCATCCATTCCTCGTGCAAATGACGTTAGTGCCAAATCAGGTTTTGCACGTGCAGTCGATCACGTGATCTTTGCATCGAAGTTTTCTTCATATGCACGTGTTTGCATTGGCCTCAAGAATTGAAAAAACACTTTTAAACCACAGTTCTAACGGTACTTGAAATGCCACGATTGTCAAATGTGCAACGTGAACGTGCCGTTGGCATGTTGCAAGCGGGAAGATCAGTTATTGACGGCGCAAGAGCAATGGGATGCAGCCGTCGTACTGTGTATGACTTGCGAGGTCGTCTACAACAAACTGGCACCACTTCTGATCGCCCAAGGTCGGGTCGTCCACGTGTGACGTCACGAGCAGAAGACCGTCAAATCGTCCTACGTGACAGATTTCTGCCGGCTACACGAACCAGGGCTGAGATGTTTAGAGGTCGACTGTCCTCACAGACCATTCGAAATCGGTTGCGGGCTGCCAATCTCCATTCTCGACGTCCATATCGTGGGCCAATATTGACGCCGTTTCATCAACGTCAACGTCTGCTGTGGGCCAAACGTCACCTCCGATGGACCCAGAGAGACTGGAATCGAGTCGTCTTTAGCGATAAATCCAGGTTTACCCTCAGATTCGCGGACGGCAGGCATAGAGTCTGGAGACGACGTCGTGAACGGTATGCCCAATGTTGTGTACAGGAAGTCGACAGATTCGGGGGCGGAAGTTGCATGGTGTGGGGTGCTTCTGTGGGAACAACCGTTCCCGACTTCTGGTCATCCGTGGAAACCTCACAGCTGCTGCTTACCGCGACCAGGTGCTCACCCCTGAACTCGTTCCTTTCATGGCGGCTCATGGCCCAGGTCTACAGTTCCAGCATGATAATGCTCGGCCGCATACCGCGATGTTGACACGAAATTTCCTTCAAAACGCTGGAATCAACGTCATGGACTGGCCATCGAGGTCCCCTGACCTTAATCCAATAGAGCACGTTTGGGATGCACTTGGGAAAAGGCTTCGTGGTCTTAGGAACCAACCTCAGAATTTGCAGGAACTTGGCGCTGCCTTGCAAGAGCAATGGCGCAGAATCCCCAACCACGTGTTCACAAGCATCAGGCAGTCGATGAGGAGACGGTGTTTGACAGTGGTGAATGCGCGGGGCGTCCATACACGATACTGAACTGAGAAGTTTCGCATTTTTATCCTTGTGACTTGACATTCTGTATACCCATGTTTTGGAACGGCGGTGTAGCCTAATGGAACTGATTATGGCACTGTCAGTGTATCGAGTACATCACACAGATCTCAGCAATGAAATAATAACAATTCAACCATCTTACCATCTCTTGTTCTTTTATAGTGCCCTGAAGAAAGAATGTGAAGTTTCTTTTTTTGACTCAGTATATAATCGATATAAAATCTCTGACTGTCCTCTGTATCATGTCTTTTCGCAAATATCTTTTGAGGTTTTGATATGTATAAATATAAAGTGGGGTGGTGAGGGGGGTGGGTTTCTAACGGGTATATCAAATCAAATCAAATCAAATTAGACATTTGTATAGCGCTACATTTCCTGAGTCCGGCTCATGTGCACTTAGTCGAATGCTCGTTTGAAGAGGATGGTTTTGCGACAAGATCGGAAACTGTTGATATTTTCCGATTTTCTGACATTTTCAGGTAATCAATTCCAGAGTACAGCACCCGTGTTACGACGTAAATTGTAAGAAAAACGCAAATTGTAATACTTGCAGCAAATTGTAATAAACTTGACGTAAATACGGGATCGGGTGGTCAGGCTCGCAGACATGGTTGACACATGTCATCGGTTCCCAATTCCGCAGATCGATGCTCATGCTGTTGATCACTGGATTGTCTGGTCCACACTCGATTATTTACAGCCCGCCGCCTTATAGCTGATTATTGATGAGTGCGGCGTAAAACTCACTCACTCACTATACCCTTTCATCTTTAAAACATCAGGGACACTTTTCAGCATTGTAACATGTGTTCATTAAAGTTTTTGTCTGCCTAAACTATTGCGTAAGGTTTTTTGTTATTCTACGTTTTTGAAAATGCATGCAAAAATGGTGTGTCACAACGAGGATGTTAACACGTGCCTTTTGGGGACTGGTTGATGTTCCAGATCTTTATGGTAGATGTTTTTCAAGACTGGAGGTTTCAGCCAGTCAACCTATGTGAAGACCAGAGTGTTTTGATAATTAAAATATAAATGCTTGCCTGTGCTGATGATTTATGCATATCATAGATAATTCAAATGATACATTAATACTACATGGTAAATAATTATTGCAAGATATATTTTGGGATGTCATATATGCTACTTTCCTGTCGAATGGATGCCACACTAGCAATGCGAGGATCAAAGAGAGGATAGCTGATTATGTGCTTCGTCCTATCGACCCAAGTGCCTTCTAATGAGGCTAATGACGACATAAGCATGGAGAGCCTTTCACCTGACAACACATTCGCATTAATTTATCGGCCATATTTTTTCGTGACGTCAAATTCCCATTGATTTCGCCAAGTTACTAGACAAGCGCGGGAGAAAATGATGTATTTTGTGAACACAAATTGGTTCTTTGCCGCCGTAATGTTTCACCTGTTTGACAGCGGCCTGGAAATAATCGAGTACCTAGGTAACGCACAGACTTGTGGTTGATATTGTAAGCAACGCTCTCAACGTCGGGGTACGATAGCAAAACACCTAGCATAAAGACACAAAGCCTGATCATCCGAACGCCTCTAACGACCAGCATAAGGGTTGCTGAGGATCGATATTAACCTAGATTACCAACGCGCGACAAGATAACAAGTGTACATGAATAATTACAAATAATCTGCAAATCAATTTCCATGGTGGTGGCATGTAGCAACCCACTATATAATAACAACGCACTATATAATAACAACGCACTATATAATAACAACGCACTATGTAATGAAACTGTTTTGGACTTTGAAGCGTTGTTATTACATAGTGCGTTGTTATTACATAGTGGGTTGCTCCAGTGGTATATTCACCCAAACGAGTGTTGTATAGTTTTGTGTTGAGTTAATATAAAACACATCATCAGCTGCGATCACCAATCATACTTCCGATTGTATAATTGTTTATAGTCTGTTTGGGTCAAAATGATACCGATTAATCACAATCTAACTTCAATTTGGATCAAACATTCATTTCAACGCAGAATGTAATAAAAACATGAAACCAACTCTGGAAAAAAGTTCCATAGCGTTTGTCTTCAAAATAAAAAAGTTACTTAACAAACTATCATCATTTTGTTTTGATTTTCCGTATCAAGTTTCTTCCGGGCCGGAATCTATCAGTTTCTTGTTACATATAGTTCTGTAGAGGAGATATCTACCAATTATGTGCTTGCAGTGTAGATGGGGTTCACACACGTTTCATCCAAATACCCTGGTTCGAATCCTTCTTGACGCTTTTGTCTGATAGTGCTTAAGTATGTGTTGTGGACTCATATACGATATCAGCTCTTTCACATAGCACCCGCCTGTTTTCTCCACTTACCTTTTTGTAACGAAACGCAAATGTATGCAAAAGTTTCCATAACTGATACTTGGATATAGTCAACGAATGCTGTGTATGTCACAGGAGCACTGCCTTCTTGAACCTGTATGGAACGGGAGAACTGCTGTTACACATGAATGCTCTCTATCAATGCGTGTGTGTTTGCAAAGAAAGTAAGGAAAGGAATATATTTTTACTATAAAGTCTTCTAATAGCATTTTTACTAACTGTTTCTGAAAAGTCAACTTTCCAAAGTGGAGATTTTGATACGACCCGTCAGTTGTGCCTGACTCAGCTGCACGTTTTCTAAATATTATTATCAATTGTTTATCAGACAACAACACTGTCTAACAAACGTCTAACGTTTAACAAATTGACACAATAATTAAGGCGTTCCCTTTCACTTTCGCCTTCATAGGCGGATCCAGGAATTTTCAAAGGGGGGGTTCGAAGTTCCTGAATCCCCCCATCCTTGGCTCCGCCAGTGCAAAACATTAGCTTCAATGTGGTCTTTAGTCATTATCAAAGGGGGGTGGGGGTATTTGAACCCCCTGAACCCTCCCCTTGGATCCGCCAATGGCCTTTTAAAAAAGTCATAAACTGATGTCAAAGTTGAATTTCATTGTCTCATGTACCGTGTCAATAAACCGATTGGCTGTGCTTGATGTGACGTCACAATTGCACATGCTTCCTGCCCCTGAGTTTGTTCGTGCAACAGTACTACTGTTATATTACCCTCGTAAAACTTCATTCGGTAAATCAGAACAACATGATGATAGTGATCAGCAGCATGAGCATCAATCTACCCAATTAGGAACCGATGACATGTGTCAACCAAGTTAGCGAGCCTGACCACCCGATCCCGTTAGTCGCCTCCTTCGACAAGCATGGGTTGCTGAAGATCAATTCTGTCCCGGATCTCCACGGGTAAATACACCAGTAACATCTATAACGGGTTGTCATCGTATCCCAATTGCGTGGATCGATGCTCATGATGCTGATCACTGGTTTGTCTTGTACAGATTCGATTATTTACAGCCCGCCGCTATATAGCTGGAATACTTGCTGAGTGCGGCGTTAAACAACAAACCAACCAATCTATGACGGGTACGTATGGTTGAGTGAGTGAGTGAGTGAGTGAGTTAGGCTTAACGGCTCTTTGAACAATATTTCGTTATATCACGTCGTACGTGGTGCGTTCGTGACATTTACATTTCTGGCGTGCAAAGGTACGTCTAAACGGCCTGAACATCGTAATCTGGTTGACTTTAATCACAACGTTAACGACTGGTTGTTAAACACAATTACACGCTGATGATTAAATAATATACATTCCACAAGATAATTAAATGCATCATGTTGGAACATGTACAGTGCGAGTGATCCCTTATCCCAACTCTGCCAGATGGGATGGAACCGTTTCGAAGAGAAGACAAAGACTCAGGTAAGGAGTCCCAAGCTGTTGCGTAATAATGAGTGAGTATGGTTTTACGCCGTTTTAGCAATATTCCAGCAATATCACGGCGGTGTGTGTGTGTGTGTGTGTGTGTGTGTGTGTGTGTGTGTGTGTGTGTGTGTGTGTGTGTGTGTGTGTGTGTTTTGCACCATAAATGGGCTTCACACATTGTATTCATGTGGGGAATAGAACCCGGGTCTTCTGTGGGAAGAGCGAACGCTTTAAACACTAAGCTACCCCACCGCCCTTGTAATATAATGAATACCAAGAGCCATATTGTAGGTGCACCAGTAACAATACATGCAGCGTCAAATTAAATTGTTCTGATTTCTGATTTCTGCCTTGCAACCAAACCATATCCCAATGCCTTTTGCGAGTGATATCTTATGAATATGGTGGCTCATAAATGAACATTGTATAAATTTGTGTTGTCAAATATCGCACCTTTATAACATTAAGGTGAAGTGAAATTGGGTTTAACATCGTGCTTGAGAATATTTCGCTCATATGACAACGTGCATGCGTGTGTATGTGTATGTGCGGCTGCTTGTACTAGCCCAGACTGAAGCTGGTTTTATAGTGCTAGCCCACTGAGATACCATGCCGCAGTGAAGCATGAATACCCCACTCAGACACATTATACTGACTCCGAGCCGACCAGTCCTTGTTGTACCCATTAATGCCGAGCGCCAGGCAGGGACCAACAAATACCATATTTTAACGTCTTTTGGTATGACGCGGTCGGGGATCGAACCCGCAACCTTCTGCTCTCCAGGCGGACGCTCTAACCACTAAACCACGGAGGCGGTCTCATAACATTAAGTAGTGGATGAATGGAAAGGGCGCTGTAGAATTAGTACTTAGCCTTTGATTTGTTTGTTTGTTTGTTGTTTACGCCGCACTCAGCAATATTCCAGCCATATTGCGGCGGTCTGTAAATAATCGAGTCTGAACCAGACAATCCAGTGATCAACTGCATGGGCATCGATGTACGCTGATTGGATACGATGACGTGTCAACCAGGTCAGCAAGCTTGACCACCCGATCCCGTTATTCGCCTCCAACGACAACCAAATTGCTGAAGACCAATTCTATCCCGGATCTTCACGGGTTCTTAGCCTTTCATACTTCAATAGTCTGGAGCAGAAAGTAATAGACCAAAGATAGTTGTATTTTAACGTAAGATTGTTTTGTGCAGGTCTTGGCCTCTTCGCACGCGTAAGGTAATGACACAAGTTTATTTAAGTTGTGTTCTAATGTTCAAGCGTTTGAAAAAGATACGTGAAAAAAGGATGTTTGAAGTTAAACACCCACAACAGAAAACGTCCATATGTTGTAAACAGGATCGACAAGAGCTGGATTCATTCTAGATGCTATGTAAAGTAATATTGCATATTTGTTTATGCACGGACATCTTAAACCAGGACATGCATCCGTTGAACTGTAAATCACTCAGCGGGTATACACCATTCCTTAATGGTGTTTGTGGACTCTGTGCATCAAAACAAAACACGTGGAATTATTTTAGAAACGTGATTTTTTGTGTGTTTAGGTAAACCCGTGCAAATAAAAATATATATGGGAGGGGATCGTATACAGGGTTTGCCCTGATACGCCAATCCTGCTGTTTGACGCAATATTCAGAGTAGGGGTTGGCTCCCAAGTGTCGTGAGCGGGGAGCCTGTGTAAGTCTAGGTCACTCGACCCCACGTTCTATTAGATAAAGGACAGCCTCGCCGGAGCCTTACTCCAAGGCTGTACTGAATGCTAAGCCTATGGTGTATAGTAATTCTATCATTTAAAGAGGCAAGTCTACATAAGCGGACAGTACCAGTCCGTCAGAGGAATATTTATATTTTATAGAAATTATCATTTTGTTATTACCTTATACAGACTTGTGCAAGTCTATGTCTCGCCGCAACACAGCTGTTTCTGAATGGGATATAAACAATAACACTGCGATGTGTGTCGTTCACTGGCTCATTTGAGTGACACGTGTACCAATCAGTATAGCATGAGCCTTCCTATGTGAATATTCAGGTTAAAATACGTTTTCAAAATAATTACAGCGTCACGAATGACGCAAATAATCACTCACAATTTCATATTTCACAAAATATAATTTTGGTCATGTGACAACGATTGTATACCTTACAATACAATTGTAAAATGGGCCATGTGGCCTAACATACGGAATAAACTTGATTGTATGATTGCTTTAACCCTAGGCTACACCACAGCTCCTAGAGTCTGTGAGAAAAATAATCGAATGATCCTTGTAATGAGCATTTCACATCTAGATATTTACCTAATTGGACAGAGTCAATACATATTTCTCCAAAGGATCTTTGAAATCAGAAGTGTGGCTTTGCGGATGGGCTGACTTAGTACTAAACAATGATTACGATTAATGTCGTAAACAATACAAAGAAACATCTCAGCAAATATTTGGCATAAAGAAATTTAAAACCAGTAAAAATGGCAGCGTGGCACGGATTGGCTGACAAGTCAATGTACAATGCTGTGGTGATTAGGATTAGGATTAGGTTTTGGTTTCGTTTGGTTTGTTGTTTAACGCAGCACTAAGCAATATTTCAGCTTTAAGGCGGGGGTCTGTTAATAATCGAGTCTGACCCAGGCAATCCAGTGATGAACATTATAAGTATCGATCTACGCAAATGGGATTCGATGACATGTATTGACCAAGTCAGCCAGCCTGATCCGGTTAGTCGCCTGTTACGACAAGCATGGATTGCTGAGGACAATTCTAACCCGGATCTTCACGGGTACCAAACATACAGACAGACAGTTTTATTTCAGCATACAAGGCCATGGCCCACATTACAGAATAATTTTACATTTTGTTTGATGCTGGTAAAACCAGTAATAGTCATACATTATTGCCTCTGAAAACTATGGAACCATCTGTGCACAATGTACAGGCATAATATACCCTTCTAAAGAAGAAGTAGCAATACTTATCAAAACATCGTCCTTAGATGACACAAGTCTAACAAGACTATCTTTACACGGGTTACCAGTATATAGGTAAGGTGGAAAACATTCTATCTTATGCATTTTTTAAACATTGACAATTTAAATGGTATTCCTCTTCAACTACTGGCAAGCAATATAAACAGAGTCTATTACAGTACAGTGTTTTATGCATCCATGTTACAGTTGGCGTTTGGAAGCTATTATCTGATTAAAGGTCACATGCAACGTAAAACACAACTTTGCAGATTCTGATACCTTTCGGTATGGACTTACCGAAACAAATCGTCAAAAATGCAAATTCAACTTATAAAGTTGAAAAATAACGCGATGAAAAAAAACGCGCGAAATCGGAGTTCAAACGTTTCACTAATTTTCCCCAGACTTTTCTGGGGAAAACGGGTTTCAACAGCTGGGCTGCGCTTATAGCACGTGCGCAGTGAAGTAGGTTCGCGCAGCTTGGAAGCGGTTGTCCGGTGAATACTCGGTGAAGGCTTTGGTGTGAGCTATTTTTCTAATGTTTTGTTGATATCTCACAGGCGCGAGCTTTTTATATGTTATGACAGTAAATTAACTGTTTATATAATTTCATTTGTCTATTTCACCACACGTTCTTCTTACCGAGTCACTTTCTCAGTTCGATACTTAAAAGCAATGCCATTATTTAGCGTTGACACAATTTCCAACTGTGATATAGATATGTCGTTGTCACAGACTAAACTCAATGTCTTGTTTTATTGACACCTGTGTGTCTGCCTGCCTGTCTGCTAATGACAATATTCAATACACAGCTGCTATCACTGACCACATGCAATTTGAACTTAACACCAATCAGGCTATACACCATAAACAAAATGCATTGATTTATGGCCCGAGTTCGGTCTCTGTCACATTATGTAATTACACAGACAGGCAGGTGTGATACTTGAACACATGACATGTTATGATGTCTGTTGATTGCAAAATGTTATACACAAAAAATGAGCATGTATTTACAAAACCCAACATCTCTACATATACACACACAATCAGCCGTGAGGGCATCTGCAAATGAACCAGCCGTTACACTTGAGTGCACACCCACCCGCTCTGACTGGGTTCGGTATCCCGGCTGCTTCGTTTCTTGGGAAGTAAACCCAAGTACACAATATTGCACTTTTGATTTGCGATTGTACGCTTATAATTTTGTTTATATGTTTTTTCATAACCAGCAATGTATATTATATGTCATGAATAAGTGATAATTGTGTTTTAATTATGTTTGATTTTTTGGTTGCATGTGACCTTTAACGTTTCAATTGCAAGTTTGAAGTTATTACATCTGAACTGGCTTAAAAACATGTTTGTAACACCATGGAATGTCTAAGGACAGATATCTTTCAACTTGCAAAATTGTCTTAAATTGACAGTATGTCTGACATTTGCTCATAAGTGAAACAGTGTGATGCTAATCTTGGTTCAAACAATCAGACAATCTCTGCTTAAAAAGTGAGATAAACATTTTTACATGTCCTATGTCTTGACTTTTCCATAAAATACCAAAACCAAATTGAAATAAAATATTTCTGATATGCGATGCCCATGTAATTCTCCCTACATCATCAAGTGTCTTAAGCATACAATAAGCTTGATAAGGTATTCTATTGTTATCCATCATAATCAACTTACACCAATATTTAACCGATTTTAACAAGTAATTACACTGAAGGGGAACTCTGCCACATTCACCCAATGCCATAACGTTACATGTATATTTATTCAGCCTCAATACCCTCTTGCATAACTGTGTTTGTACTCTTTCAATAATTTGTGAATAGTGAACACCCCTTACCTCTGCTCCATAAGTAACTATAGGTAAAATCATTGTGTCAAAAACTTTAAATACATCAGTACAAGAGACTAATCCATATTTATATTGGTAACCATAGAATGCCATTAAAGCTTTATTTGCCTGAGATGCTAAACAACTCTGTGCCCTAGTTAAGAAATACACTTCGTTCTACCACCATGTATAGTGTAATAAAACACACTTTTGCCCTGAAGTATTATAGTTAAAGCACGAGGACGCTTGCGTCAGAGTTAAGACGAACGTTACCAGAAAAAAATAAATGATAACAGTTTGATGACTGTTTACGTTCGGATTAAATATCTTCTCTGAATTATTTTAATTACATCTGTCATTAACGTAAACCATATGGGACAATATGAACGTTGCATTTCTACTACCAGCGTAAGTTTAGATCAGTACATCCAGAGGAAGTTGAGTAGTCAAGCGACATTCCACAATTGCATTGTGGGAATGTAAACATTACGAACGTTACCGTGTCGCTGAAAACTTGTGAGTCGAAATGACACATTTTAACCGTCGTAAAAAATAAACGTGATGTTTCCACCAGTGATGTTAGCTGCGTGAAACAACAGCAAACCAAGAAACTGGATGCAACGGTGTAGTTTACTGTAGGAGGCCGTACGAGGCGATTACAACTGACATGCATCGTGACGTCGCTAACATTGTGACGTAATGTAAAATGGTTCGATTACGAGGGGGCACACTAGAATGGCGCAGTGACGGGATAACGTCATTCAATTGTTACGTCATCAAAAACTATACCGTTATTTAGGAGATAAACATCATGTGTTGGCGAATTTCCGGGTGTAATTGAGTATTTGAAGCACGGGAATTCATTTGGAACCGACGGCGTCAGCCGGAGGTTTCAAATGAAATATTCTTGTGCTTCAAATACTCAATAACACCCGGAAATTCGCCAACACATGATGTTTATCGACATTGTAAACACAAAAGTAAACCGAGAGGTCCACACACGTTTTTTGTGTCTGCTCTCATTGACATCGAGTACGGGTACAGCAGTGAAATGTCATCAGCCGGCCGTTTCGGCTGTCTCCCATGGTAGCATCTGGAGCTGCTCTTTTGTTACGTCATTCCGACTCTACGTCACAATATGATTTTAATGACGTCATCACATCTGACGACGTAACAATACAATGGTGTGAGCGATGTTTGTATGTATTAATACGCAGAGAATTTCCGGGAATCAAATACCATTTAATCACGTTTTTCAACCAATCAGATTAAAGAACACAGTGACTTTTGGTTTACAATGTCTGATAATGTGTTTTTTTTCGATTGTTCTAACCGCTTGGCTTCTTAGAAACTACAATATGATAAGCAAGTTAATATGTAGCAGTAAGTACAAAAGTGTTACTACCTTTAAGAGACTGGCATAACTGTGACGTAAAACTAGACACCCTTGCTGACGTAATATATAGTTACATCACAGCAGATGATGACGTCACAATATACCGTTGCCTTGTGTGTTGGTGATAAATCTTTTATAACATTCGAGTGTGTATGATAATATTTTTCGAAACTGCTGCAAATGTGGACGATTTCTGACAAACACTAATTTATTCAGCCTCACGCACTCTTCGCGAAAAAGAATCTCTCTTTGTCAATATGTCAGTAAAACACCCTCTGTAAAACAAGTGCAAAAGATTCGATGCGATCAACTATCATTTTCCTTTCTCTAATTAATCATTTCGATACGTCCGTATCTCAATCACAATGCCTACCGCGTATCCATGGAAACCAAAATATTCCGAAAATGACTACAAAGTCTACAGATAAAACTGACCAATGGAATCCTAGGAGGGGCTGATGCCTCGTACAGACAGATGGCTCCGAACACCAGCTCTGTCTCGTCATAGCGCGAACCGAGCCTGTGAGCTTTGACGGTTAAGCCACGATGAGCTACAGTGGGAAGAATAATAATTGAATTCTAGGAGCTGGTTGGATCTTAGCTGTAAGTATGCCTTGTGCCATCTCTTCGTGTTATGGCCCTGTTCTTGTGACAAAATGTCCAGTAAATTGAAATTTCTCACATGCCTGTTCAGAAGGCGGTCTCGAGGCTGTTTCGTGCACGCAGCCCGAGATGCACCTGAAAGTTGAGCTTTCAGCCGCCGGCACAGCGCTACTGACATGAGAGATGGTTTTGAATTCGCCTTTCGGATACGCAGCATTTTTAAACCCTTCGCCGTCGAATAATGTATGTTGCGAGTGTCAATGTCGTTGGCATGTTGCTGCACGGAAAACCTTGCCAAATAGGAATTTATTTCAGATTTGATTGATATATAACCTTACGCTTGACGGTCACATCGCCACAGAACGTTTTACATTTGTTGGAACAAGACAGGGTATTTGTGTGTAATCTGAGAGTGATGGGCTCATGTTTCAGGATGGGAATATGACCAGTGTGCTTTAAAGGCATCGATCGATTGACAGATGCGGAGATCTGTTTGCTACAAATACTAGCTTTTCCTCCCCAGTTATTCATTCAAAGGGAGATAACTCTTTGGATCCTAAGTACATCTGTCAACTGCTATTTCGCTTTTAGTGTGTATGCATTTTATGTAAATCCGTATTCACGATTATAAAAAACAAGTTTACAAAAGTATCTTGTCACAGTGATAATTGTAAATGTGCTTAGGTGGACGTTATGACATTCAATTTAATATTTGTGAAATATGTAGTGTCCTCAAAGTGTAATTTGTTAAAATACAATTTAAACAATCCAGACCTTGAACCAGGTCCAAAGTAAGAATTTGGCATTGGCAAGCAAATATCAATATCAATGATGATGACCAAAACAATTCACATGAGAATGAGAATGACAAAGATAACATGGTTCATATTTCATGACGAAAGAAAATATTTCTTAACAAAAACAACAATTCACATGTCAATGACTATGAAAAAAATATCAATACATCATGCCACCATTATGATGACAAAAGCAATAATTTATGCCACCATTATGATGACCAGAGCAGTGATTTAAAAGACTGACTGACTGAGTTTGGTTTTACGCCGCTTTTAGCAATATTCCAGCAACATCACGGCGGGGACACCAGAAATGGGCTTCACACATTGTACCCATGTGGGGATTCGAACCTGGGTCTTGGGCGTGATGAGCCAACACTTTAACCATTAGGCTACCCCACTGCCCTTGATTTATAAGAGTTGACTAATGGGATTATGTGGTCATCATATCTCATTTATGTAGATTGATGCTCATGCTGTTGATCACTGGAATGTCTGGTCCAGACTTGATATTATAGCTGGACTGTTGCCGTGTGTGGCATTAACAACAACAAACAAAAACCTAAAGATCTATTATGATAGGGCAACACTTACTTTGTGTTTTGACTGAAGTAAATATTTACATCCTTGTTAATACAATGTTATCAACACCCTTAATCTTCAACATGTTTAAACAGAATGAGGGTTTATTTATTCCCACTATGACAACCAACAGCATCGGTATATGTTGAGCTTCAATACCAAATCTAGATTTTTAAAAACTGAACCTTGCAAAAGATAAATTGGTGGCCAAATATCTGCAAAAAGTAATGAGAGATTTGGGCTCTGTGCCAAACTGCTTGTAATTGCATAGTTACCTGAGGGATTTGTTGCACCGGTGCTAGGTGCTGTATAACAATATGTGTTCTGTTATGCAATGTGCACTTCAAGGTAAGACTGTGCTGTCAATGTTTGCAGATTTATAACTGTCACTTTAATGATTGGATAAATTGTTTCCGAGAAACCAACGTCAAGTTTGTTGGTTGCCCACTACATGTGTTAGACATGTTGGATATTCTATTGCAGTGTTGTTGTTTTTTCAGAGACCCCCACTGTGCTACTTGTGATTATGGTAGTAATTTATTTTAAACAATGATCTGACATCATATATCCTTTTTTGATTGAGTTATCACATGATTATGGCCTGGAATTTCTCCCGACTTACATATGCTGGTCCGAGGTGTGTACTGAATTATTCTGCTGTTTGTTTAGGTTGACTAAGTAGATCGTATGGTCAAACTTGGTTTATTGTGGATCATTCCCATGGTTTGAATGTTTGTGTAGCATTCCGTCACTCGTTTGCCCATTTCAGACCCATTCATTAGTCTGTCTCACAGTCCCTGAACTGATTTATTTCCCTTTCCCCTAGCCCTTTCTGCAATGCTAAAGCCTTAAATGAAGCAAGTCTACATTTCCTCAGGTTCTGAATTTCCTTTCTCATTGATGTCCTTTTTCAATCAAAATCCTATATATTCAGAGACTAAGTGTTAGTGTAACTCTTTCATGTACAGGCGGTGGTGCAAGTTCATTATTGCTTAATGCAGCATTAAAGTTCCTTCACCAATGTATTTAAATCTCCAGCTGCTCAGTAAGATGCTCATGATGGCTGTCACAGGATTGTCTGACACAGACTAGATTGTTTGCAGTGTTGTCATACTTCTAGAATATTGAAATCTTCAGCAACCCCATCCTCGATAATCTCCAGGGTATATGTTCCGATAAATCTCCACTATACCCTAGAGATTATTGAGGATGCAGCAACCCATGGTTGTAAGATGTGACTAGCGGGATCGGGTGGTCAGACTCGCTGACTTGGTTGACACATATCGTAGGTCAATGTTAATGCTGAAGATCACTGGATTGTCTGGTCCAGACTTGATTATTTACAAACCGCCGTCATATGGCTGGAATATTGCGGAGTGCAGTGCTAAACACTAAAATTGTCATGATCATAATAATGCTGATATAATGAATGCACTGAATAACGTTGGCCTCATCAAGCATTTCAAACATGCCGTTACTCATATCGCTTATATCTTTGTGATGATATTATGGATTAAATTATTTCTGCATTGTTTACATAACTTCCCTAGGCATCAGACACACATATAAATCATTATTTTCACAATACCTTTTATTTCATGAAACCACAAATATGACAAACAAGTGGAAATAATGAAAATTATTAACTTGCTTATGCACCGATTCATAAATATAATTTTGGTATTCATAAATTTTGTTTGTTCTTAAAGCCGCTCTCAGCAAAATTCCAACCATACGATGGTTGTCTGTACATAATCAAGTCCAAACCAAACAATCCTGTGGATGACATGAGCATTGATCAGTGGGTGAGTGATTTTAGTTTAATGTCGCACTCAGCAATACTCCAGCTATCCAGCTATATATCTCTTCACTTTGTATTGATTTGGGTGGAGGTAGGGCTCAATTTGAGTCTGGACCAGACAATCCTGTGATCAACAGCATGAGCATCGATCTACGCAATTGGAATACGATGACATGTGTCAACCAAGTCAGTGAGCCTGACCAACCAATCCCGTTAATCGCCTCTTATGACAAGCATGGGTTACTGAAGATCAATTCTAACCCGGATCTTCACAGGGAGAGCATCAATTAATGCAACTGTTATATGATGGCATGACAGTCAGCGAGCTTGGCCATGTGATGCTCTAACAGGTTGTTAAATATCAAACCTAATGTGATCATGAAGGATGTATTCAGATTTGAAAAATATGATCAATTTCAGGGGTGGAAATAACCCATTGCCCGACGCCCGAGTACGGTGTTTTTTCCAGTCGAGCAAACAAATTTGTATATCACGCTGTACCAATGTCCAGTTGACTTTCCAATGTTAATTATGTTATTTATTTAAACAATCAACAAGAAAATCGGCAGGTATAGAGGAAAAATTATCGGGGCAAGTGATTTTTTCATGTGCCACTGTACCGGTGTACCCTAGCAATTTTGAAGTTATTTCCACCCCTGAATTCTAATTAAACTGAATGATGCCCTCTTTCAAACTTACAAGTGCCAACTGACTATATTATATCTAGCCTTGTGAAGTGACATTCTCTTTGTCATATGCCTGGCTTGCTTAAATCCATTGGGCCACCTATGCATAGTGATAATATGATAATGTGCCCTTTGGCACACCTGACAGGAGATTCACTTCTGACTCTTGGGGCACAAGACATTCTTGTGGATGCATGAAAACTGAAGTAAGCACTTACTTCAAAATGATATTCACTCAAAAATGTTGCTGTTCATCTTCACACAATATCATTGTCTTTGACCGCCTCCGTGGTGTAGTGTTTAGAGCGTCCGCCCGGAGAGCAGAAGGTCGCGGGTTTGATCCCCGACCGCGTCATACCAAAAGACATTAAAATATGGTACTTGTTGGTCCCTGCCTGGCAATCGGCATTAATGGGTACAACAAGGACTGGTCGGCTCGGAGTCAGTATAATGTGTCTGAGTGGGGTATTCATGCTTCACTGCGGCATGGTATCTCATTGCACTAGCACTATAAAACCAGCTTCAGTCTGGGCTAGTACAAGCAGCCGCATATACACATACACACGCATGCACGTCGTCATATGAGCGAAATATTCTCAAGCATGACGTTAAAACCCGATTTCACCTCACCTCACCTCATTGTCTTTTTCCTGTTGATATATAGTCGTGGTTGAGTATTGATCACCTCGCTATACTATTGTATTTTATTGTATGAAAAGGATTTCAACATGTTCAGAGGTTCCACGTGATACATCCGCACTCACAGGCTCGGGTCAGGTTGATTTTGAAATTAAGCTATCACATTTCAACCCCACTGGGGATTCTGGGATAGAATCTGTCCCCAGCAGAGTATGACGTCACTTAATCATACGGCAGTAATCAGTTAGTCAAGCTTGGTGATTTGGTCGATTGCGTCGTCTCTAAATACAAAAACCATGCATCCTTGCACTTAGTATTGATCAGTGGATGTTCGCAGCTTGACTTGGCGTTGGTCAATTAGATGTAATATTAATGACTTTAGTGTTAAGCAACCTACAAACAAAGAAACAAAATGTTTTGATGTTTTTCAAGACTGCTTTCATCCCAAAACACGTCCAATTCTGTCAACTCTGAATTTACATCTTGTTCATATGTTGCTCCAGTTCCTGGACAGCTGATTGTAAGTAAAACATGCACTTATCAACCTGTAGCATCGTGTTGAAATAATCCATTTTTCACCTTTACTGTTATTTTGTGTATCGCATCTGCTTGTCATTAACCCTGGCCCGGCGCACAATCCCCCAAAGCAGTTGTCGTTTCTTCCATTGTTTATATATGTCATTGCTTCATTGTTTAAATTTATTGAGCATGGTTAAATCCAAATGGAATCAAATCCCTTCATTCCAGAGGATTTTTTACCCAGAGAAATTCTGGTCACCGACACCAAGCTCTGTTGTCTCAAGCCAAGAAGGCAAACTGGCCAAGCCGAAACCAACATCCCTGTAGCCATCCCATTGTGGGCTGGTAGTAAATCCAAATTGTTGCTTCTCATTGATTATGTTTGCAATAGGCTCTGATGCCAGAGGATGTTCAATTTCTCTCACTGAACAAGCACAGATATTTATAAAGCAAGAAAAGCTCATGTTTACTGTCTAAGCATTGAAAGAAAGAGCTTGTTTGCTATTAGAATGCCCTCTTCTTGTGTGAGTGTGAAACGAATATTCGTTCAATATTTAGATCTGTTTGCTGGAGCGTGTGAATTTAGAGGGGCATACTGACATCCCGCCAAATGGTTGTTTCTTGCAACTTAACATGCTTAATGCTGGTAATTCGCGGTATAATTCTGACCGATGTAGGGTCAGTCTGAAGCTTGAACATTGCGGCATCTAAGGAAGTGGGGACTGTGAAACTGAGTTAAAGCCATGTTTCGGAAATGTTTACTTTCAACACCTCAAAGGCAACAATGATGAGGTGAGATCACAATTTTGAGAAATTGTTCCTTGTGTGACATTATATGAATTTACAAACTTTTTCTGATGCTCAAGGCTGATTCACTGGGAGTTTTAAGTTACAAAATGTCCAAATGAACCCATTTCCAAGCTTCAGCATTAAAATTTATATTTAGGAACTTACACAGTAAACTCTCTTCTAAATATTTGTAGCAGTTTGTGCTGTTATTGATTTTAGCATCATTGTTCTACATACATGCCATGATCCATTTCAATGTGCTTTAATTAGAAACTCCAACTTTTGTTTACATGGATGTCCCACACGTTTCAAGTAGGGTGATATTGTATGATCTTACCATGGAACAGTACGTATTGCAGTACAATGCTTTCGGTTCGGTGTATATGATCATAACGCAGAAAATTGAAAACAAGAGCCATCTAGCAAAGAAATGCATAGATTTTGACGAAATGATTTGATTTCTAGACAATTTAGAAAAGGTATAAAAAGGTTAATAAAATGATGGTATGAATATCATACTGAAGACAAAATACTGCGGTTCTATTAATGCCACAGTACACCATTTCACCCATAGTGTCAAGCAGCCGCAGTTCGGTTTGTGAAGACAGAAAATAATGTTGTTCAAACTTTTCTATGGCAATATATCCTGGAATTCTGTGGAAGATTAGTTGTCAAAGTCCAAAAGCAGTGCTAACTGTACAACTACTAGTTTTATGAATAATTTTACTCCAAATATTGCTACTCTCATCCATTGAGTGATGCATCAAGTTCATGATTTTAAGTATCCTCTTAATTGGCCTTCAGTATTCACATTAACAGAACTTCAGGATTCACTTTACAGCTTTATTGGCCTTCAGTATTCACTTAATGGACCTTCAGTATTCACCTAATCAGACTTTAGTATTCACTTAATGGGCCTTCAGTATTCATGTATAGGTTTTGGTTATTTGTAAATCTGTTATTTTTAATTAGACTAACCTATTCATGCCTATATTTGGACTACGTTAATATCTCCATTGTCATTGTCCACAGACATATTAGAATGCCTACAGTGACATTGTCAATTATTTCAACCAAGCATGGAATGATTCCTAATAATTGTAAATCACTAATGCATGACACTATTGATGGATAGTGATGGGAAGTAATGGATAGTGAAGAGTGGATCTGTTTAAGGGGAAGCTGGAGCGTGGCAAATTTGCTGGGATTGCATGTTTGAATCTGATCATTCAGCCAACACTAGTGTGGTAACTATAGGTTTATCATCTAGATCAATCTTGCAGGAACCCATTACCCAGTTACCTACAGACATTGTCTCGATTCCACAAGCTGCTGATTACACAGTCCAGACCGGGAGTCAGGTCCACTATGTGATCTTAGCACAGTGTTTAACTTACTGTCATTTGTTCGTAAAGACTAAGATTGTACTTATTACGCAGTCCAGGCCGGGGGCCCAATTGACTATATGATCTTAGCTTACGATTACCTTACTTTTGTTTGTACATAAAGACTAAGATTGTACACATTACACAGTCTAGGCTGGGGGTCTGTCACATGTGATCTTAGCGTGTGATTACCTTACTGTCATTTGTACGTTAAAGACTAAGATTGTACACATTACACAGTCCTAGGCCGGGGGCCTGTCTACATGTGATCTTAGCGTGTGATTACCTTACTGTCATTTGTACATAAAGATGATTGTACACATTACACAGTCTAGGCCGGGGCCTGTCCACATGTGATCTTAGCGTGTGATTACCTTACTGTCATTTGTACATAAAGACTAAGATTGTACACATTACACAGTCCCCTTGGTTGGGGTCTGTCCACATGTGATCTTAAGCGTGTGATTACCTTACTGTCATTTGTACGTAAAGACTAAGATTGTACACATTACACTGTCCTGGTCGGGGGTCTGTCCACATGTGATCTTAGCGTGTGATTACCTTACTGTCATTTGTACGTAAAGACTAAGATTGTACACATTACACAGTCCTGGTCGGGGGTCTGTCCACATGTGATCTTAGCGTGTGATTACCTTACTGTCATTTGTACGTAAAGACTAAGATTGTACACATTACACAGTCCTGGCGGGGTCTGTCCACATGTGATCTTAGCGTGTGATTACCTTACTGTCATTTGTACGTAAAGACTAAGATTGTACACATTACACAGTCCTGGTCGGGGGTCTGTCCACATGTGATCTTAGCGTGTGATTACCTGACTGTCATTTCTAGTCGGGGTCTGTACATGTGATCTTCTTCTATTACCTTACTGGTACATAAATTGTACATTGAATACATTACACAGTCCTGGGTCGGTGGCTCTGTCCATGTGAATGTGATTACCTTACTGTCATTTAATACATGAAGACAAAGATTGTACACATTACACAGTCTAGATTGTACATATGTGATCATGTCAACATCTAAAATGGCGATATCATGATACATGTTTGTAAGTTTGAATTCTTGTCACAAATTTACTTCCTATAGGACAACTCTTGGTACGTAAATTTAACATCCATTGAATAAAAATGGGCATCTCAGTAAACTGTACCAATAAGTCAAAATGTGTGTGATGGTGGCTGGTATGTGATGGAAAGGGATTATCCTTTTAAATCAAATTTAAAGCTAAGGAAATCAGTTAGCTCATATAATGAAGACCGGGTTCGATTCCCTGCACCATGGGTGTGAAACCCATTTTTGGTGTTCCTGCCATGATATTGCTGGAATATTGCTAAAGCGGGCATAAAACCATACTATCTCACTCAAACTTGTGTAAGCTATCAATGTATAATTAATATATCAATATATCTAAGCTTATGTGCTGCATCAGTAATTTCTTCTTAATGAAGCTGTGGAGAAGCATGATGCTTCCTGTCAGTGAATTACAACTGTTAAAGCATGTATCATTTCAATCCAAGGTGTGGACTGCATATAAAATCTGGTTTCAAGATATATTTCAGGTCTTGATCTCGTCACTTTGTATTGATTTGGGCGTAGGTAGGGCTCAGTTCATGTTAGTGATCATGCTTTACTAGTGGTTTATGATAGTTGCAGCCCTGATACTGCTTCTTGGAAGAGGGCCCTTGACTCCTAAGAGTTGCCTTTAACAGTTCTCCAGTACTCTGTTGTTCCTGGAGGGGCAGGTTGGTTGGTTTGTTGTTTAACACTGCACTCAGCAATATTCCAGCTATATGGCGGCGGTCTGTAAATAATTGAGTCTCAACCAGACAATCCAGTGATCATCATCATGAGCATCAATCTACTCAATTAGGATACGATGACATGTGTCAACCACATCGGCAAGCCTGACCACTCAATCCCGTTAGTTGCCTCTTACGACAAGCATGGGTTACTGATGACCATCTTTAAATTAACACGAGTTAATAAAATATGAAAAATGCATGATCAGTTGTACTTCCCAACAATTTTCATAAAATGTTAGAAGCTAATTGTACTGAAATAGTGATTAAAGATAGATGGTATTGACAAAGCTTTGACAAGTATGTAATGGTATCAGTACGTCATTCAAGCATTAGAAATTTCATAATGGACATCCAATGAGTTATCATTTCTGTGGTCAAGAGCTTTACTCACTAGTGTCAAACTGGGCTTCACTGATGTTGCAGCAAGTCTAGACAGATGACACCCACGCAACAGTTCCTGTGTTTTTGGCGGCTGCACCAAAGGACAATCCGACCTAACGTGCAAGGATTGTAACTTCAGGCATATTCTTTACACCCAAACATGGAGATGAAAAATTTAACTTGACAGAGGTTGATTATTTTATTTCCTTTTAACTTCTTGAATACCTGTCTACAGAATATACATATGAACTATTTGTTGTTTACAGGGAAACACTATTATTGCTTTCACGGAAGTACTCTATTCAGCATAAGTAGTGTTATTTGCTGTTTGACTGGATTAATGTAATGATGGATTAAGGTGAAGTAAACTGCATATCTGTGAACGTCTATTTCTCTCTACATATTATTCAACTCGAGGAAGTTGCGTTAATACTGAGTTGTATTTTTGGCAAGGGTCCAGCAGTTGCATTAAATTGGAGACACGTTAATTTCAAGATTTACAGTGTTTACACGTAAACGCCAGTATCGATTCTCTGACAAGACTAAATTCTCCCTTATTTTGATAAAAATAACAGTGTTCCCCATATCTGCGGTTTGATAGTGGGGATGTGACTCAGAATCTGTACAGATTCCCTTCCCCATCAGATAACTCCACCCTGGCTTTGTTTGCGTGTTACGGGTCGTCATGATGCTCACTGCTGAGCCCAATGAGTCTTTTATTTCCGGCCTTTGATGTTGAATGATGCTGGAGTCATGCTGCTGTCTTTCTACATCGTCTTTACTTGAAGATGTCTTCCTACACTGTTGTCACCATTATCCTCCCTGCTGCTGATTGATTTGTGTGCAGTGATTAACCACTGAATTCATGGTAATGATTAACTTTGGATTTCAACATACTGTGTTTGTAAGCATATTCTACATCCCCAAGAGCTTTTCATTAACTCTAATTCATTGTTAAAGTTCAGACATTTTATAATTTTTGGGGGGCATATTTTGGAGTCATTTTGAAAATGGCACTGAAGTGTTTAAGTAGTTGGTATGGTTGGCTTTGATGTGATTCATATTTGAATGGGGAGAACTATTTTTATGACAAGTTGTGTCAAAACTTTTTCCTTCCTCCATGTTTGAAATGATATGGGTTTTGTTAAGCTTTGGACTGACTACCTGTATATCTACCGCTGGTTGACATTGTTCTTGAAGGCATCTCACTCCCTGTATATCTACCGTTGGTTGACATTGTTCCTGAAGGCATCTCACTCCCTGTATATCTACCCCTGGTTGACATTGTTCCTGAAGGCATCTCACTCCCTGTATATCTACTCCTGGTTGACATTGTTCCTGAAGGCATCTCACTCCTTGTATATCTACCCTGGTTGACATTGTTCCTGAAGGCATCTCACTCCTTGTATATCTACCCCTGGTTGGCATTGTTCCTGAACCCCTGGTTGGGCATCTCACTCCTTGTATATCTACCCTGGTTGACATTGTTCCTGAAGGCATCTCACTCCCTGTATATCTACCCCTGGTTGACATTGTTCCTGAAGGCATCTCACTCCTTGTATATCTACCCCTGGTTGGCATTGTTCCTGAAGGCATCTCACTCCTTGTATATCTACCCCTGGTTGACATTGTTCCTGAAGGCATCTCACTCCTTGTATATCTACCCCTGGTTGACATTGTTCCTGAAGGCATCTCACTCCATGTATATCTACCCCTGGTTGACATTGTTCCTGAAGGCATCTCACTCCCTGTATATCTACCCCTGGTTGACATTGTTCCTGAAGGCATCTCACTCCCTGTATATCTACCCCTGGTTGACATTGTTCCTGAAGGCATCTCACTCCCTGTATATCTACCCCTGGTTGACATTGTTCCTGAAGGCATCTCACTCCTGTATATCTACCCCTGGTTGACATTGTTCCTGAAGGCATCTCACTCCATGTATATCTACCCCTGGTTGACATTGTTCCTGAAGGCATCTCACTCCTGTATATCTACCCCTGGTTGACATTGTTCCTGAAGGCATCTCACTCCTGTATATCTACCCCTGGTTGACATTGTTCCTGAAGGCATCTCACTCCTTGTATATCTACCCCTGGTTGACATTGTTCCTGAAGGCATCTCACCCCTGTATATCTACCCCTGGTTGACATTGTTCCTGAAGGCATCTCACTCCCTGTATATCCTACCCTGGTTGACATTGTTCCTGAAGGCATCTCACTCCCTGTATATCTACCCCTGGTTGACATTGTTCCTGAAGGCATCTCACTCCCTGTATATCTACCCCTGGTTGACATTGTTCCTGAAGGCATCTCACTCCCTGTATATCTACCCCTGGTTGACATTGTTCCTGAAGGCATCTCACTCCCTGTATATCTACCTCTGGTTGACATTGTTCCTGAAGGCATCTCACTCCCTGTATATCTACCCCTGGTTGACATTGTTCCTGAAGGCATCTCACTCCCTGTATATCTACCCCTGTATATCTACTCACTCCCTGTATATCTACCCCTGGTTGACATTGTTCCTGAAGGCATCTCATCTGGTTGACATTGTTCCTTGACATCTCACTCCTGTATATCTACCGCTGGTTGACATTGTTCCTGAAGGCATCTCACTCCCTGTATATCTACCTCTGGTTGACATTGTTCCTGAAGGCATCTCACTCCCTGTATATCTACCCCTGGTTGACATTGTTCCTGAAGGCATCTCACTCCCTGTATATCTACCCCTGGTTGACATTGTTCCTGAAGGCATCTCACTCCCTGTATATCTACCCCTGGTTGACATTGTTCCTGAAGGCATCTCACTCCCCTGTATATCTACCCCTGGTTGACATTGTTCCTGAAGGCATCTCACTCCCTGTATATCTACCCTGGTTGACATTGTTCCTGAAGGCATCTCACTCCCTGTATATCTACCCTGGTTGACATTGTTCCTGAAGGCATCTCACTCCCTGTATATCTACCCTGGTTGACATTGTTCCTGAAGGCATCTCACTCCCTGTATATCTACCCCCTGGTTGACATTGTTCCTGAAGGCATCTCACTCCCTGTATATCTACCCCTGGTTGACATTGTTCCTGAAGGCATCTCACTCCCTGTATATCTACCCCTGGTTGACATTGTTCCTGAAGGCATCTCACTCCCTGTATATCTACCCTGTATATCTACTCCCTGTCTGGTTGACATTGTTCCTGAAGGCATCTCACTCCCTGTATATCTACCCCTGGTTGACATTGTTCCTGAAGGCATCTCACTCCCTGTATATCTACCCCTGGTTGACATTGTTCCTGAAGGCATCTCTCCCTGTATATCTACCCCTGGTTGACATTGTTCCTGAAGGCATCTCACTCCCTGTATATCTACCCCTGGTTGACATTGTTCCTGAAGGCATCTCACTCCTGTATATCTACCCCTGGTTGACATTGTTCCTGAAGGCATCTCACTCCCTGTATATCTACCCCTGGTTGACATTGTTCCTGAAGGCATCTCACTCCCTGTATATCTACCCCTGGTTGACATTGTTCCTGAAGGCATCTCACTCCTGTATATCTACCCCTGGTTGACATTGTTCCTGAAGGCATCTCACTCCCTGTATATCTACCCCTGGTTGACATTGTTCCTGAAGGCATCTCACTCCCTGTATATCTACCCCTGGTTGACATTGTTCCTGAAGGCATCTCACTCCCTGTATATCTACCCTGGTTGACATTGTTCCTGAAGGCATCTCACTCCCTGTATATCTACCCCTGGTTGACATTGTTCCTGAAGGCATCTCACTCCTGTATATCTACCCCTGGTTGACATTGTTCCTGAAGGCATCTCACTCCCTGTATATCTACCCCTGGTTGACATTGTTCCTGAAGGCATCTCACTCCCTGTATATCTACCCTGGTTGACATTGTTCCTGAAGGCATCTCACTCCATGTATATCTACCCCTGGTTGACATTGTTCCTGAAGGCATCTCACTCCCCTGTATATCTACCCCTGGTTGACATTGTTCCTGAAGGCATCTCACTCCCTGTATATCTACCCCTGGTTGACATTGTTCCTGAAGGCATCTCACTCCCTGTATATCTACCCCTGGTTGACATTGTTCCTGAAGGCATCTCACTCCCTGTATATCTACCCCTGGTTGACATTGTTCTGAAGGCATCTCACTCCTGTATATCTACCCCTTGGTTGACATTGTTCCTGAAGGCATCTCACTCCCCTGTATATCTACCCCTGGTTGACATTGTTCCTGAAGGCATCTCACTCCTGTATATCTACCCCTGGTTGACATTGTTCCTGAAGGCATCTCACTCCCCTGTATATCTACCCCTGGTTGACATTGTTCCTGAAGGCATCTCACTCCATGTATATGTACCCCTGGTTGACATTGTTCCTGAAGGCATCTCACTCCCTGTATATCTACTCCTAGTTGACATTGTTCCTGAAGGCATCTCACTCCCTGTATATCTACCCCTGGTTGACATTGTTCCTGAAGGCATCTCACTCCCTGTATATCTACCCCTGGTTGACATTGTTCCTGAAGGCATCTCACTCCCTGTATATCTACCCCTGGTTGACATTGTTCCTGAAGGCATCTCACTCCCTGTATATCTACCCCTGGTTGACATTGTTCCTGAAGGCATCTCACTCCCTGTATATCTACCTCTGGTTGACATTGTTCCTGAAGGCATCTCACTCCCTGTATATCTACCCTGGTTGACATTGTTCCTGAAGGCATCTCACTCCCCTGTATATCTACCCTGTTGACATTGTTCCTGAAGGCATCTCACTCCCTGTATATCTACCGATGGTTGACATTGTTCCTGAAGGCATCTCACTCCCTGTATATCTACCGATGGTTGACATTGTTCCTGAAGGCATCTCACTCCCTGTATATCTACCCCTGGTTGACATTGTTCCTGAAGGCATCTCACTCCCTGTATATCTACCCCTGGTTGACATTGTTCCTGAAGGCATCTCACTCCATGTATATCTACCCCTGGTTGGCATTGTTCCTGAAGGCATCTCACTCCCTGTATATTTACTTCTGGTTGCCATTGTTGCTCACTCCCTGCATATGTAAAAGCAATAGATAACTGAGGGACAGAAGTACCCCAGGGACTCCGGACAGAACAGCTACAGACAAATGTCAGTAACCGTGTTACATTACCATTCCAGAAATGAACTTTTGTAGAAGGTTTTTATTGGCTTATGATCAGGACCAGCTGTGCTTTTTGTTGCAGAATTCATCAAGTTTTGATAATAGCAAAGAAGAATAAGATGAAACAATCCTTTGTTGTTTCATGTTATTTGATAAATAAGAAATGTGTGAATTGTATCATATTACGTGTGCATATTACGTTAATTCATCTCATACATAATAATCAATAAACACACATCATAAATATGTTATTTGGGGCAGTGTCATACATTTCTAAAGCTATCAACTTGCAAGGGGGCGGTGGTGTAGCCTAGTGGTTAAAGCGTTGGCTCGTCACGCCGAGGACCCGGGTTCGAATCCCCACATGGGACAATGTGTGAAGCCCATTTCTGGTGTCCCCCGCCGTGATGTTGCTGGAATATTGCTAAAAGCGGCGTAAAACCAACACTCAGTCAGTTAGTCAACTTGCAAGGACACATGGGACCACAAAGTGATGTCGCTATATCCGTTACTTTGCAATGGTCGTTATAAACATAGTTTACTGCATTACCGTGGTCATGGATCAGTGTGCACACAATTTCCATTTTCAACTCCCTGGGGAGGACACAACCCAAGCAGTGAAGCGCTGGAATGTTAACAGTCACATTACATGTCATTATAAACATATTTGGTGCATTAGACATGCAGAAATACCAGAAACATAGGCATAGGATCTGGACATATTTGCCTTGGTATAGAAATATAGCTGTACAGACACGTTTTGCTAAAATGGTCTTGGGCATTTCTATTTTGAAGAGGTTCAGTTCCCAGTGGACCTGTCCAATAAGTGAAGCCTATCCATGTACATCTCCTCTTATCAGACTTGGAATATTGCTGTCTGTCTCCTTGAACCATTTTCACTCATTTATGCACATAAATTATCAGGTTTGATATCACAAGGAAATATGCATGTAAAATGGATTTGTTATTCTGTTTCCCCATTGTATATGTTCAATGACACTTATATTAAGCTGACAATACCCTGCTGTTTTGATTTCACTGTGAAAATGTTATGAAGGGAAGTTAATGGATTACGTTTTCAGTTTAATATGTTCCGAATTCAGTTTTAGTGTGATAGTTATGTAAATATTAGATCATAACTTTCAAATGATTGTCCATGAATTGTTTCCTCCATGTAACATGTTCAAAACACGTAAATCTTGTGCATGTGGAGGAAGAAAGTAAGATACTTTTTAGATGAGGGTTGGTGTGACAATGATTCTATTTTCACAAATCTTATATGTTATTGGGGACCCGTTAAAATCCGGGGTAAAATAGGTCTACAGCAACCCATGCTTGCCACAAAAGGTGACTATGCTTGTCATAAGAGGCGACTAACGGGATTGGGTGGTCAGGCTCGCTGACTTGGTTGACACATGTCATCGGTTCGCAGTTGCTTAGACCAATGCTCATGCTGTTGATCACTGGATTGTCTGGTCCAGACTCGATTATTTACAGACCGCCACCATATAGCTAGAATATTGCTGAGTGCGGCATAAAACTAAACTCACTCACTCACTATGTTATTGTAAGAATTCCTGGAGAGTGATAGGTTGGTGTTTCAAGCCAAGGAAATGTTATTCTGAAAGATGTTGAAAGATGGTTCTTTTGGTATAAATAGCAAAACAAGGTTTGGTCAGATCAGAGCCAGATTAATTTTGTGCCGCTGTTAGCAATATTCCAGCAATATCACAGCAGGGGACACCAGAAATGGTCTTCACACATTGTATCAATGTGGTAAATCGAACCTGAGTCTTTGGCGTCACAAGCAAACTCTTTAACCACTAGGCTACCCCACTTCCCCTGGTCAGATCAGTGTCTGAGAGTGTTAAACTGCTTGGAGTGGTAGTTTTTCGGTTGGTACTATCAAACCAGATGAAGTCCAGTCCAGCACAATCAGCCTGTTCACAGGAGTGCATTGATTCATGTTGCTGTATAAGAGATTATCCTGAATTTGATACCATTATTTACACTCTGTAGATCCAACTGGTGACGCTAAAGTAGCTTGCAGGATGGACTTAAGCTGAAGGTTTTCATTGGCTGTTGATCAGGAACAGTCACACTTTTGCTGTGGCAGCCTGATGTCCAGTGTTGACTTGCTTCAAGATAACTTCAACAAATATTGATTCAGTCCGATCCATTTGGTCTGAGGCTGTTCCTGTAGGAGAATGGTAGAATTGTGATAGTCATCTTAATTGATTGACATGTAGGTCAAGGTCAATAACTTTCTTGACTGGATTCTCCGAATATAACTTGTGGGTGTCATTTTGTGAAAATTCAGTTTGCAGAATGTTTATGGGAGAGAAGTTCAGGTTTGACATCCAGCCATGTCAGTCAGACCTAACTGGGTTAAAGGTCATTGCTGCAGCATCACAGGGGGAGTGGATTGGGTGTGATCCGTGACCTTTGTTGCAGTAGCTGCATGTCCTGTCTGTGAGCAGGCTTCCACAGGATTCAACATGGATGAGATAAAGCAATATCGCCTCAGCGATATCATTTCAGTGGAATGGCACTATAATGCATTGAAAACTATTATCATGGTTATGATGTCCTCGGTTACCATGACAACACTGCTCTCTACCACTGAGTGAGTGAAGTGCGTTTTACGCCACTTTTAGCAATATTCCAGCAATATCACGGTTACTAAGGGGACACCAGACATGGGCTTCACACATTGTACCCATGTGGAAAAAATCGAGCCTCTAACCACTAAGGTCTTCAGCGTACAATGACGAGTTTAACGTTTGTTATAAACATACTTTAACCACTAGGCTACCCCTTTTCATTGTAATAGGCTTCTCTGCCCTCTCTACCACTTTTTATGTGGTGAGACTGGCTTTATAACTGTACAATAATATCTACCATTTTCTATTGTAATCAAACCTAACCCCAAACCCTAACGCCTGTTTATTATAAACATACTTTACTGTGTATCAGCATTTGTCAGAACTTTAAAATGGCTTGGAATTATAATCTGTTATCAAAAAATGTCTTTATCAGTGCATACCTTTTCATGCATATCAGCATAGCCGAGAACACACTAATAACCCATGTTATATTAACCCAACCCCAAATAGAACTCAAACTTTACCCGAAATATCCTAAACTACCACATCATAAATACACATGATCACAATGTATGTGTTACTGGTCTATTTGGGAAGACAACAACTGTTGCTTGCTTCATGTCACGGATTGTCCACTAAAACTGGCAGGAAAACCTGATCAACAACTGCAGCCTGACCTGCTGGATGACAGAACAGGGCTCATGTAAGATGGATCAATTCTTGCCATGTTTACATAGCTGCCATGCAATGGAGTTTCAATGGAATGGAAATGTGCTGGTAGTTTGTGTGTCACCCTAGAGACATCAGAGCAAGTGATCAGGCCTAGGAAAGAGGGGCGGTGGGGTAGCCTAATGGTTAAAGCGTTGGCTCGTCACGCCGAAGACCCGGGTTTGAATCCCAACATGGGCACAATGTGTGAAGCCCATTTCTGGTGTCCCCCGCCCTGATGCTGGAATACTGCTAAAAGCGTGAAACCAAACTCAGTCAGTCAAGCCCACATAAAACTTTCACTGTGCAAAAAGCAAAAGTCCATTTAAAATAGCATAAACATAATACCTCGCTACTGAAACAGTCAAAAGCGGCAACTTTAAATCACTAAGACTGCATCATAAAGCGAGGAGCCCCAGCTTCGATTTTTAGCATGCGCATTATGGAAGAGGAAGTCTCGACCGCATGTTGACATTTTCCAGCGGACAAAAGATACATTCTTTTTAAGTATTTCTGTTATGTTATTTGGCATTTATCATCATGATACTTGTGTGCACACTTGATTAGTTTACTTTCCATTCATATGTAAACGATTGACAGCAATTATTTCTACATATTTAATACTTTTTTTACATGCGATTGCTTGGAGATTCATGTTTGCTTGGAAATTAGAAAGAAGCCCGGATTAATAATGCATGTGCAGTAGAGGTCAAAGTTCAAAGAGATATAAAAAAGCTGTTTAACAGTTGCCGCATTTTAACTGTTTCAGTAGCTAAGGTAATGTGTTTATGTTGCTGTTTTTCCCGTCGATTAATGTATTTAGGCTTTTCTGCGTTTTTCTGCACAGTGGGCAAAGTTTTCTTTGGTAGTTGAGCTTTGTTGTTGAGTTGGGCTTTCGTCACATCGGCATTATTCCAGCCATATAGTGGAGAGCGAGAACATTGTAAGTACGTCAGCCTGCATTAATACACATTGTAAGTACAGAGTCAAAATTTCTGGTGTCCCCGCCCCCTGGTGATATTGCTGGAATATTGCTAAAAAACCATATTCGCTCACTCACTAACATGTTTAAGGTGTCGAGAGAAATAAAACCATATTCTCTCACTCACTACCATGTTTAAGGTGTCCACAGAGAGAAATGGTTATGGTATATCATTACACTCTAGAACTCACCCAAACTGAACATAAACTGTCATGCCTACTGACATCAGTAAAACTTTGTGCAAGTTAGAAAGCAAATATTATAGATGACAACTTCTTCTTTATTGTATGTCACAACATTTCTGGGCTATTCCTAAATATTCCCAAACGTGTAATTTCAAAATTCCCCATGTTTTTAATACAGTAATATTGTTACATCTTTCTACAGAAACTACATATCTTTAACCAGCCAGCAAAATAGCTCAAAACTGACTACGTCATCGTATCCCCATTCAGGGTTCGAAATACCCCATATATTAGTGTGGCCTGGCACGGTAAATATTGAAATGGCACGGATAAAAAATGTTCTCGGTGCCCTGGTATGGCACGCCTAATTTTTAAGAGACACAACTCACCTTTAGTCATGTAATCCCCCCACAAAAACACTTATAGAAATGACAAACAAGCAAAAACATTTATTGACTTTATCGCCCAGGAAATCGTTGGAAATATGATGGATGATGTCAAGAAATCTGGTTGTTTTTCCATTTAGAGTGATGGGAGTACTGAAAGTTCGGTTATTGAAGAGGAAATTGTGTATGTTACATATATTGAACAAGTGAACATGTCACAAAGTTCTTAGCTATAAGGTGTTGGGAAAGCAGAATATATGAAGCGAAAGCCATCTTAAACAGAAAACATATCAGTGATTTAACAGAAAACAGGTTACATTTGTTGTTTACTAACAATAAATTTCAAATGATCATCATCATTGCTACAGTTATTTATTCTAAAAACATGTGGGCACACTTGATTTCTGAAAAGCACATATAAATGTTTGTCTGGTGCCCTAAGGAACACTTAGAAAAAAAAGTATTTCTATCCCTGCCATTGATGTTAATGATGCACCCGGTAAATCACTGGATTGCCTGGTCCAAATTTGACTATTTACAGACTGCAGTGATCTACCTGGAATATTGCTTAGTGTGGCATAATAAAATATAAAATCAAATCAAAAATTGCCATGGTCACTGTGTTTGAAATCCTGGATAAATCTCTGTGTGCACATCTTGGAAATATCATTGAATTTTGAATTTTGATTTGCTGACCAACATTCATCAGAGGGCGGGGACTGGAATAACTGATTCGGCAAGGCCTTGGATTCATTCCTCACAGACCCGTGAAGATCTGGGTTAGAATCGGTCATCAGTAACCCATGCTTGTCGTGAAAGGTGACTAATGGGATTGGGTGGTCAGGCTCGCTGACTTGGTTGACACATGGCATTGTATCCCGATTGCGTAAATCACTGGATTGTTTGGTCCAAACTTGATTATTTACAGACTCCTTACTGAGTGAGGTATTAAACAACAAACCAACCAACCAATCATTCCTCACATTGATACTAGATGACTACTATCGGTTTACCAGGGAGTATCTATATATTGCTGGAATATTGCTGAAAGCAATGTTAAACTTCTTATTCATGAGCATGTCTAACATGCAATCACCATTGCTTATGACTTCAAATCCGGCTTATCTTACGCCTTCAGCATTCAATGAAAGAAACGTATCGGCATGCACCTTGTGGGCAGTTGAATATTTGAATCCGGTCTTGAAATAGAATTTGTTGCTTGTTAATGTCGTGTGTTCGCAAAGTCAATATGTTTAAATGTGACGAGTGGGTTGAGCGTATTGCGCTGTTAACATCAATTTTGAGAGGTGAAGGTCTTCTGTGTCCGGCAGTTGGAAGCATTAGCCAAGAGTGAGTACATATTCAATATATAGAAATAGAAATATTTCCTGAGTTGTGGTGCAGGTATCACTTATTTTGGGATGAACAGTGAACTGTCTCCTATTACTGTGTTTTTCGTTAGCCATGGGGAAGTTTCACAAGATCAATTAGTTCATACATTTTCAAGCTTGCGAAATCCAGGCCTCTACATTGCTGAAGTAATGTCATATTCAACGCGTCTAGTTTTTAGTCACAAACTGACATCATTTTCATTTACGCTTTCCAGTTCACATTACTTTTACTCAACATGGAAATGATGTGTTACTGTTGCATGGTTGATATATTCCATTCTGTGTTGTTGTCAGTTGATGGCAGGTGTTGACCTTCTTGTCACACAAGTAAGTCATCGTGACCTACCTTTGTGAATTACACTAAGAGATTTAAGGTCAACAAATAAAGGTGATACCATATTGAAATATTGTATCAAATCTTGTTAAATCCATATATTTAATGCTATTGAGGGTAGACAAAATAAACTTTGAAGTATTTCTTGGTTTGTAATAAGACCTTGATTTGTTTACTCCCTATTAAGTTCAAGGTCACCACGAGCACCTTACCAGATGAGAAGCACTATTAATGCACTTAGCTGTTCTTTTGCAATATCTCATTATGCTGCACGTGCTTGCTACAAGTGATGTCATTAGAAAACATGTGTTCATGTAATTGAAATCAATAACAAGCTGTTGTGACCTACATTTTGAGGGCGTGAAGTACAGCTGATGGTATCTGT
Source organism: Haliotis rubra (assembly GCF_003918875.1). Taxonomy (NCBI): domain Eukaryota; kingdom Metazoa; phylum Mollusca; class Gastropoda; order Lepetellida; family Haliotidae; genus Haliotis; species Haliotis rubra. The sequence goes on along the minus strand of NW_025766059.1, from coordinate 700,935 downwards.
CAGGGAAACTCGTGACTTGTTTTTGCCAGGAAGGCGATTGAAGCGAGTAAGATGAAATTCTTTTCTAACAACAGACTTCCTCATGTCGATAATGTTTGAAAGTGAGCTGTTAAGTCTAGAAGTCTTTGTCACAACCCTAAAATCAACAGGACCGACAAAGCTAGGGTCCAGAGGATCCCCAATTTACTTATTTCAAGGGTCCTGTAAAGAAAAGAAAATGTGTGTATTTGTGTAAGATTTAAACTCCTTTAATTTTTTGGAACTTCATGTATATCTTTCAAGAATGAGTTTGGTTTGGTTGTTTAACGCCTAGGGATGAAACAGTATACTGCAGTATTAGTTGAACTGGTATTTTGCCTTCGGTTCGGTATACCGTAATGCAATCCCAAAATGTTTGGTATTTTCAGTTTTCATACTGTTCTTCTTTTTAGTCAGAAAATGACTGTTTTGTTCATTCAAAATGACAAAGATTATGGTTGTTGTTTTTCCATGTTATTAAACAATGTAAGGTTTGGCTCTTGTTGTCAGTTTTCTGCGTTATGATCATAATCATACCGAACGGAACTGAAACGGAAGGCCTTGTCCCACAATACATACCATACCGTGGTAAGAGCGTACCGTTTCACCCCTAGTAATGCCTGGTGTCACTCATCAATACTCCAGCTATATGGCAGGGTTCTGAAAATAATCCAGTGATCGACAGCATGAACATCGATACATTGTCAACCAAGTCGTCATCAAGCATAGGTTACTGAAGACCAATTCCAACCGGATCTTCACGGGTCTTTCAAGAATTAGACGCAATGAGTATTATTTTGCTTCCTCAGGATGAAAGAGGGACACAAAGAACATCCTCCTCCATTATATACTTTTGTACATAATAGATGCACATTTTGTCTTAACCCTATGTCTGATCACAAAGTGAGTTCACTATAGCCATCAGTTTGTTATAAACATATTCTTTATATGTTACATGTTGATACGTTTGTTATGAAATAGTTAAGTCAGGCCTTCCATACAAACGGTGAACAAATCATCAAAACTGATCTCATATACACCAAAACAGAACAAAAATCACCAAAACTGCAACAATATCCTCTAAAACCCGAAAACAATACTTTCTGTTATCACTGATGTGTCTTCTGTCTAAGATGGCTTTCTTATGTTTCATTTGTTCTGCTTCCCCAACACTTTCAAAAGCTAACAAGTTGTGAAAGGTTCACTTGTTAAATATGTCTAACATGCTTAATTTCCTTTTCAATAACCAAACTATCAGTACTCCCAACACTCTAAATGGAAAAACAACCAGATTTCTTTACATCATTAGTCATAATTTCAGTGATTTCCTGGGTGATAAAGTCAATAAATGTTTTTGCTTGTTTGTCATTTGCGCAAGTGTTTTGTTTGGGGGATCAAATGACTAAAGGTGAGTTATGTCTATAAAAAAGTAGGCGTGCCATTAGGGCACCGAGAACATATTTACCCGTGCCATTTCAATATTTATCGTGCCATGGCACGCTAATATATGGGGTATTTCGAACCCTGAATACATCTGTAATGGAAGACTAATCATTTGAAATGGAAACAAAACTCGTGTATCAGCTACAAGAGCGCGCGAGAATGGTCACCGAGCGTACAAAACGGCCTTCATAGCATCCCAACACGGCAGTCATAGCATCCCAACACGGCATACAAATCGTCAAAGATGCCGCAAGGGGAGACGAATAGGCTTTGGTACATAATTGTTTTTCGTCACTATGAGTCTAATCTTGAAAATTTGATATCGGGATGTAGTGCATAAACTCCCTATTGTAGTCAGCTTCAAACCTATGTCCATACTTCTCAGTGTCAGGCTTGCAATTCTACACAATGTGGTCCCTCGTTCGATCAAATAGGATTTCTTGTCAACATGCCGTGGTCCTGTTTCTCTTCAGTTTTGTAAATAAAGTGTTCATAGCGTCACATTCAACATTACTATATTTTAGTGATTTAAACAGTTTACAAAAACTTTGTTCATTCTCCGTGAATTGCATATATAAGTGATCATTTTTTAAGTGTACGAGTGCAAACTCAATCCACTGATAAGGGCAGGGATTTCTATTTCAAGTCCACAGGAGGCGACTTCTTGAGACTTACAATAACAAAGACGGACTCATGTTTGTACCTCAAGTTAAGCTTTATTTTTTGTTAAATGAAGCGGTGGCATACAAACATACAAACTAAGAAGAATATGTCAGATGAAGAGAGGACTGACACGTCTCTCTCAGGAATCTGTGAATACAAGTTTTAGAAATTTAAAAAAAAGGCAGTTTGGGAAGTCAAAGTAGAAATGATCACTTAGATATGCAAGTCTTCCATTACAGATGTATTGTTTCAGTTTTAGAGGATATTGTTGCAGTTTTGGTGATTTTTGTTCTGTTTTGGTGTATATGAGATCAGTTTTGATGATTTGTTCACCGTTTGTATGGAAGACCTGTAAGTGTACCATAGCAGATTACAAAGATTCTTGAGGACCCTGGGACCTTGGTACTTTATACAATGAATGGAGAAGCTGTTTATTTCATCTCATGGTAGTAGTTTATTGGTTAAAGCATTCGCTAGTCTCGTCGAAGACCCGGGTTCAGTTCCCCACATGGGTACAATGTGTGAAGCCCATTTATGGTGTCCCCCGCTGTGATATTGTGGAATATTGCTAAAGCGGTGTAAAACTAAACTCACTCACTCACTCACTCACTCACTCACTCACTCACTCACTCACTCACTACCTCACTACCTCACTACCTCACCTCACCTCATGTAACTTTTTGGGTCATTGAGTTATGGACTCATTTGTGTTCATCTCAATTGGGTATCCTAATATTCCTTTGAGTAACGAAATAAATTGTACTCATCTCACTCAAACTCATTTGGGTATTTGTCATTTTCCATTAATTTTAAAAGTATAATAAAGTTTAAAGGCTAGTGTTTGTTATTTATATTTGATCTGTAATATGAGAAACGATAAGAAAGACTGCAAGTTCCAAAGTTCATGTCCTGATATAGAACCTCTCAATATACCTAAGTTATTTTATCTATCCACCGGTACGCAAGCTAAGAGTTGACATGTTTGTGTGTACGCATGTAAGATCTCATTTATTGAGTATTTACAAAAATTAAAGCATACTTGTACACAATAGACTTAATAGGAATTGAGTTTTCACTTAAATATTTGTGTAATTTACGCAGATACACAGCATATCTGTACCTTTGTTGCATGGAAGAATAATTCATTGCACAAGGCTCATATTTTTTACTTATAAATAAAAATATCAAATTTCACATAGCAATGTATAAATGTTTCTCATTGAGTCCACTGAAGCAAGGTGGTTACAGTTTGTTTGAAAGGAAGAAACATCAATATGGTTTAGGGGCGATGGGGACGCCTAGTGGTTAAAGTGTTCGCTAATCACGCCGAAGACCCGGGGACGATTTCCAATGTTGGTACAATGTGTGAAGCCTATTTCTGATGCCCCCCGTCGTGATATTTCTGGAATATTGGTAAAAGCTGCGTAAAACCCAACTCACTCACTCATTATGGTTTATGTAACTGTGTCAACGTTTGGTAACACTGGCAACCAAGGTGTGTGTTGTGTTTGAAGCATACATCCTTCTCAGAGGATGATATCATCTGATTTGTGTGCAACATGCATGATTCATATATGCATGTTTGCTTCAACTGTAGGTGTGGCTAGCACTTAGTATCAGGAAGTCTTCCTGTCTGATCACTATGTATGAGAGGAAAACGGGGGGATTTACCTCTTGTGTACATACAGTTATAACTGCAGATTATATTGCTCCAAAGGGATTTATCAGGGTCTGTCTGTTTTGGAGGTCCATGTAACTCTCAGCTGCAACATATTGGGGAATAGACTGAAATATTGGGTTATTTATTTAGTGATTTTCTTACAACTGAAATTTTGAGTGAATTTCTTACTGGAACTAAACTGTCCGTGATTTTCTTACCAGAACGAAAATGTAAGTGTATTTTCTTCTTCAAGGTTTATACAGTGATGTCTTTCATATTTCTCACACTGAAAGCCATACCAAGGTCTGATGATGTAACATGTTTTCAGGGTGAAATACCATCAGATAAAATGAACATTGTGAGCTGTGACCAGAACTAAACTGTCACGTGACATTCAATCTACAATTTTGATAAATTTAATGATTCCCACAGCAACACTCTTATGTGTCTAACACAACATGCAATCAAAATTTATTCCATTAACAGATTAATATTTCCCTGCATGTGGAACATAATGTGTTGCATCTGGTAAAACTCTGATTCATAAAATATGCCATTGGTCTTAATAGTTGACGCATAGCATTGAAAGTGTTGAACAGTATCCTTCGGTCAAGGTCATGTCATTTCTTAAATTATTTGTATTCTCAACACCAGTACAGCAAAAGGAGGGACAATGAATGCTTGAAATTATTGCTGTTTGAATTAATATTGTCAAGTTAACAACGTGCTTGGTGTTTGATCAAACAGTGGTAAATGAGATTGGTTGCAGTTATATTAAAGTGGTTGCTAGTCATCCCCTTCTGTACACATCAGCCATTTTTGCCAACTAATCCCCATCTTGTCATGTGCTTTTGAGTCTTCATATGGGCATGAGAAATGGACATGATTTGCAGGTTAGTGACATTTTGTCATCAGTTCAACTTTATCCTCTTCTTTGAATGAATAATTCACACTGATTCATGATCATTAAATGGGGCATGAGTGGCCTAATTATCCCCCGCGGCGCTTTTAGCACGAAACAGGGGATATAGTATTTGGCTCCTTCCGTCCGTCTGTATGTACGAATCGGAATATCTTAAGAACCATTGACTGGATTCTTTTCATACTTGGTACCTAGGTTCATCACAGCATAAGAAAGGTTGCAGTCAGCTGTGGTGACCTTGACCTTCATTTCAAGGTCACAAGGGGACTTAAACGTTTTACTATTGTCAGTGAGATATCTCAAGAACTGTTCACTGGATTTTCTTCATGTTTGACACTAAGCTTCATATAGGGAAGGTACAGGGCCCAGTTGATTTTGGTGACCATCCTATAATTTTCAAGGTTACGACGACACTTTGAAGATTTCAGCATGTTAGCCTGCACCTTAAGCTTGTCAGCGAGTTATCTCAAGAACTGTTCACTGGATTTTCTTCATGTTTGACACCAAGCTTCATATAGGGAAGGTACAGGGCCCAGTTGATTTTGATGACCTTCACCAAATTTCCAAGGTCACAGTGACACTTTGAAGATTTCAGTATGTTAAGATTGTCAGCAAGATATCTCAAGAACGGTTCACTGGATTTTCTTCTTTGTAGACTTTCAAGACTTCTCTTGAATGTTCTTTCATAAGCAATTTCTCTATTACGTTTTTTGCATATTTCATACGCCATGACATTCATGGCAAGTTCAAAGTCAGTTTTGAAAATATTTGTGTTTTTGAACCAGCTACAGAGCAGAGCAAGATATCAAGAGAGGTTGACTAGTCGTGTTTTTGTTGACATATACCTTCATCTTAACCTACGGCCTTCACTTTCATTACTCTTTAAGCTTGATTTGATCATTTGCGGCGGGGGATTATGTCACCTTAGTGACAACTGCTTGTTATAATCTGAAGAGAGTAGCATTTTTTAGGTGTACCTTCTGATGTGTTTCAGGAAAGTGGCAAACAGCTTAGATCTGATCAATTTGTTATTTACTTTCACATGTGGCTGGCTCACCATGGTATGACATGTAATACACGTAAAACACCACTCACTCACTCACCCACCCACCCACTCACCACTCACTCCCTCGCTGGGGGGTTAAAGCGTTTGCTTATCACGCCGAAGACCCAGGTTCGATTCCCCATATGGGTACAATGCGTGAAGCCCATTTGTGGTGTCCCCCACCGTGGTATTGATGGAATATTGCTAAAAGCTGCTTCTCACTCACTCACTCACTCACTCACTCACTCACTCACTCACTCACTCACTCACTCACATACTTATTATCAATTATCAATGCAGTGGGAAATAGTGTTATTCAGTTATGACGTGAACACGTGCTACATCTTGGATTTACCGAGTACAGATCGACATGTGAACATGAGTCATAGTTCAGTCATGTCAGCTAGTTTCCCAGGTGAGCTGTCTCCACGCTGTGGTGACCCATGTCAACCCAAGTGTATTGTCTCTACATTACAGTTACATGTATATGTCAGGCAACAGCAGGAAGTGACCCATCCATCACAAGTCCCTCCTCTTTATAACACCAGGCACCTCACTGTACCACTGTCATTACTTGCCAAGCTCCTTGCCTGACCTGTCACATTCAAAATTAATTGCTGTTTTGTTTTGAGAATTTTGACATCATTCTTACCCTCTGTGTCAAATTTGGTTGAAGCATTTGTTGTAAGGAGCCTAAATGAGGTAGTGAGAGTGTTTCTCGGCAAGGTCAATAGAAAAGCATGGAGTGGGAACATATCTGTGTCTGACCCCTGACATGGATCTGCCATGGAGGTATTGTAGCAATGTCACCTCAGCGGTGCCTGTGGGACACTAGACTTGCTACATCACCTACAGTAGGCTTCAGGAGGGGGCCTTACCTGCTACCTGCTGCTGAATATACTGTGGCCATGATAGGAAGGATACGTCTGACTGGTAAGGATCACTTTCGGTTGCTTGTTGATTCAGATGTATTCTGGCCTACACATCAGGTCACTGCACTCATACCTCCATGCATGATTATGGAGCATGGTGTCAGATTATGGTGATTATGATAGAGGGTTGATACACTTTCTGTTCCCCCTTCCCCTTCCGCCCCCTCCAACCTTTATCCATGATGCACCACTGCCTTGGTTTTCTAGCTCCAAACCTGTGCTCATTGTTTTAGCAGATAGCATGTATCGATGGACTTCACCCTTTTGGTTTCTCTCCACATTATCCCATTCTTCACTGCAGGCAGAATAATCGAACACTAAGTAACAGTGGTGCTCCGATAATAATCGAAGAATGGTCGCAGTGACCAAACGACCAAGCAATCGATCATGTTTTCACATAATCGAACACAAACAATTTTGGAACTACAGTTTTAGTGTTTGAAACACTTGACAATGGGAAATATCTTAGAAGTTGTCAGGGCCTAAAAACGTGTTTCATTCTAAGAAAACTGACTTCACTTACTGAAAAGTCATGACTGAATATTTCTCGAAGACGCTGGCAAGTTTATGTTCACGATGTATTAGTGGTCACTTTAACGTAGCAAGTTGCATCATTTTACATTGGAAGGGATATTTGCAAATGCAACTTGCACAGATCTCAATAAAACAAAAAAAACATCAGAGAACCAATGTTTTTTTCTTTCTACCTATCTGCAATAGCAAACCTGAAAGGGAAAATCTGAAAAATGATGCTAAGCAATTATTATCCCCCGCAAAGCGTTTTGCGGGGGGTATTAAAATGGACTCCGTCCGTGCGTGCGTGCGTGCGTCCGTCCGTCCGTCCGTCCGTCCGTCCGTCCGTCCGTCCGTCCGTCCGTGCACATTTGTCTTTTCCGGAGCATAACTCTAGAACCGTTCAATGTTTCTTCACCAAACTTGGCACATAGATAGATCTGGTGGTGAACTGGTGCCTTTTGGTAGTTTTGGAATTCTGAATAAAATATTTTTGGCGTTTCCATGGCAACAAGTTTGACTTAGCCTGAAATTGGTGGTAGGACTCTTTTCCGGAGCAGTACTCTAAAACTGTTGAATGTTTCTTCACCAAACTTGGCACATAGATAGATCTGGTGGTGAACTGGTGCCTTTTGGTAGTTTTGGAATTCTGAATAAAATATTTTTGGCGTTTCCATGGCAACAAGTTTGACTTAGCCTGAAATTGGTGGTAGGACTCTTTTCCGGAGCAGAACTCTAAAACCATTGAATGTTTCTTCACCAGACTTGGCACATAGATAGATCTGGTGGTGTACTGGTGCCTTTTGGTAGTTTTGGAATTCTGAATAAAATATTTTTGGCGTTTCCATGGCAACAAGTTTGACATAGACTGAAATTGGTGGTTGTGTTCTTTTCCGGAGCAGAACTCTAAAACCGTTCACTATTTCTTCACCAAACTTGGCACATAGATAGATCTGGTGGTGTACTGGTGCCTTTTGGTAGTTTTGGAATTCTGAATAAAATATTTTTGGCGTTTCCATGGCAACAAGTTTGACTTAGACTGAAATTGGTGGTTGTGCTCTTTTCCGGAGCAGAACTCTAAAACCGTTCAATGTTTCTTCACCAAACTTGGCACATAGATAGATCTGGTGGTGTATTTGTGCCTTTTGGTAGTTTTGGAATTCTGAATAAAATATTTTTGGCATTTCCATGGCAACAAGTTTGACTTAGCCTGAAATTGGTGATAGTGCTGCTTTCTGGAGCAGAACTTTAAAAACCTTTCAATACTCTCCTTCCACCTTTCTATATACACACCTAAATATTTGACATAATCATAACTCGTAGACATAATCATGAAGCGTATTTTGCCATTGCGGGGGATATTGATGACTTTGTCTTCTTGTTTTTGATGATTGCTTGTTGGTCATGAACCAGTCATCAATTGTGAGATTTCAACCAATTCCCATCAGTACTAAATAATGAATGCAAAGACACTGGCAGTTTCTGGTTGACTGGTGTTGAAAGAGTTAAACCGATATGAAGATGTTGACTGTAGAGTTGTGTCAGTGGTATACAGCAGGATCTCCTGTAGAGTTGCGTCAGTGGTATACAGCAGGATCTCCTGTAGAGTTGCGTCAGTGGTATACAGCAGGATCTCCTGTAGAGTTGTGTCAGTGGTATACAGCAGGATCTCCTGTAGAGTTGCGTCAGTGGTATACAGCAGGATCTCCTGTAGAGTTGCGTCAGTGGTATAGAGCAGGATCTCCTGGACATGGATTGCACACAGGTTAAACTTAATAATTGTCCTAAAATTTATCAGAATCATACATCAAACTGCTAGTTGAACAGACATACTGAGGTTGTTAAATTTAAAATCCTGGCAACACTTACTCCCTTCATCAATCAACCCTAATTACACTGGACCCATGAAGATCCGGGTTAGAATTGATCTTCAGTAACCCATGCTTGTCGTAAGAGGCGACTAACAGGATCGGGTGGTCAGGCTCGCTGACTTGGTTGACACATGTCTTCGGTTCCCAATTGCACAGATTGATGCTCATGCTGTTGATCACTGAATTGTCTGGTCCAGACTCAATTATTTACAGACTGTCTCCACATAGCCAGCATAAAACTAAACTCACTCACTCACTCACTCACTCCTAATTACACTGATCTTGTTCTGCTCGAGGATAGCATGCAGTGTTTGGAACATCACATCTTAATGGATCACAGATAGTTTTAGTGCTTATATCTATTTCAGGCTCTTGTCTTAATGTCTAAGCAAATCCATACTTCTGTAAAGTAGCCTATTAAGTTGAGTAATGAAACCCACACAACTATGTCTTCTCAGCAAGACGCTTTTGGAATCTGCATTAGGCAGAATGTTCTCAAAATCAATGATTGTTATTATTTATGAATGTTTAACAGTAAATCATGATAATATTGTCAGTTGTATATGTCACAACGGGGATGAGTTATGGCCAGAATAAACAAATTTCAGTGCTTCCATTTGCTAGAATTGTTATGTATCACTGTTGTCAAATGACAGTTACAAGCCTTAAATATGCTAAAACATGTCTATGATGTAAGATTTAGTAACTGACTACTCTCAACAATAAGGCATAAAATGATATAAAGATTCTCAATGAAGTTAAATGGTGTATATTAGTGATATATTTCAGAACATTTTGAGGAAGGAATTAAAATATAGGTAACCAAGTCCGGATCAAGCAATCCAGTGATTGATGTCATGAGCGTCAACCCATGCAATTAGGATGCAAGGACATCAATCAAACCTGAGCTTGACCATGTGAACCAATTAGTCACTTCTTACGGCAATCATCAGTAGATGGCCTATAGTCTCACCTGGAAATCTTACAGGTTCAGGGCCCGGTGGGGTAGCCTAGTGGTTAAAGCATCGATTGTCACGCCAAAGACCCGGGTTCGATTCCCCATATGGGTACAATGTGTGAAGCCCATTACTGGTGTCCCCCGCCGTGACATTGCTGGATTATTGCTCTTACAGGTTCATAGCAGAATTGAGAATTCTTCGATATTTCTTGAGAAAAGTGTTCACACCAGCAAGCCTGGAATGGCAACCATTGCTGCAATCTTGCTGATGCTTAATGTAAAATGGGGGAGCAGGTTTGGCTGATGGTTGAGCTACAGATGTAAAAACTCTCAACTGCTTTTTAGCACTAATAACTGCTTTGTGAAATGTCTTGATTTGTGATGAGTGAGTGAGTTTAGTTTTACGTCACTTTTAGCAATATTCCAGCAATATCACAGCAGGAGACACCAGAAATGGGCTTCACTCTGTGTACCCATGTGTGATGAAAGCATCATGTGTATATTTGTATAGCATTCAGTTAATCATTATTGTAACCAAAATATACAGGGTCAAATTGCTACCATATTTTAACGTCTTTTGGTATGACGCGGTCGGGGATCGAACCCGCGACCTTCGGCTCTCCGGGCGGACGCTCTAACCACTACACCACGGAGGCAGTGACTTGGTTGACACGTGTCATCGTATCCCAATTGCGTAGATTGGTCACTGGATTGTCTGGTCCAGACTCGATTATTTACAGACCACTGCTATATAGCGGGAATATTGCTGAGTGTGGTGTAAACCAACCAACCAACCAACCAACCAACCATCCAGTCAAAGGACATGTCATTTGGTCAGGTCAGGTGACCACTTAGATAACAGCTAGGCAGTCTGACAGAAAAATGAACCAGTTGTGTAGGTTTGATTTCTGAAATGATGAGGCTTTTTTCTTCATCACCTCAATTTAGAAATATCAACTTTCCACAAACAAAGCTACCAGACACCATACACTCCAATGATAGGACCCCCACATAGGTATACATGTCTTAGAGCTCAGAAACAAAGTAATGTGTAAAGTGTACTATAGTGTGCCTTTTGTTTTTGCATTCAGAACTCTCCTGTTACATTTTTTTTTTGAGGTACAGAAATCAGATAGGCTTGTCTGAATGCCTCAGTCATAAGACACCACATAATCGTTGGTTAAATTTGAATTTTGCTGAGGTGACATTCATTGGCGTTGTCCTTCATGCTGAGAGGGGGCAGTGGGGTAGCCTAGTGGTTAAAGCGTTCCCTTGACACGCCGAAGACCTGGGTTCGATTACCCATATGGGTACAATGTGTGAAGCCCATTTCTGGTGTCCCATGGGGTGAAATTGCTGGAATATTGTTAAAAGCGGCATAAAACCCAACTCACTCACTCATGCTAAGAGGTATCTCATAATGTATAGTAACAGGAGTGAAACTTCGATTTTTGGGTGAGATCGCAGATTAAAACTGGTTATAATCACTCTCAGTATCATGTTCTGTATATCCATGAAAACAAAATAATCAGATCTCTACTTTGTAAATAAATAAACAGAAAGAGGAACTAACATTGTGTGATATATTGCATGGAAGTATTAATGTATTTCCTAAACACACAAATCCCCAACAATAATGCTTCATATTAACTCAGTGACATCTGTTATTCCATTGTTGTGATGAAGTTTTTGAAACTGTTACCAATGTAAATTATTTACCACAAAAGAGTATGGAATTCCCATAGTTAAAAATGCACGTTGGGTGTATTGAACAGAAATAGTCATTGCTGAATTCATTGGCATTGTTCCGACTTCGATAATGACTGGGTAATAGTACACTGGGGCATTTCACACTTAAAGCCTGTGTCAGCTGGAGGTGGGTCAGCAGGTGTGGGGGTCACAGTGAGAATCTGGGGTGAGCGATCAGGGTTAGATGTTGGGGTGGGTCTGGTGGTGAGTGATCAGGGTTAGATGTGGGGGGTGGGTCTGGTGGTGATCAGGGTTAGATGTCAGGTTGGCGGGGGTGAGTGATCAGGGTTAGATGTGGGGTAGGTCTGGTGGTGATCAGGGTTAGATGTCGGGGGTAGATCTGGTGGTGATCAGGGTTAGATGTCGGGGTCTGGGGGTGAGTTATCAGGTAAGATGTGGGGATAAGGTGGTGATGATCAGGGTTAATTGGGTAGATCTGGTGGTGATCAGGGTTAGATGGACGTAGATGTGGGGGTAGGGTGGTGATCAGGGTTAGATGACGTGATGGGCAGGTGGTGAGTGATCAGGGTTAGATGTGGGGGTGGGCGGAGGGTGAGTGATCAGGGTTAGGGTTAGTTGTTGAGGTACATCTGGTGGTGATCTGTGTGTGTTGGGGAGAGTGAGAGAGATATCAGGGTTAGATGTGTTGGTAATTTTGAGGGTAACTGGCACATATTAATCTTAGTTGTCAACTGTCAGCTATTTCTGTCACTAAGTTTGTGAAACAATTCCTTCTTTTGGTTCACAGATTCAAACTTAAAGATGTTTTTATAGTGTTTTGAAAGTTGATTACCTTGGCATCGTTAACCTATTTGTCCATCTCCAGATGACTTGAGAACCAACATGGACAGGTAAAGTCAGGTGTGAAAGTATCAAATACCACTAAAGTGACGAAAATAACAGCTGAAAACAACAGATAATTCATAGCTATGAGTTTTTTCCTCTAAATGATGTCTTAGTTTTTAGAAGAATCTTAACACAATATATATAATTAGGTACATTTCTGTGTTCAGTGGGGGCGGTGGAGTAGCCTAGTGGTTAAAGTGTTCGCTCGTCACGCCAAAGACCAGGGTTTGATTCCCCACATGGGTACAATGTGTGAAGCCCATTTCTGGTGTCCCCTGCCATGATATTGCTGAAATATTGCAATATTTCTAAAAGCTCACTCACTCAACCATACTCACTCACTCACTCACTCACTCACTCACTGTGTTCAGTTTTTTACTTTCATGGTAGTTTTAAGTAAATTCTGATCTCAGACAACAATAGTAGCTTTGTGGTTTCAGTAAGTACCTCCCGACTAAATTACCATAGTTCCCAGAGTGCTTATTAAGGCGAATATGGTAAAATATTATTCAGTACTCTCTTCTCCTTCATGTCTATTTTACAAACTGCTAATGACCTATCTGTCTAAATATGCTTCTAGCCAGAGGGATTATAAGCACTCTATGCTATATTTTACAAGTCAATGCAAACCTCCATTTACTATTAGCCTTCTGCTGATAGAAGTATGTGAGCTGGCGTCCATAGGACACTTGTCAGTCCTAAAGGCCTTAACACTGTCCAGCAACTGACCAACGATAGCCCTGGGCATCACTTCCAAGGGAAAATACTAGAGGTGTGACGATACAGAAATTTCACGATACAATACTTATCGCAATATCTTGGAATGATAAGATTCGATGCATATCACGATATGCTATCTTTAGTTATTTTCTTTAAAAAGGTATATTTTGATAGTAACAGTGTAAATTTTGACATAACCGTCAATTTCTAGTGAAATTAACACTTTTAAGGTCAGTGATGCATATCATCAAGCCCTAGGTTGATTCCCCACATGGGAACAATGTGTGAATGTGTGAAGCCCATTTCTGGTGTTCTCTGCAATGATATTGCTAAAAGCGGTGTAAAACTAAACTCACTCACTCATTTGATTATGCAGGGGCGGATACAGCTTATTGAGAAAGAAGGGTGCACACTTCATTTTCACGAGTTTCTATGGTCATTTAATGAACTTTCAGGATGTGGGGGAGGGGGGGGGGGTTGCGCACCCCTGCATCCCCCCTCTAGATACGCCTGTGTTAGGTGATCAACATGTTATCGCAATATTGTGGTGCATTGCTTATTGTATCAAACACACGCAAATCTGATCATCCTTTATTTACAGATCACCATCATATAAATTGCTTTTGTCGCATTAACCATCTAAAATGAATACCAGAACTGTGGCATAAAATAACATTCGCATGTATGATGAATCCAGTGGGGATCCCTGTTTATGATCGGCCACCAGCAACCTATACTGATGTTAGAGGCAACCGGATAGATGAGGTAGGCCACCAGCAACCTATACTGATGTTAGAGGCAACCGGATAGATGAGGTAGGCCACCAGCAACCTATACTGATGTTAGAGGCAACCGGATAGATGAGGTAGGCCACCAGCAACCTATACTGATGTTAGAGGCAACCGGATAGATGAGGTAGGCCACCAGCAACCTATACTGATGTTAGAGGCAACCCGGATAAATGCCGCAGGAGGTAGGCCCCACCAGCAACCTATACTGATGTTAGAGGCAACCGGATAGATGAGGTATACGCCAGCGTGACAGGGTTGATTTCTCGATCACCGTAGGCCACCAGCAACCTATACTGATGTTAGAGGCAACCGATAGATAGATGAGCGTAGGCCACCAGCAACCTATACTGATGTTAGAGGCAACCTATAGATGAGGTAGGCTACCAGCAGATGAGGTAGGCATGTTAGAGTTGATTTCTTAGATCACCGTACCCACCAGCAACCTATACTGATGTTAGAGGCAACCGGATAGATGAGGTAGGCGTGACAGCGTTGATTTCTTGATCACCGTACCCACCAACATTATCCAGTCCTGACATGATTATTTACTTGAATGGCGTGTAAAACAACAAACAAGGAAGACAGGAAAAACAAACACGTCTGAATTCGACCCAGGATAGATAAAGCCAGGGGTAGTGGTTCAGGTGACTGTTTTCTATCCTGTGCCACTTGAGGCTGGTGTTTATTCAAGGGTTTACAGCATATAGGTGGTGACCACATACCTGCATAATGGCTGCTCTGCTACAGGATGGGGGAAATCAACCAGATATATTTTGTTTGAATCCTTGCTGAAACTGGTCTGATTGTCTGCCATGTTGTGTCTGAATGTCTGCCATGTTATGTCTGATTGTCTGCAATGTTGTGTCTGGTTGTCTGCAATGTTATGTCTGATTGTCTGCAATGTTATGTCTGATTGTCTGCAATGTTATGCCTGATTGTCTGCATGTCTGATTGTCTGCAATGTTATGTCTGATTGTCTGCAATGTTATGTCTGGTTGTCTGCAATGTTATGTCTGATTGTCTGCAATGTTGTGTCTGATTGTCTGCAATGTTATGTCTGATTGTCTGCAATGTTATGTCTGATTGTCTGCAATGTTGTGTCTGATTGTCTGCAATGTTATGTCTGATTGTCTGCAATGTTGTGTCTGAATGTCTGCAATGTTATGTCTGATTGTCTGCAATGTTATGTCTGATTGTCTGCAATGTTATGTCTGGTTGTCTGCAATGTTATTGTCTGTTGTGTCTGATTGTCTGCAATGTTGTGTCTGATTGTCTGCAATGTTATGTCTGATTGTCTGCAATGTTATGTCTGGTTGTCTGCAATGTTATGTCTGGTTGTCTGCAATGTTATGTCTGATTGTCTGCAATGTTGTGTCTGATTGTCTGCAATGTTATGTCTGATTGTCTGCAATGTTATGTCTGATCTGTTGTCTGCAATGTTATGTCTGGTTGTCTGCAATGTTGTGTCTGATTGTCTGCAATGTTGTGATTGTCTGCAATGTTGTGTCTGATTGTCTGCAATGTTATGTCTGATTGTCTGCAATGTTATGATCTGCAATGTTGTGTCTGATTATCTGCAATGTTATGTCTGGTATCTGCAATGTTGTGTTGTCTGCAATTGTCTGCAATGTCTGATTGTCTGCAATGTTATGTCTGATTGTCTGCTGATTCTGTCTGCAATGTTGTGTCTGATTGTCTGCAATGTTATGTCTGATTGTCTGCAATGTTGTGTCTGATTGTCTGCAATGTTGTGTCTGGTTGTCTGCCAATGTTATGTCTGATTGTCTGCAATGTTATGTCTGATTGTCTGCAATGTTGTGTCTGGTTGTCTGCAATGTTGTGTCTGAATGTTGTCTGCAATGTTGTGTCTGATTGTCTGCAATGTTATGTCTGATTGTCTGCAATGTTATATCTGATTGTCTGCAATGTTATGTCTGGTTGTCTGCAATGTTGTGTCTGATTGTCTGCAATGTTATGTCTGATTGTCTGCAATGTTGTGTCTGATTGTCTGCAATGTTATGTCTGATTGTCTGCAATGTTGTGTCTGTCATATTGTGACCCAGCGAGTAAATCGCCTTTGGAATGGAGTTGACCCCTGGAGGAGTAACCAAAAACTTGAATCTTCATGGTGGAAATTTTTGTGTGTATTTATCTTGTTGTATATTCTTCAGCCCTATGTCTACCTATAGGTATCTATGAATTCTCTAGCAAAATAAAAGCCTTAAATAATGTATTCTTCCTGGGCACATCATGCTTGAAGGAAACGCTCGGAAGGAACAACACATTTCTACTTTCCTGAAAGTCTTTTATCCCCATGTGATGATAGTCCATCGAAGCTATCTCATATTGTGAGTTAACAAGAAGAGAAGGTAGTGGTAACAGAACCACAAATATTAGCTTCACATATTTGAACAGCAATCGTAGTTTGCCAAAAGCACCAGCAAATGTCAACAAAATGTAGACACCATATATTATTTACTTGATTTCTGAACTCTGAAGACACATTCCAAGTGCTAGCATTAAAGCTAGCTTCAGAAGACACAGCCAAAACCACTTGTGTGAAATACACAGGATTCTCCCTGTGAAGAACACATCATTGAATGGTGGGGCACCTGCGGCCAAACACTTCCTCCATAAAACACAACTATCACTTGTAAACGTCATTGTCAAGTATGTTGGTGTTTTTTCTAGGAATCTCAAAGATAGGCTGAAAATAGACATGGACTTTTAGCTTGATTTGAAAAGAATTTTTCCCTGATCTGTCAGCCCTGCTACTGATAGAAAGGTCATTTAGTCTGTTCGCTATTTGAAACAAGGTTCCGTAGTGTCTGAAATGTTCACTTTCAGCAGACCTGCCAGACTCAAGGGGATGTATCAATAAGATGTGGAATTGCAGAGTTATATTTAGTGCAATGTGTATTTGAGGCAGTGCCAAGACGGATGGTTTTGCCTGGCTACTTGCTTGTGTGGTTGAGCAATGTGAATAATGTTGCATTGCAATGCTGGAACATTCAAGTCAGTGCTCAGTTGGAGGGTTGGTCAAGGGGATGACAGTGGTTGGTGAGGTGGTTGGGTCAAGGGGATGACAATGGTTGGTGAGGTGGTTGGGTCAAGGGGGAGACTGGTTGGTGAGGTGGTTGGGTCAAGGGGATGACAATGGTTGGTGAGGTGGTTGGGTCAAGGGGAGACAATGGTTGGTGAGGTGGTTGGGTCAAGGGGAAGACAATGGTTGGTGAGGTGGTTGGGTCAAGGGGAGACAATGGTTGATGAGGTGGTTGGGTCAAGGGGGAGACAATGGTTGGTGAGGTGGTTGGGTCACAAGGGGATGACAGTTGAACAATGTGAATACAATGTTATGTTACATTGCAATGCTGGAACATTCAAGTCAGTGCTCAGTTGGAGGGTTTGGTCAAGGGGAGACAGTGGTTGGTGAGGTGGTTGGGTAAAGAGGAGACAATGGCTGGTGAGGTGGTTGGGTCAAGGAGTGACAATGGCTGGTGAGGTGGTTGGATCAAGGGGAGACAGTGGTTGGTGAGGTGGTTGGGTCAAGGGGAGACAATGGTTGGTGAGGTGTTTGGGTCAAGGGGGAGACAATGGTTGGTGAGGTTGTTGGGTCAAGGGGCCACAGTGGTTGATGAGGTGGTTGGGTCAAGGGGATGACAGTGGTTGGTGAGGTGGTTGGGTCAAGGGGAAGACAATGGTTGATGAGGTGGTTGGGTCAAGGGGATGACAGTGGTTGGTGAGGTGGTTGGGTCAAGGGGATGACAGTGGTTGGTGAGGTGGTTGGGTCAAGGGGATGACAGTGGTTGGTGAGGTGGTTTGGTCAAGGGGATGACAATGGTTGGTGAGGTGGTTGGGTCAAGGGGGTCAAGGGGATGACAGTGGTTGATGAGGTGGTTGGGTCAAGGGGATGACAGTGGTTGGTGAGGTGGTTGGGTCAAGGGGAGACAATGGTTGATGAGGTGGTTGGGTCAAGGGGATGACAGTGGTTGGTGAGGTGGTTGGGTCAAGGGGGAGACAGTGGTTGATGAGGTGGTTGGGTCAAGGGGATGACAATGGTTGATGAGGTGGTTGGGTCAAGGGATGACAGTGGTTGGTGAGGTGGTTGGGTCAAGGGGGGACAGACAGTGGTTGGTGAGGATGACGGTGGTGGTGAGGTGGGTCAAGGGGATGACAATGGTTGGTGAGGTGGTTGGGTCAAGGGGATGACAATGGTTGGTGAGGTGGTTGGGTCAAGGGGATGACAATGGTTGATGAAGGGGATGACAGTGGTTGGGTCAAGGGGACAGTGGTTGGTGAGATGGTTGGGTCAAAGGGGAGACAATGGTGGTTGGTGAGATGGTTGGGTCAAGGGGATGACAGTGGTTGGTGAGGTGGTTGGGTCAAGGGGATGACAGTGGTTGGTGAGGTGGTTGGGTCAAGGGAGATGACAGTGGTTGGTGAAGTGGTTGGGGTCAAGGGGATGACAGTGGTTGGTGAGGTGGTTGGGTCAAGGGGATGACAATGGTTGGTGAGGTGGTTGGGTCAAGGGATGACAGTGGTTGGTGAGGTGGATTTGGGTCAAGGGGATGACAATGGTTGGTGAGGTGGGATTTGGGTCAAGGGGATGACAGTGGTTGATGAGGTGGTTGGGTCAAGGGGATGACAGTGGTTGGTGAGGTGGTTGGGTCAAGGGGGACACAATGGTTGGTGAGGTGGTTGGGTCAAGGGGATGACAGTGGTTGGTGAGATGGTTGGGTCAAGGGGGAGACAATGGTTGGTGAGGTGGTTGGGTCAAGGGGACGACAGTGGTTGATGAGGTGGTTGGGTCAAGGGGATGACAGTGGTTGGTGAGGTGGTTGGGTCAAGGGGGAGACAGTGGTTGGTGAGGTGGTTGGGTCAAGGGGATGACAGTGGTTGGTGAGGTGGTTGGGTCAAGGGGATGACAATGGTTGGTGAGGTGGTGGTTGGGTCAAGGGGATGACAATGGTTGGTGAGGTGGTTGGGTCAAGGGATGACAGTGGTTGGTGAGGTGGTTGGGTCAAGGGGATGACAATGGTTGATGAGATGGTTGGGTCAAAGGGATGACAGTGGTTGGTGAGGTGGTTGGGTCAAGGGGATGACAGTGGTTGGTGAGGTGGTTGGGTCAAGGGTGACAGTGGTTGGTGAGGGAGATGGTTTGGTCAAGGGGATGACATTGGTTGGTGAGGTGGTTGGGTCAAGGGGATGACAGTGGTTGGTGAGGTGGTTGGGTCAAGGGATGACAGTGGTTGGTGAGGTGGTTGGGTCAAGGGGATGACATTGGTTGGTGAGGTGGTTGGGTCAAGGGATGACAGTGGTTGGTAGAGGTGGTTGGGTCAAAGAGGGGTTGACAGTGGTTGGTGAGAGTGGTTTAGATGTCAAGGGATAGACAGTGGTTGGTGAGATGGTTGGGTCAAGGGGAGACAGTGGTTGGTGAGGTGGTTGGGTCAAGGGGAGACAGTGGTTGGTGAGGTGGTTGGGTCAAGGGGACAGTGGTTGGTGAGGTGGTTGGTCAGGGGATAACAGTGGGCTGGTCAAGGAGATACACAGTGTTGAATAAGGGGGCTTTCAAGGGGACCAGTGTGACCTCCAAATGACAGATTTGGGAGCTCTGTATAGGAAGGGAGGGCGGCTGACAATCTGCTCATCCTACATAACCAGTTTTTAGGTCTGGTCCAACTTTTCATGAAAAACTTAGAAAAAATGATTTTCTCCACTGAATTGAAATAAAGTGTTTTAGTGCAATAGTAACATAAATTTGATACAAAGCAAACAGACAATAAAACTAGGAACAGGTTATGTTTGACATCATACTCAACACAATAACCCTGTAACATTTTCAAAGTTAATCGCTTTAGGGAAAGATGTTTCAGGTAAATATTTCTGTATTAAATGTCCATCTTGGAAAAAACCCAATAAATCCTGTATCAGAGCTCCAGATAAGATTTAGCTCATGTGGGTTACCCACTGTAATTTTGCATTTTCCGTTACCCACTGCTTTCAAATATGTGCTATTTCAGTCATTTTACTCACCTAAGTATATGTCATTGAGTAAGTTTACTAAGCAGGTGTGTTCAATACCTAATCAAAACCAACTTTAATATAATGGAAATGATTTCATAAAAATTACTCATCCTATACTGACAGTACAGCACTTGTCCAATACTAACAGTACAACTTGTGTCTTTTTTCATTACGAATTTGTTTTAAACTTTTGGCGTATCTAAAATTTTAAATGCGTAATTGTATATTTTTCCATGTTTAAATGCCCGGATGATCTACGAATATTCCCTCAAGCGGGTGAACGATAGCAACTACTTCCTGCCTGGCATCTTGCTGTTTGTTCCGCCAGACTGAAGTCAGTACTGTGTCACCAGGTAGTGTAGAGAATACACTGTTCTCACTACAGGCACTCACTTTACAAAGTGTTCATATTCTCCAGCCCATTGGGTGTTAGGACAGGGTGACGATATGTAACACTACGGGTCAGCGAGCATTCAAGTGAGAGGGGAGAGGCCCACAGAATGGAGGGAGACAGAGTGTTTGAACAAGATGACCCAGGTCAGTGATAACGTGATAATGATAATGCCTCATTATCAAGGCAGGGGGAGGGGACAGGAAGGAAAAGCTGTGTTAACTCATCATATCACAGTTAATACTTTCACAATACAAGCAGACTGCTGAGAGCTTGTTGATCACACTGCATATCTTTATCATGTCGGGGAAATGGAGTAAACTGGTGGTGTAAACACATGTTTGTTGGTGGTTGCAGTTTCAGTTTCATCTTTCAGTTAATCTGAAACAACAGTCTATTTTCAAAGGATCTTATTCATGACTATTCCTGTGAAACTGTCCTGCGATTGTCCAAACATGTTCTAATAAAAATATGTTTGATAGAATTTTATCTGTATTTTAAAAACATGAGATTCACGATTATTAAAAGTTACACAGCGATATGGGCATTGTCTGATAACAGTTGTTGATTGATTATTCAATTACTCTGTATTAGTGGTGGTCCGATTAATTGAAATAATCGAAGATGGGTCGCAGTGACTAAACGACCTAGCAATCAATCATGTTTTCTCATAATCAAACACAAACAATTCTGGACCACTTGTTTTCATTAACAAAATATTTCACAAGGCTGGTTTTGTCTGTTACATTTCATAAGCACTACAAATTCGTTCCAAGTCATGATTGAATTTATCTTCAAGACTCCAAGAAATTTATGTTCGTAACATCCTTGCCATCCTTTAAAGATGTGAAATTTTGCCAAAAAAACCCCAAAGAACTACATGTTTGTTCCTTATTTTCTTTGTGCATTGACAAATTTCATAAATAACACTAACCAATTATTTTCGATGATTGATCGGTTGTAATGAAGCAATCATCAATTATGAGATTTTAACCAATTCTACTCTGTATATTGTCTACTGATGCAAAAGTGTTTTATGCATCTTTATGATTATGTTAATTATATATTTTTGATGCCCTGTCGTGTATTTCAAAAAGAAAACATCATTGTATGAAAACACTTTTGTAATATATGCTCAGATTTTATTTTTTAGCATATAAACACTTCATGATATGTAATCGTACATTGTTTGAGTATGAAATATTCCAGTTATTACACAAAATAAGTGATAAGATGTAATTGATTGGTTTGAATTAGCATGTATTACATGTAGTTGATAATGAAGTTGTTTAATAATTCAACACTATCATACCAACATACCTTGACACTCCATTTTAAAGCAGTTGTATTGATTATGAGTGTTGGGGGGCAACTAACAGGATCAGGTGGTCAGGCCAACTGGCTCGGTTGATGCATGTCATTGAGGGCGTTGTCAATTACCGGATTGTCTGGTCCATATTCAATTCTATAAGACTTCCATCATAACACATGTGCATTGTTAAACAGCAAAACGTGTATGCATTGTTACACAGCAAAACGTGTGTGCATTGTTACACAGCAAAACGTGTGTGTGCATTGTTACACAGCAAAACGTGTGTGTATTGTTACACAGCAAAACGTGTGTGTATTGTTACACAGCAAAACGTGTGTGTGCATTGTTACACAGCAAAATGTGTGTGCATTGATAAACAACAATACATGTGTGCATTGTTACACAGCAAAAATGTGTGTGCATTAAACAACCTAACATGTATGCATTGTTAACCAACAAAACGTGTGCATTGTTAAACAGCAAAATGTGTGTGCATTGTTACAACAAACTAACCATTCCAAAAACGTGTGTGTGTATTGTAAACAACGAAAACGCTGTGCATTGTAAAACAACGAAAACGTGTGTGCATTGTAAAACAACAAAAATGTGTGTGCATTAAACAACCTAACATGTATGCATTGTTAACCAACAAAACGTGTGCATTGTTAAACAGCAAAATGTGTGTGCATTGTTACAACAAACTAACCATTCCAAAAACGTTATGAGGAGAAATCCCATACTGAAACATGCAGCTTACCAATCGCCGGAATCGTTCGTGAAATGTAATGTGTTTGAATATTTTAATGGGCGGCTTCAACAAGCAATCCAAACACAGAATTAGTCTCCTTCTATGGCATTAGAAGCAGACTAATGGCACATCTATTATTCGTAATGAGCAATGATTGTTTAAAAAATTGTATCTGGTGTTGAAGGCCCATTGCTATGGCAATCTATGACCATATTTGGAGTGATCAATGTACAATCACATCCTGGATGTAGAAAACATTAGTGTTTCCATGTTGCTTTTGTCCTTGAAGGGACTCACAGACAGATTGGTCCTCAATAACCCATGCTAGTCTGTCTCACAGTGAACCACATTTTTTCCCCCAATGCCTTGTCCTCCTGCAATGCTGGACCGCCTCCGTGGTGTAGTGGTTAGAGCGTCCGCCCAATGAAGCAAGTCTAGATTCCTTCAGGTTCTGAATCTCTCATCTTACTGGGGCTCCTTTTCTATTTAAATGGATTTATTTGTTGCTGTCTTTTTATCAGGGACTAAGCATTAATCTATAACCCCCTGAGAATGGAACAGGTCTATGTACTCTATGCTTGTCTTCCCCATAGGGTGTCTTCAACAGAAAAGACCTGTGAAGATCCAGGCTAGAAAGAATCTATGATCTTCAGTAACCCCATGTTGTAAGAGGCGACTAACGGGATTGGGTGGTCAGGCTTGCCGACTTGGTTGACATATGTCATGGGTTCCCAATTGCGTAGATCGATGCTCATGCTGTTGATCACTGGGTTGTCTGGTCCAGACTCGATTATTTACAGACCACTCACTCACTCACTCATGCAACAGAAAAGGTCTCCCATATTCAATGCTTGTCTTCCCCATAGGGTATCACTACAGAATGAATCTCTACACTCTATGCTTGACCTCCCCATGGGGAATAACTCACTCACTCACTCTTACTGCATTAGACATGTTACCAAAAACTAAGGATAAAAGAATTTTTCCTTAAAGGTCACATGCAACGTAAAACACAACTTTGCAGATTCTGATACCTTTCAGTATGGACTTACCGAAACAAATCGTCAAAAATGCAAATTCAACTTATAAAGTTGAAAAATAACGCGATGAAAAAAACCGCGCGAAATCGGAGTTCAAACGTTTCACTAATTGTCCCCAGACTTTTCTGGGGAAAACGGGTTTCACACGTGCGCAGTGAAGCAGGTTCGCAGCTTGGAAACGGGTTGTCCGGTGAATACTTTCGGTGAAGGCTTTGGTGTGGGCTATTTTTCTAATGTTTTGTTGATATCTCACAGGCGAGCTTTTATATGTTATGACAGTAAATTAACTGTTTATATAATTTCATTTGTCTATTTCACCACACGTTCTTCTTACCGAGTCACTTTCTCAGTTCGATGCTTAAAAGCAATGTCATTATTTAGCGTTGACAGAATTTCTAACTGTGATATAGATATGTCGTTGTCACAGACTAAACTCAATGTCTTGTTTTATTGACACCTGTGTGTCTGCCTGCCTGTCTGCTAATGACAATATTCAATACACAGCTGCTATCACTGACCACATGCAATTTGAACTTAACACCAATCAGGCTATACACCATAAACAAAATGCATTGATTTATGGCCCGAGTTCGGTCTCTGTCACATTATGTAATTACACAGACAGGCAGGTGTGATACTTGAACACATGACATGTTATGATGTCTGTTGATTGCAAAATGTTATACACAAAAAATGAGCATGTATTTACAAAACCCAACATCTCTATATATATACACACACAATCAGCCGTGAGGGCATCTGCAAATGAACCAGCCGTTACACTTGAGTGCACACCCACCCGCTCTGACTGGGTTCGGTATCCCGGCTGCTTCGTTTCTTGGGAAGTGAACCGAAGTACACAATATTGCACTTTTGATTTGCGATTGTACGCTTATAATTTTGTTTATATGTTTTTTCATAACCAGCAATGTATATTATATGTCATGAATAAGTGATAATTGTGTTTTAATTATGTTTGATTTTTTGGTTGCATGTGACCTTTAAATTATTTGTGATAAGTTATGGGTGTGCCTTGCTTTTCACCGGATTGGCAGTTGAGGAAGTGGTCTGCTATGTAAGTGAGGTAATTAAAACATGGCTGAGCAGTTGTTGCAGGGAGATTCTCTAGTCAGCAACAATGTCTGATGTATCGCGCCCTTGATGTTCACAATTAGAAGCTGATTAGTGCATAATGCCACGATGCAACCAATTGACATGATCTGCAGGTTAAGGAGGCCATCATTACATAGTTCATCTGAGGGAATTAGTTGCCAAAACTCAGCCGTAAAAACCCAGTTTAACCTCTTCCTCAGTGGGGTCACAGTGACCTTATTAGAGCCCTTGGCTTAATATCGCTGGTGTAACGTGTTCACAATCCCCACGGCTGTAACAACAGATTTGTAGTGGTACAGTATGCCTGTTGTGGAATACTAGACTAGGCTAGACTGATATCGAGTCTCTTGAATGAACTAGTTGTTAATTAGTTTTCATTTTTCTTATGATCATTTTTTTACTGATTATGTACAGGTTTATCTGATTATGTATGGACGTTAATACATACAGATTTAACAGATTGTACATGGAAGGTTTAACTGATAATACATAAAGATTTAACAGATTGTATATGGAAGGTATAACTGATTGTATATATATGGAAGATTTAACAGATTGTACATGGAAGGTTTAACTGATAATACATAAAGATTTAACAGATTGTATATGGAAGGTATAACTGATTGTATATATATGGAAGATTTAACTGATTGTATATGGAAGATTTTACAGATTGTACATGGAAGGTTTAACTGATAATACATAAAGATTTAACAGATTGTATATGGAAGGTTTAACTGATTGTATATATATGGAAGATTTAACTGATTGTATATGGAAGATTTTACAGATTGTACATGGAAGGTTTAACTGATAATACATAAACATTTAACAGATTGTATATAGAAGCTTTCACTGATTGTATGGAAAGTTTAACGGATTATATATGGAAGGTTTAACTGATTGTCTAAAGAATATTTAACTGATTGTATGTGGAAAGCTTTACTGATAATACTTCATCCCCTGTTGTTGTCATGTGTCTACGATATATTTCCTGCATCCTTTAGTGACCAGACCTGTGAAGGTGCAGGTTAGAATGTACCTTCAGTAACCTATGCTTGTCTTAAGAGGCGACTAACGGGATCGGGTGGTCAGGCTCACTGGCTTGGTTGACACATATCATCGGTTCCCAATCGCGCAGATCAATGCTCATGCTGTTGATCACTGGATTGTCTGGTCCAGACTCTATTATTTACAGACCACTGCCATATAGCTGGAATATTGCTGAGTGCGGCATAAAACTAAACTCACTCACTCACTCATCTTTAGTGACCTTAGTGTAAATGTTAGTTTGACTACATTTGACCAGCAACACCAAGTACTGACAGTATATTTCCTATTTGCTTAGTTATAAGGTTATATTGAATTATATGTTGGTATTATGTTGAATCATAGGGGGGTGGGTGGGGGTGGGGTGTGTGTTTTAGCCTTGTGGTTAAACCTTTCATGCCGAAGACTGGGTTCGATTTCCCTCATGGATACAATGTGTGAAGCCCAATTCTGGTGTCCCTTGCCATGACATTGCTGGATTATTGCTAAAACTACATATTAATGTGGGATAGTTAAGTGATAAAGGTGGTGCTTGACAGGCCAATTTAGGCCTGCGTTTACTTCCCCCAGACTCATACAATGTCTGATGCTAATTTCCCCATCCATGATATGGCTATCAGTATCTTGCAAAGAGTGACATAAAGCTATACTCACTGAAATAGTGAAAGAACGAACAAGTTCAGTCCAATTTTACTGATATCAAGTCATATTCCACAAAGGTCATGCCGTCACCTTTGGGACCCATTTGGTTGGAAATAATAGTCAGTAGGCGTGTTCATGGATTCATTTGAACCAGGTTATAAGAGCTCAGTAGCAAATAACAACCTCCATGAAATTTTAATTCCAATACATATCAATAATTTGCTCTGCCATTTCAAGCAAATAAAGGCAAGAGACTGGCAACGATGGTGGAGTTTTCCACTGGCAAATTGAGGGCATCTGCCGTGTGTCATATTCTCATCACAAGAAGGTGATGATTTGATTTCTCAAGGATAATGCATTTGAAACAAAGTTGAGATTCCGTGATTGAGGCAATCGAAACAGAAGCATGGGCTTGGCAGTCGCAGCCAGGATTTGTAAAGAAAAGTGTAACAGCAGCTAGCTTCATTTAGTTTTATCTTCATGTGATTGAACACATCTTTTGCCAAGAGGAACCTTTCTTCATGATTTACGAGGATAATTTTGAAGGACTGATTGGCTTTGAAACTTTAAATCTGTGATCCACAAGTCTAAATACTGATAAAATGTAAGAAAACCTTACAAGGGAAAATGTTAGGTCTGGGATTCACTGGATATTGAGCAAATTGACTTCTGCTTGGTAGCGAGCTTCACTTTTCAACCCTGTCAATTTAGGGTGAGCAAGGCTGAGATTTACAGAAAGCAACGACATTTTAGGATTGATGTATTGCTACTTAAATAGAATGACTGTTTTAGGGTTTGTGATTGATAAGAATTTAATACGAGATATTTGGTTCGCTTGATGGAGGTTGAGAATGTTTCCACAAAATTTAACAGTCATGGATTTTTGCTTAACTTTTTGTCTTGTTTATTTTCAGATTCTGTTTATTGGTTTTTGGATGAAGAGTTGTGTGATCACAGCATGAGGTAAGTTGAGGAAAGGTCTTTAGGCATGTTTGAAGTAATATTCTTGATTTGTGTGACCAGTTTTGAAGTTTGGTGGGAATGGAGAATTAATCTTGTACAGATAAAAATGTGAGGGAGAAAATCATTAGCTTCTCTCAATTAGATGCCAGCTTTGGGACCAAGTAATGTGACGTCTGCTCTCAGGATCCAGTCAATATTCATTGACATAATGTGTTCATCCAGCAGTGACTAAATATTCAAATCTGTGATGCTGGAACTTGAATATTGCTAAAAGTTGCATAAAAAGTCTGACTAAATTACACAAATATATTTGAGGCTTTTAGGGTGTTCAAATCCAAAGGAGCTAAAGGAAGTAAATGATAAGATATTTACTGGGGAAGGCTTGTTTCTCATTGATGACCTTTCTGAATCATGGAATGGGGCTCGATTTTCTTGTTAAACTGTCATGTGATGAATAGGAAGTCAGCTGATGAAGTGTTCGTCATTGAATTTTACACACATTGGACTTGACAAGGGGGATTTGTTGATCAAGAGCAAGCTTCATCTCATGCTGTCTAGCTGAGCTGTCCAGAGCTTTAAGGCATTTAGAGTACACACGTTCTTCATAGCCTACATTCCTTTATGTGGAGGAGATGTGTATGTTGTTTTCACTGTCCATCACAATTTGGATTGGACGATGGGGTAGCCTAGTGGTTCAAGTGTTCGCTTGTCACTCCAAAGACCTGAGTTCAATTCCCCACATGGGTACAATGTATGAAGCAACCCGATGTGATATTGCTGGAATATTGCTAAAAGGGGCGTAAAACTAAACTCACTCACTCACTCACAGTTCAGAGACAGTGTATGTTGTCCTTTTGGTTTTGTTTTCAGCAGATGTCCTTAGTCCTTATAGTATTTAATATGAATATATATCAACAAAATAGAAAAGAAAAAACCCAGAGTCCAGAACATTCCTTAAGCTGACTATTCAGAACTTGCCAAATCATTCTACATTTAAGCTTGACACCTTTGTAATTCATTGTCTTGAGTCGGGGAGCCGGACAGTGTCATTTTATCTGTGTGTAGGTGACATACAACACGGCATGTTTTGTCCTTCACTGTCTCTGTGTCTGGTCAGACCCGAATTCCAAGTCCAGCCGACAGTTTTACACGTTTAATCGTCTTTAAAAAACTGAACAGACTTTGGAATCCAAACAGGAGTTCTTATGTATTGATTTCAGTTTGGATCAAGTTGTTTCTTGAGTACAGAAGCCGTACTACAACGTTTTGGTATATGTAGGCAGGTTTCATCCAAAGTGGAAAGAGCTGTTACAGTGACACAGGTTTAGACTGGGCTATTATCTAAACTTCAAATTCTTTCCTGAAAGTGTAAAAAATGACAACTTGATTGGTTTCTCCATGACGAGGATGTTGATGTAGGCATCGGAAACCAAGATTTGTTGATGGAGAGGATATGGTTTCTGGAATTACGATAAGAACCGTTGTTTTCCATATTTAGTAGAAGAGAAATATACAGCAGGGAAAAGGCAACAGTCCAACTCATGTATTGAATATGTCATGCTGAGCTTGAAACCTGAATCTGCATAATCAATACATTATTTCAAGCAGGACAATAGAAGCCGTATATCTATTGTTGTGTAACTGTTATGGCCAGTAACACCAGAGATAATAATATTTACATACTAGTAAGTTGCTCTTCCTTATGTTCAGTGAATTAGACAAGTACCACTTAGACCCTCGGTAACCCTTGTCATGAGGTGGAGTGAGTGGAGTGGAGTGAGAAAACTTCCTCAACTACCAATCCTGTGAAAGGCAAGGCACACCCATTACTTATCACCAGTAATTTAAGGAATTCCCTGCACCCTTGGTTTTGTGTAACATGTCTAATGCAGAGTGAGTGAGTTTAACCTCTAGGCTACCCCATCGCCTCTCCTGATACTAGAAGAAAACCGGACAAGTGTGAAGTTGTAGATTAGTGTGCAGATACATGGACCTCCATGATCTGAACACAACTGAGAAGTGTTTTATTGAGAACAGATTAGTGGATCTTGAAAAAGTGTTCTGTTCATGCTTTCAAGACTGATTTGTGTGTACAGTGTTATTTTACAGCTGGCAAGGTACTCTTGTATGACCAATAAGGAGTTAACAGTGTTATCTTACAGCTGGCAAGGTACTCTGTATGACCAATAAGGTGTTAACAGTGTTATTTTACAGCTGGCAAGGTACTCTGTATGACCAATAAGGTGTTAACAGTGTTATTTTACAGCTGGCAAGGTACTCTGTATGACCAATAAGGTGTTAACAGTGTATGACCAATAAGGTGTTAACAGTGTTATTTTACAGCTGGCAAGGTACTCTGTATGACCAATAAGGTGTTAACAGTGTTATTTTACAGCTGAGGAGGTACTCTGTATGACCAATACCAATAAGGTGTTAACAGTGTTATTTTACAGCTGGCAAGGTACTCTGTATGACCAATAAGGTGTTCACAGTGTTATTTTACAGCTGGCAAGGTACTCTGTATGACCAATAAGGTGTTAACAGTGTTATTTTACAGCTGGCAAGGTACTCTGTATGACCAATAAGGTGTTAACAGTGTTATTTTACAGCTGGCAAGGTACTCTGTATGACAAATAAGGTGTTCACAGTGTTATTATTTTACTCTATGTGACAATAAGGTGTTAATAGTGTTATTTTACAGCTGGCAAGGTACTCTGTATGACCAATAAGGTGTTAACAGTGTTATTTTACAGCTGACTGTATGACCAATAAGGTGTTCTGTTATTTTGCAGCTGGCAAGGTACTCTATGTGACAAATAAGGTGTCAGTATTATGTAAGGTACTCTGTACAAATAAGGTGTTCAGTATTATTTTACAGCTGGCAAGGTACTCTATGTGACAAATAAGGTGTTCACAGTGTTATTTTACCACTGGCAAGGAACTCTATATCACCAATAAGGTGTTCAGAGTGTTTTATGGTGAAGGGTATTTATGAGATCACTTATATCAAATGTTGCTCAGTGTAATGTATTGTGATTGATAATTTGAAATGAAACTTCCCAAGTTTAAATTTGAAGTTTATTCAAAACTGATTTCATTGAATTGGGGGTACACAAGGGGTGACATTTTTCTTGGTTAATGATCAAGAAATTGTTAGCTTGTGATCATACAAAAAACAACCATGACTGATTTTTATTGAGGTCTTAAATATTTATGACGTAAACATTTTTTCAAACTTCAATAATGGTAATCCTTACAGGGGTAGTTTAAGATATGGGGAGGTGGTCTGACGCTAGGTATAACTAGAATTGTAAAACAAATAAACTTATTGAAAAGGTGTATTTTTGAAACATTAATGTTACATTTTCGTTGGTTAAATTTGGCCCGGCAGCGGAATTTGCTTTGAGTAAAATCTTCCACAGACAGACTAATGAATATCACATGCTTCTAATTTCTACCAAAATAACCATGTTTACAAGATCCAAGAAGTTAAAATAAGATTTCTTTCTTTTTGCATGATGTTCATGTTAGCATCCTGTTTCTGTAAACTATAGATCATGAATCTTTGCTGCATAAGTCAGCCAATCAGATCCAGTCAGTTCCGGTTTGACCGCCTCCGTGGTGTAGTGGTTAGAGTGTCCGCCCGGAGAGCAGAAAGTCGCGGGTTCCATCCCCAACCGCATCATACCAAAAGACATTAAAATATGGTACTTGTTGGTCCCTGCTTGGCGTTTGGCATTAATGGGTACAACAAGGACTGGTCGGCTCGGACTCAGTATAATGTGTCTGAGTGGGGTATTCATGCTTCACTGCGGCATGGTATCTCAGTGGGCTAGCACTATAAAACCAGCTTAAGTCTGGGCTAGTACAAGCAGCCGCACATACACATACACACGCATGCACGTCGTCATATGAGCGAAATATTCTCAAGCACGACGTAAACCCAATTTCACCTCACCTCTGTTCCGGTTTAGTCTAGAGTCTGAAACAAGAAAGCTGAATGTACCACAGGTCATCGTCTTCCCTAGGGCTTCAGAACAAAATGGTTGTCTGGATGTAATGACAGTTTTGTCCTTTTCTTGATATATGTTACCATGAATACAGAGAAAGGTTAAAGACATTAGAGTTGTATGTTCATAAAACATGAAATCAAACACTGTGCTGATTGAAGCTAACAAATGTCAACACATGATCTGATCAAAATCATCTGATCATACTGATGTGTAGACGGTCAGTTTACGTGTGCAGCCTTGATCTAACACAGAAAAGTTGTCATGTAGTGGGATAGTCACAAATTTATTTGGATTTTAACATAGGAAAAAATGTTAAGGCTACAATTTGTTATCTGCATGGACTCTGGGTTTGGGTAACTAACGTAGAAAGTGTCTTGATGAACTGTGGGTTTGTCAAGAGCAGGAAGATGAATATGTTTAGGACTTGGTCAGAATCTTAGACATTTTCTTCTTTTAGTTTTCCTGTGAAGTATGTGGTGCAGCCTGTGCATCTGTTGTCGAGTTCTATCTGTAGTCTGTCTCACAGTCCCTGAACCACAATTTTTCCCCCTCCCTGCAATGTTAAAGCTCTACATGGTGCAAGTCCAGATTTCCCCGGGTTCTCCTAACTCACTGGGGTTCCTTTTCAACTTAAATGGGCTTATTTGTTACAATCAAAATTATATATATTCAGGGTCTAAGCATTAGTCTATTATATCTGTTGTACAGTTGTATCTGTTGTGCATTGGGGCAATGTAGAAAAGAACAAAACAAATTCCAATCTGCTGTATTGAAGGAAGCGCATGACCCTGATGAAATGCATTACAAGCAATAAGGCTGCTGAGTGATAAATATTTTACCATTTAATACAAAGTTTTGTAATAGCTGGAACTAACTATAGATCTGTTGACGTGCTGATTAGATCAGTTTCCCTGTGAGGAAATGCAAAAATCAATATCATGATAATGTTTATAAATGTGCGAATAAATACACATGAAATCTGGGCTGCCTTGTTTGATTACAGCTAATTATGTGCAAATGTGATGATTACTTGCAGTTTGGTCTTGAGGTAAATCGAGGTGCTTATGTTTGACCGTTGCTTAATTATGGTGATCATGATGTTGAAGATTTAGAAAGAAAAGTTTATCTTTTTCAGAACAACATTTTATTCTGCTTGATTTCACAAGTCTTTTGCTCCTGGTCAGAGGACATGTTGAAAATATGTTGACATGGAGAACTTGATCATTATTGTGTAATAGGACAGCTCTATTAGTTAAATTTATCGTAACCATGGCGATAGAAATAACTGAGGTATTTATTTTATTTCTTGGTTACAGATATTTCTATTCTCTTGCTAAAGATAGTTGGTAAATAGTTGGGGGAAAATATAAAATTAAGACATTTCAGAATACCTTTTGATGTTAAAAAATATCAAATGTTTTGCCAT
The DNA here is from genome assembly GCF_003918875.1 of Haliotis rubra. Classification (NCBI taxonomy): domain Eukaryota; kingdom Metazoa; phylum Mollusca; class Gastropoda; order Lepetellida; family Haliotidae; genus Haliotis; species Haliotis rubra. The sequence continues at coordinate 668,082 of NW_025766059.1, read as the reverse complement.
GTGAGCAAGCGTGTCAACAGGTCCTGCAGTCAGCCAGCTGTACTCGATATTTTGTGGTGAACACATAAGATTGCAAGGGGAAAAATGGAATGGAAGTCGTGATTAAGTTTTTATTTCCACAGAATCTGTAATCCAATTAACGTGTACAAAGGGATAATACAATGTCCAGAATTAGGCATGAAGTCAAAGGGTCTTCTGGAATCAAGGGTCTTCAAGTCCGCCTGGTGGGGTTTCGCCAAGAAGCTCGTGCCTGACATGTGAGGTGACTCCTGAGTGCAACACCAGCAACACCACTGATACTACCCTCGCAACATCGTATACTGTTTGAAAGGAAGCATGAATGTCATGGGTTCCTTAGCATAACTCAAATATTAATAGGAAAACAAAGAAGGGCGTAGATTTAGATTGCATATAAAAGCAAACATCAAGGCACACAGGGGGCTGATCCACAGAGTATTTGTAGCGTTACGTTATCCATAAGCGTATGATAAACTATAGTTATGATAGATAATGATATGAACACTTTGTGGATTGGCACCCTGGGCCCCATTTTACAAAGCGATTGATGTAGCGCTAAGGTTATCGGAACTATAGTTCATGATAGTGGTACCGCTACAATCGCTTTGTGAAACTGGCCCCTGGTCTGTTAATTTTGAACACTGTGAATGTAGGTGTTTAAAGGACTGTCTGTTTTTGCAACTGCAACATGTGATAAACTCTGTCATACAAAGTAATTAGAGTAATGGTTCTTGATTGTTCTCACGCCTACGTAAACGCTGCCCTGAGGTGATTGTGAATGAGAATAGCTCCCAATCCTTCCACAAGTGTGGAGTAAAGAGGATCTGGTTGTGTGAATGTCTAACCTGTCTGATGTATGTCAACATGTCCTGATGATGGGAATGTTTTCTCAAGCTGTCCATCTTGTCAGATTATACACAGGCTGTTGAGATGGAACTGGAATACTATTGGCATGTACAACAATTCACTTAGCCAGTACTCATACAGTCAATTTGCTGGAGTACACTGCTCAGTGTGTGATATGTTATGTAAACCAGAAATATCTCCTTCCTGTAAACTGGAAAATGTACTGAGCATTGTGCTGCTTTAATGGATTCTCCTGAGGTAGTGAATGCATGGCAGACGAGCTCCACTACCCAATTGATTACGAAGTGGCAGATGACATTTTTACAAAGTGATGCAGACACGCCAACTAAAAAATGGCTTTGAGGGGTTTGTTTAGATCTAATAAAATTCCCCCTCATGCATTAGAATGGTAAGCCATTCGGTGTGGATCAATTCCAGCATGATGCTGAGGCTGTAGTGTTCCTGCTTCCTGCTGCTGTCTTCAGAGCTGGCCATGCTCCACTGATCCTGGCGCTTGCTACACAGGAGTCTGCAGTGCCAGACATGAGTCATGCCGACTTTCTCCGCTTGCCAATATATGTGCTGAGACATGGAGAACGACTCGCACAGACCGGCTAACTGATATTTAGGAAATCGGATGGAAGAACTGTTCATGTTCAGAGCAGAAGGGATACCCTCAACCATATAACAAAATTGACACATTGGACATCCGTACCAGCACAAGGTAGAGGAATGTTCTTTTTTTCATCTTTAAAGATATGCAGGTAATGAATGTTTTGTCTTTAGACAAATATTCCTGATTTGTATCAGAAAAGCTGGAGTGCAGTGTGACATACGCTATTTTCTGTGTTTGTTCAAGGGTTAAGGTATTGAGATTGTGTTCACTTAGAAGTGATGAATGTCCTGTCTGAGGTAGATAAGCAGGTCTCATCCCAGCTTGTCGAAGTCTCTCCAATGACAGCCGTCTTTGTAGTGGATGTTGAATCCAAACTTCCTGATTGGGTTGAGGTCACTGTGGAATAATATTTCCTTGCTGAGAGAGATCATTGAGACTAATTTGACAGACTAGTGAAGCCTAGTGAGCCCTAGTTAATAACACATGTTTGTGTCATATCAGATACATTCCTGTGCCTCCATGTTGAAACTATCATTTTTTATATTTATTGGATGACACATCGGCCTTCCTATTTTCAGTAGAAGAAAAATATAATTCTCAGCATGTTTAGATTTATGTTATTTTCTGTAGCCACATTACACTAGCAACAATATTGTTTTTTAAAATCTTGTCATCTACGCTGATACAATGCTCAATCTGATATTATTATTTCACCAAATATAATTAATATTTCTCCAAATATATTCATGTTATATATCTAGAAAACTGCTCCTTGGCCTTCATAGAAGTTTTGACAAAATTATCTCCATTCTTTTGAAAAGTGTTTAACATATTCATATGATTAAGTCATTATTCATTCACATCTAAAGGTGTTGTTTCATATGAGTTTATTTATAGACAGTATTTTGTGTTTATTGATGATCAGGTTGAATACTTAAATAGATATTCTGGGTATCAAATACCAATAAAGTATTCATTACAAGGTAAACTTTCATTTGTCTTACATTTAAATAATGCAATGCCTTGGGAAATTGAACATCTTTAAATAAATTATGCCTTGCTACCATATATGGCAGACAGTAGCAAATGAAATAATCCGTCACCAAATTAATGTGGGTCTTGACCCATTTCCTAAGATGTGTCCTGAAAATCGTGATACACGATCTACCTTTGACATTTAAAATTTATTAAGAATTTATTCATCAAATGTCAGTTGCTGGTTACTTTACAGGCCACTTCATTATTTCTGGAATATATCCAGACTGGAGTAACATTCTCACTCACTCACTCACTCACTCACTCACTCACTCACTCACTCACTCACTCACTCACTCACTCACTCACTCACTCACTCACTCACTCACTCACTCACTCACTCACTCTTCTGAAAAGGCAATGGTCACTCTTCTGAAAAGGCAATGGTCACTTAAGAGCAGGATATAACACTGTGGAGATGTGAAGCTTGCAGTGAAAGAGTTAAAGGCAGGTAATGCTGGCACTATAATGAGGAAAATGTGACACTTTAAGAGCAGGATATAAGATGAAGATGAGAAGATTGCCATTAAAGGCTGGTAATATTTGCACTTGGAGGAAATTGTGATTTAAGACAAAATACAACTATAGATACTGCAAGTTATTCTTTAAAGGGTGGTTGGCATATGGAGGGAAGTATCTGGCTCTGTTGAGGGCAGATTCTGGCGCTATAGAGAGTATGGTCTGGTTCCATAGTGAGGTTTACCATATACTTAATAACTAGGGGTTCCACTGCAATTTCAGCTGTACAAAGCAGATTAATATTCTCAGCCAAATCCAGAAAGTAAGGTGTATTCAGACATGTTTTCCGACACTGAATACACAGGAGAGCCAAGACTTGACTTTGAAATCAAGGAGACCTATATTCATCCGGACACTTTTTCCATAAAGATGGCAGATCTGACTCCAATATTGACCAAGTAGAAAGGCATAATTTCATTCTGTCAGTCACAAAGCCTGTTTGATATACAGCATGACCTCCCAGAGATACTATTACCCAGCCCACTTGGGCATCCCTGAAATGCTGCTTCCCTACAACTGGGTATCAGGAGGTATATCATACAAACACTCAGATGATTCTATCTGTCAGCAGACACAAATTGAATAATTTCAACCGAAGCACTTCAGTTGTTATTGCACAAAGGTGGGAAGGTTGATTGGTAGTAGCCCATGAGATTTGTGTAAAAGTCCGTCAGGGAGAATGAATCAGTCTGTTTGGCCTCAAGAGAGTGTATATGAGCACAGAGGTAGACGTTTGCTGCTTGTGAGAAAGATAACCTAAATGTGGATTCTCACAGGAATCACCATTTATCATGGTTAATTTGACTCTGGAACATTAGAGGACATACCCTTTCACTGTCTGGCTTTGATGTTTAGTGAGTCAGCTTGTTCAGAAGTTATGGGTAATGTTAGTTTTATGTCTGTCAGCAATATTCCATCTGTAGCAAAGTGGCCAAAGTGAGTCTCGGGTAACCAAACCAGTGACTGATATTATGAACAACAATTCAACTGTATGTATTTTAGTGATATCTGTATTTCATATTACATGTTACATGTATGTGCCTCTTATGATGTAAAATAAAGTTCCTTCATGACAGAGGGCTGTGGGGTAGCCTAGTGGTTAAAGCGCCTAAGCTCGGCATGCCAAGACCCTGACAGGGATTTACCTTGAGTCCTGTATTTGAGGGTCCTTGGGACTTATACTCTTAATAGGGGTCCCAGACACTTAAACATTATTATTGATACTGTTATTGTTTTGTGTATCATCACATTTATTGTTACAGTAATTACATTGCAAATGATACCATAACCCAGCTAGTAGCAAACTCAGTGATAAGTTATTGTTACTTGATCACTCACTCACACTCACTCACTCACTCACTCACTCACTCACTCACTCACTCACTCACTCACTCTTCTGAAAAGGCAATGGTCACTCTTCTGAAAAGGCAATGGTCACTTAAGAGCAGGATATAACACTGTGGAGATGTGAAGCTTGCAGTGAAAGAGTTAAAGGCAGGTAATGCTGGCACTATAATGAGGAAAATGTGACACTTTAAGAGCAGGATATAAGATGAAGATGAGAAGATTGCCATTAAAGGCTGGTTATATTTGCACTTGGGGGAAATTGTGATTTAAGACAAAATACAACTATAGATACTGCAAGTTATCCTTTAAAAGGGTGGGCTGGCATATGGAGGGCAGTATCTGGCGCTGTTGAGGGCAGATTCTGGCGCTATAGAGAGTATGGTCTGGTTCTATAGTGAGGTTTACCATATACTTAGTAACTAGGGGTTCCACTGCAATTTCAGCTGTACCAAACAGATTAATATTCTCAGCCAAATCCAGAAAGTAAGCTGTATTCAGACACGTTTTCCGACACTGAATACACAGGAGAGCCAAGACTTGACTTTGAAATCAAGGAGGCCTATATTCATCCGGACACTTTTTCCATAAAGATGGCAGATCTGACTCCAATATTGACCAAGTAGACCCGCATAATTTCATTCTGTCAGTCACAAAGCCTGTTTGATATACAGCATGACCTCCCAGAGATACTATTACCCAGCCCACTTGGGCATCCCTGAAATGCTGCTTCCCTACAACTGGGTATCAGGAGGTATATCATACAAACACTCTGATGATTCTATCTGTCAGCAGACACAAATTGAATAATTTCAACTGAAGCACTTCAGTTGTTATTGCACAAAGGTGGGAAGGTTGATTGGTAGTAGCCCATGAGATTTGTGTAAAAGTCCGTCAGGGAGAATGAATCAGTCTGTTTGGACCCAAGAGAGTGTACATGAGCACAGAGGTAGACGTTTGCTGCTTGTGAGAGAGATAAGCTAAATGTGGATTCTCACAGGAATCACCATTTATCATGGTTAATTTGACTCTGGAACATTAGAGGACATACCCTTTCACTGTCTGGCTTTGATGTTTAGTGAGTCAGCTTGTTCAGAAGTTATGGGGTAATGTTAGTTTTATGTCTGTCAGCAATATTCCATCTGTAGCAAAGTGGCCAAGTGAGTCTCGGGTAACCAAACCAGTGACTGATATTATGAACAACAATTCAACTGTATGTATTTCAGTGATATCTGTATTTCATATTACATGTTACATGTATGTGCCTCTTATGATGTAAAATAAAGTTCCTTCATGACAGAGGGCGGTGGGGTAGCCTAGTGGTTAAAGCGTTCGCTCGGCATGCCGAAGACCCTGACAGGGATTTACCTTGAGTCCTGTATTTGAGGGTCCTTGGGACTTATACTCTTAATAGGGGTCCCAGACACTTAAATATTATTATTGATACTGTTATTGTTTTGTGTATCATCACATTTATTGTTACAGTAATTACATTGCAAATGATACCATAACCCAGCTAGTAGCAAACTCAGTGATAAGTTATTGTTACTTGAGTGGAAATTTACAAAAAGTATTTGGACTTTTTCTGCATCCCTGTGGATGTGCTAATAAATTTTGTTGCGTCCATTGTCAATTTTTATGCGTATTTGTTCTGTAAATCTCTGCCCGTGTTCGATTCTCCCCATGGGTACAATGTGTGAAGCCCATTTCCGGAGTACCTCGCTGTGATATTGCTGGAATATTGCTAAAAGTAGTGTAAAACTAAAGTCACTCATTCACTCACTCACTCCGGAGAGCGGAAGGTCGCGGGTTTGATCCCCGACTGCGTCATACCAAAAGACGTTAAAATATGGTACTTCTTGTACCCATTCATGCCCTGGCGCTTGGCATTAATGGGTACAACAAGGACTGGTCAGCTCGGACTCAGTATAATGTGTCTGAGTGGGGTATTCATGCTTCACTGCTGCATGGAATCTCAGTGGGCTAGCACTATAAAACCAGCTTAAGTCTGGGCTAGTACAAGCAGCCGTACCTACACACACACACACGCATGCACGTCGTCATATAAGCGAAATATTCTCAAGCACGACGTAAAACCCAATTTCACCTCACCTCACCTCACTCACTCACTCCTTCATGACGGTAGAGTGTTATCAATCAATCAATCAACAATTCAAACAAGTTTGAATCATATTTTAAACAAAGTCAAAGTGTTTGATCATCAGATCCACTTCAGACACACCAAAGTCCAGTAACTGAGAGCTGTGAATGTCGTCCTGCTGTGCTTGCACCAGAGGGCGACACAACAATGGTTCTGTTTGATGTATTCAAGCTCGACAACATGACAGCAGTCTGTAAATTAAAGGCTGGTAATACTGCCGCTTTAATGATGGAAATGTGACACTTTAAGAGCAGGATCAGGGATATAGCAACTCTTTTTTTGAAGGGTGTCACAGGACACCAGACTAATATACAAAAAAAATAATGATTATCATATTTTCCATTAAGTTAGTATTATTTGTATAATTTGAGTTGACTGAAAATATTTTATCAGTACCATTTTAATATTTACTGTGCCGTGAAATGCAAAGTAATGACTAATTAGCTCACTGCAGCAATCAAATCTGGGTGAGACTATCTGCTGGTTGATTTAATGGTCCCGGATATATGGTTGCATGACACAATCATTCAAGTCACTCAGACCCTATTCAACAAAGTGCTTGTTGCTTAGCAACAATCTAAAGTTTGCAAATTGCGGTCACCTGAACCTGTGAAGATCCTGGTTAGAGTTGGTCTTCAGCAACCCATGCTTGTCGTAGGAGGCAACTAACAGGATCATGTAGTCAGACTTAGTCAACACTGGATTGTCTGGTCCAGACTCGGTTATTTACAGACCACCGGCATATAGCTGGAATATTGTTGAGTGAGGCATTAAAAAACAAACAGCAATCACCTCAGTGCTACTATAGCTTTGTGGATCGGACTTCTGATCCATTTTGTCAGTCTTTAGATTAGCATAGGCTGCTGTAGGCCTATTCTGTCCCAAACTTCAGATGATTTTGAGCTTCTTTGATCATGAAAATTACTGATGGGCATGACACTTTAGTAAAGTCCGACGCCACCCAAATTATTTGTTTACTGATTGGTTTCTGTGCCTTCTGTCCAATACACCTAGACAGATAACAAGGGTGTTGGAAGGTTTATAAGACGGATATCTTTTTATGTTGAACCTTCACATAACACTTCTGAGAATGTGCTTGTGTTTCCAGGAATTTGGATTCGAAATTTATGATCATCATTTTTCACAGTTGGATGGCTCAGTTCACTGATTATAACATTGTAGTGCAAGACTTCACACCTGTGCTAGGCTCAGATGTCGATGGATTCCCTGACCTACAAGCTGTTTACAGAATATTAATTTTGTGGAGAAAAAATACACCAATAACATTTTTTGAAGTAATGTTGACAGATGTTAAAATTATATTGACCTGAGAACTTGACGTGCAGAATTACTATGCAGTCATGCATGGCATAGTTGTATTAACTGTAGACGGAAATCCATACAAAGGGTTTAGTTTGACATTTTCAGTACTTGATGGGAAGATTTGTAGTTCTATTAAACTAGTAATGTTTTAGGAAGTGTTCAATGTTTGGTTTCACTTACTATTTGACATTTGTGCCTAGTCTTTCAAAACATCGAAGCATGTTTCTATTGCAACAGTTTTTCTATAACACAAACATACAAGGTTGCTGGATCTTTTGCAGCATTTTAGATTCATGTAAGGTTTTTTACAAGGAAGTCTTCTGGAAGTTGACTCAACTATCATTTGCATATAATTTGCCCATCGGCCATATTCTTTATTACAATGCACTGTGAAATTTAGACTCCATGGAACATTGTAAGGTTCCATGGCAGACATGTGTGGAAACCTTGTCTGCTCTTATTGGCTTTGTAATATTAAAGGTTGAATATTTTAAAACTTATATATAAGCTTGCAGCATAAAAGTCTCATACAAGATTCATAGGAAACTGCTGATGGCTTCTTTGGTATTGATGGCAGTCGTCAAGGTCATTATAAGAGTCATTTGTTGTGATATTACTTCTTGAGATGTTGAGCCAGTATCTTGAAAGAGTCATTATATGGTATTGTTAGACAGTATCATTTGACATTATTGTGAGACATTGAGAGACAGTATTGTTTGACATTATTGTGAGACATTGAGAGACAGTATTGTTTGACATTATTGTGAGACATTGAGAGACAGTATTGTTTGACATTAGTTTTAGACAGTATCATTCAACATTATTGTGAGATAGTGTTATTTGACATTATTGGGATACATTATCATTTGACATTATTCGGAGACAGTATCCTTTCACATTATTGTTAGACAAAATCGTTTGACATTGTTAGAATTGTTTGACATTATTTTAAGACAGTATCATTTGACATTAATTGGAGACCGTATCGTTTGACATTATTTTGTGACAGTATTGTTTCACATTATTGTTAGACAAAATCGTTTGACATCATTGTTAGATAGTGTTGTTTGACACTATTGTGAGACAGTATCGTGTGTTCAGACAGAGATGTTTCACTGTATCATGTTACAGTGTTGTGTAACAGGATCATGTGACAATATTGTGTGATAGTGTTGTGTGACTAGCACTGTAACAGTGTTGTGTGTCAGCATATCATGAGTCCACCTTGTGACAGTATCATTTAGTGTTCTAGGGGCGATCGTGTTATCTATCTTGCAGACTGTAAGGTTCTAATGGTAGAACTAGTCCTATTGACACCATAACCAATATCATGATTACAGAACCAATGGTTGGACTGTGTGATGGCTTCTCATCTGTTGGCATGTATCAGGCTTAGCATCATAACAAGATACTGTTATGTAATCGAAGCGGTTGGGTAGCCTAGTGGTTAAAGTGTTTGCTCGTCACGCCAATGACTTGGGTTCGAGTCCCCGCATGGGTACAATGTGTGAAGCAGATTTCTGGTGTCATCTGCCGTGATATCACTGGAATATTGCTAAAAGTGGTTTTAAACAATACTCACTGAAATTAATAAATCCGTTCTGAAATCACATTTGACAACTTTCTTATGCTGGGGTGGGTGAAGGTAATATTGGGTCAATTTGATGGCTTCAGCACAATCTTATTGTATAAAGAATCCCAGACTTTGTGAGGTATATTGTTAACAATGAGGTTCGATAAACTGATATGACTCAGTGAGCTGGGTCTGTAATGCTGCGAACAAATTTCACCAGTTTACGATCACTGTAACCATATGTCTGATGCAATGGTCTGCTTGAACCAAACTCAATTTCATTCATGGTAGAAAGAATTGCTTGGCTAAGTTTTAAATTAATGACCAAAATGGAAGTTCTGTTCATCCACTCCCAGCCACGAATAAAAGTTTGAACCAAAGTTTGGCACCAGCTCTGTATTCCTGGTGTGTTGGGAGAATGTTCCATCTGTTGTTGGAACCAGCTGATATCTAGATCAGAATCTTTATGTGAGGTACTCTTCCATTCAAGCCATATCTGTACACCAGACCTCAGATTCATCCCCCAGTGTGGGGAGTTTGACAAATTGTACGTTTATACTGTAGGTAATGCCTGTTTGTTAATGTCTGCTGGTTACCAGGGGCTTTCTGATGTGCCATCGATCTCAAACAACTTTCTCGCCAGCCTGCCAAGATGTGCAAAGAATCTTGCCAAGATCTGAAAATGTCTTCATCTTTGACTTTATAATCATGTGACATTATCGTGAGATAGCATCATTTTTGGTATTTTATGACTTTGGTGGAATTGAACTGTTTTTCAGACGTTTTCTGATGTCAGTTAGAGAACTTTTCATGATGCATGCTTCCTCTTCCTTGTTTCCAAATGTACAGACATAAGACAGTTTTAACTCTGGAAACCATGACATCAGTTCTTGGCACGCAATTTCAATTAATTTAGGAAACTGAGGCGAATTATTTATTGAGATTTATGGTCAAATAATTGTACTTTAGGGCATCTGAGTCCAACCTATATTCAGATATTTAAATAAGTTGTCACGACCACTAGTAGCAAATAGGCAATGTTCACAAATTTATGACTGGAAGTACTGGTAAGTAGAAAGTCTCTTGGTAATTGCTTCATCATAACAACACTGACCATAGATACTAGTTATATATTGACATAAATAATGTATATTCCTTTTACTTTGCATACATGCGATTACTCGTGATTACTCGTGGCAAAGGTTAGGCTAGTGATCTTCGAACACCAACTTCAGCTCATGGGACACACCTTGGCTTCTGAGGAATTAGAAGGGAGTATCTTCATGCAGCTTAACCGACTATCATTGTCGATGAGGATCCCGGAAATTTCTGGGTGTAACGGAAGGTGGTGCTACACATTAATTAATTACACAATCCAGTTTAGACGACTGCGTGCATTGATTAAATTACATTCCTGTAGTGAAGCTGTGTCCCTCGTCACCTACTGGACATGGAGGCTGGCCATTAGGTGTGACGAGTCAGCACTTTTCCGGGGAAATGTTATTAATGTACGTTGGCTGTCATTCAGAAGTACTGATTAGTTTTATTGAGTATTGCTGTTTCTTTATTGCTTTTTTTTCGCGAGTACCACTATTCAGATTTGTTCGATTTACAATTTATTTCTGATACATTTATTCAAGTTTGTAATGATACTTTTCTAAATAGATGTTGATTAATATATTTCATTGCTTGAAAGTAATATATATGTTTAATAGACGAACAAGCCTGAAACTGTAATGCTTCAGTTCCTTATTTAATATAGTTTCTTATGCATGGCATCACATATCGTCACATTTGGTCCTCTATACACAGGTGTTGCGATGGTACAGACTATATATTTTTATGCTTGTCAACTTGTTGATACTATTGGTAACATTTTCATGTTTTTAACATAGTATCAAAGTTCAGTATTTGTTTCTTTTTTGACAAAATGCATTTTATTATTCTTGAAACACAGAAAAGTGATTGAGTGGGTGAGTTCAGTTTTTAGCCGCACTCAGCAATATTCCAGCTATATGGTGGCTGTCTGAATAATCAAGTCTGAACCAGACAATCCAGTGATCAACATCATGAGCATCAATCTACGCAATTGGGATGCTATGACATGTGTCAGCTTGACAGGCCGATCCTGTTAGTCACCTCTTACAACACGCATGGGTCTCTGAAGATCAGTTTTAACCAGGATCTTTCGGGTCCACAGAAAAGTACTTGTGTCAAGGTGCGTACCATTTAAGGCTGCAGATAAGCCGAATTTTGAGGACCAAAAAATGCATTCCCTGGATATATATCATGCATAACAATTGCACTACTTGGCAAGGATGTATCTAAAAACATGTTATAAATATAAGTTATAAAGACATTCTCTAAGGGTGTTTTCAACAATGGAAGGAAGAAATCATTTTTTATTTGTTTGTTTAATGCTTTATTCACCAAATTCCTTGAATCAGTAAATAATCATTTGATCAAGTCTTGACCGACAATCCAGTGGTCGACATCATGAGCAGTGATCTACGAAATTGGAACCTTGATGATGATGCTTCAACCAAGTCAGCGAACTCCTTCACTCATCCCTTTGGTTACTCCTGATGACAAAGGGTGGTAGGGTAGCCTAGTGGTTAAAGCATTCGCTCGTCATGCCAAAGACCTGGGTTCGATTCCCCACATGGGTACAATGTGTGAAGCCCATATTTGGTGTCCCCCACCGTGATGTTGCTGGAATATTGCTAAAAGCGGCATCAAACTAAACTCACTCACTCACGCACTCCTAATGACAAACATGCATTGCTGATCACCAATTCCAACACGGATCTTTACGGAGATGAAGAAATACTGGGAGTAGCAGGTCTGCCGAATGGTTAAGGATTTGCTCATCATGCTGAAGGCATTGTCAGCTGAAAATTTTGTAAAAGATGCAGCTGTTGGTTTCTGAACAGCGAGATGAAAGGAAATATTTGTCAAAGAGGAGGATGTGAGGTAGTTAATGTCTGTTACGTGTTTGGTGGAAAGTGGTCTGAAGCACTACAATTTCCTTAGCAGAATTGACAATTAAAGTCCAAGAAGGCATAACCGGTAATGCATTAGCCTTCCTTCATAAACATGGGGCGATGGGGTAGCCTAGTGGTTAAAGCGTTGGCTTGTCACCCCGAAGGTCCGGGTTCAATTCCTCATATGGGTACAATGTGTGAAGCCCATTTCTGGTGTCCCCCGCCGTGATATTGCTGGAATATTGCCAAAAGCGGCGTAAAACCCAGCTCAGTCCAGTCATCCCCTGAGATTCCAACAATTTCCTGATGGCGGCCAACATCTAATGGCCTGATGGGGCATTGTCTCCACTGATGGCTGACTGATGGCCAGCCCACAGGTCAAAGGTGGGAAGTATTGACCTCTACTGTACAGATTGTTTACAGTGAGGACCTTCATATTGGCTACATGCAGTTGAAGGATCATGGAGAGTAATCAATTCTGGTTTTCAGGCATTCATGTCAAGATTTGTTGTTGGGTGTGACCGATGGTTGGTTACAGAAGCCGCAGTATCGGAACTGATGTATTGCTGGTTGTCAGTGTTTGTTATGTAGTTGATTTCTGAAGAGAAGCACTGCACTTTCCAGACAGAATTGTTTCCCTTTGTTGTTGCTGGATCTGCTAATGAAACCACATACATCCAACTATGATCATAGGATCATGGCTTTTCACAGCATCATGTCTGCTCATGGCTTTTCATTCATCAACATGAAAAAAACAGAATATAGTTCTCGAAGTAAAACGTCCATATTTTTCTTCCATGCACATGCGGGGGATATAGTATTAGGCTCCTTCTGTCCATCCGTACGTACAAATTAGAATATCTTCAGAACCGTTGACTAGATTCTTTTCATATTTGGTACCTAGGTTCATCACGGTATAACAAAGGTCCCAGTAAGGTTTGGTGACCTTGACCTTAATTTCAAGGTCACAAGGGGACTTTAATGTTTTACCTTTGTCAGCGAGATATCTCAAGAACCATTCACTAGATTTTCTTCATATTCAACACCAAGCTTTATCTAGGGAAGGCGCACGGCCCAGTTGATTTTGGTGACCTTCACTTAATTTTCAAGGTCATTGCGACACTTTGAAGATTTCAGTCTGTTAACCTGCATGTTAAACTTGTCAGCAAGATACCTCAAGAACCATTATCTGGATTGTCTTCATATTTGACACCAAGCTTCATCCAGAGAAGGCGCAGGGCCCAGTTGATTTTGGTGACCTTCACTTAATTTGTAAGGCCACAGTGACACTTTGAAGATTTCAGTCTGTTAACCTGCATGTTAAGATGGTCAGCGAGATATGTTGGTATATGTAACAAATCCATTTAGGACCAGACCTAGTGATAGACATCATGAGCATCAATCTACACGATGAGCTTACATTGACACTTTTCAACACGTCTCTGAACCAGACCTGGTGACTCAATCCCATTAGTCACCACGTCTGCCATGCAGGATTGATTCAGACCTTTTCTAACACAGGATTTCAAAGGTTACTCAATTTGACCAGAAATGGGGTGCTGGGGACACATTCTATCCTAGGTGCTTCGTGAGACACTCTCCAGCACAATCTAGCATGTTCTTGGTGTCAGTTAAGTCAATTCAGCTACCTTCAGTATTTATTGAGTAGCTGCCAATACATATGTGAGAAACTGTCATCCTGATCACTGTTGATGTGAGTGAAAGTTCAACTCACTCACTATCATGTTATGTTATGAGGTCCATTGCAAGCATAGATAAGGGAGAAAGTAACTATTGGGATGACAATATTGGAGCAACAATGGATCAGATTCATAGGAAAATAAACCCAATATGTACCACCAAAATACACTATGCTATAAGTGAAACTTTACTTTAACCGCCTCCGTGGTGTAGTGGTTAGAGCGTCTGCCCGGAGAGTGGAAGGTCGCGGGTTCCATCCCCGACCGTTTCATACCAAAACATGTTAAAATTTGGTACTTGTTGGTCCCTGTCTGGCGCGGCATTAATGGGTACAATAAGGACTGGTCGGCTCAGAGTCAGTATAATGTGTCTGAGTGGGGTATTCATGCATCACTGCGGCATGGTATCTCCGTGGGCTAGCACTATAAAACCAGCTTAAGTCTGGGCTAGTATAAGCAGCCGCACATAGACATACACACGCATGCATGTCGTCATATGAGCGAAATATTCTCAAGCACGACGTAAAACCCAATTTCACCTCACTTTACTTTATTAATTCTTTTGTCCCGACAAGATGAGTATGAATCATCAGCAGAGTGACATGACAATCTTTCCATGACACTACTTTCCATGCCTGTACCATAAACACCCAGGGACAGTTAATAATGCCTTGAAGGCTATAAACTGGCAATCATATTTAAGTGTCCTCTCCAGACATTCCAGTACTGTCTCCTTTAGGCAAACTGAAAAAAAAAGTTTTTGGTTTCATGCCCTTTGAATATGTGAGTTTGCTTGCATTATCTGAAATCTGGAACATTTAATAAATTGTTTTATTATCTTCACTTAATATCCATCTACAAGTTAATTTACTGATTTTTGAAAAATAAACCATTATGGTTCTGGGTTGGACACCTATGGCTTATTTGGTAAATACAATATAGTAGCTGTGGTGAAGAATATTTTACTGTGGCTTTGAATGACACATTTGCTTGGATTATGATTTTACTTGAAGCAAAAAAGAATGCTAAAATATGGTTAAACTAACCCTTTTTATTTCAAATTGTCTTTTTTCTGTATTTTTGAGATAAGAGTTCTGAAACATTTATATAGCCGGCTAATTTTCCTGAAATTGATGTCAGATGTTTCTCAGAATTGAAAATGAAATGATGGATGAGTTGAGTCCTGCTCCAGCAGGAGCCCTGTGATGGAGGTTGTTTGCCAAACCACTATAAAGGTGACGACAAGGGACAGCCGTTATTAGCACCAAGTTCATAACAAAAGGACAGCAGGTATTTTATTACCCAATTTGATTACACGTCCCATTAAAGAGAAATGGACATCGTCACCTTGTTGAGAGTTTTTCAAATGACCACCATCACTTAGAGTTCCTGTCCAGGGGATATTGAACTCGTAAAGCAAGATCCCAGAATGCAATTACCTCCTGTGCAGACCGACAGACCATCAATATTACCCTGTAGGTCTTGTCTTCGGTCTGTTCACCATCTACTCAGTGGTCACTTGGGGGGAACCGAAGACAATGTTGAGATAAATCTGACCAATCGATATTCCAACTTTGTATGATGGTCAGAGTCCTGGAAGTATTTTTGTGTTCTTGGTAATGAAGTCGTGTCACGCGGTTAAAGGATTATCACTGTGGTATATTTGACGAGATGAAGGACATGTAACTGGTTGGTCAGATTGAGGAACAATAAATGTGAATGTGATGGATTGTTTGGGAGGCTGAGGGGCTTGGGAGTCCTTCCCCTGTCATCTCATCATATTCATCTCCAAAAGCCGTAGATCAATATTTGTTTATTTCCTTCATCCATTTATCCCTACGATGGTCCATACTATAAGTTTCATTTTATCAGTCACTGGCCCAGGTTCACTGTGTTAATTCAGTCTCTTAGTTCATATTTCTTGCTATCATTCCATACTTGTCTATTTTCTATCACTTTTGTATACAGACTAGAATTTTGTGTTGAAATAGATCATATGAACCCCTGCTTGAACTGATGAATACATGAACTAGTTGTGACCTCATTGATTTCTCCAGCTGCCGTTGGGTACCACGATCCTGTGATCATTGAATGAATTCTAATTTGCAACAGTTTCATTTGGTCTGTGAGTACTATACCCTTGAGCCATCTCCTGCAGATGTTTTACAAGCAATAAATGTCTACAATCTGCATCAGTAAGTTGGGCCATCTCCTGCAGATGTTGACAAGCGATAAATGTCTACAATCCGCATCAGTAAGTTGGACCATCTCCTGCAGATGTTTACAAGCGATAAATGTCTACAATCTGCATCAGTAAGTTGGACCATCTCCTGCAGATGTTTACAAGCGATAAATGTCTACAATCTGCATCAGTAAGTTGGACCATCTCCTGCAGATGTTTACAAGCGATAAAAGTGTACAATCTGCATCAGTTAGTTGGGCCATCTCCTGCAGATGTTTTCAAGCGATAAATGTCTACAATCTGCATCAGTAAGTTGGGCCATCTCCTGCAGATGTTTTACAAGCAATAAAAGTGTACAATCTGCATCAGTAAGTTAGTCCATTTCCTGCAGATGTTTACAAGCGATAAACGTCTACACTCTGCATCAGTAAGTTGGGCCATCTCCTGCAGATGTTTGTTTACAAGCGATAAATGTCTACAATCTGCATCAGTAAGTTGGGCCATCTCCTGCAGATGTTTACAAGCGATAAATGTCTACACTCTGCATCAGTAAGTTGGGCCATCTCCTGCGGATGGAAACAGCAATAAATCACACTTGCTCACACACTCTGGTCACATTCAGCTGTCATGCTAATGGTCTTTGGAGACATCTTTGTAAACTCTTTCCACATGATGAAAGCTTCAGAGCGGCTGTAGATTCCAACAAGTTCCTTCCGTCATTGATTCGACCCGTATTAGCCCCCATTAAGCATCTAACACCTTGCCAAGGAACATATCAATTATCCTTTTCTCTTCAATCATGTCTCAGCCCTTTAGTATGATCCAATTCATATGCACTCTTCTATCGATATGGTTTTACCTAAAGTATCTGGGAGTGGTCCCAGCAGGATTCTCTCCCTTGGAGCACTCTTCAACATGTTGGTCTTCCTCACCGATCAGCAAGATGGCAACTAATCTCTCAATGTCAGTCTTCCCACAGGACCACTTGCAAGTCTACAACATCAGGGGATACTTGTTGATGGGGCTTTTATCCCAACGATGTGTGTTATTATAGTGGAAAATGGTGCCCTGAATGAGTTTTATTTTCTGCTTCTTCCACTTCAGGTGATTTTTCTGTCATGTTCCATTCCTCTGTTTGGTCCTCGTGATCTGATTCCTGATATTGCGCCTTGTAGCTAGGTTTCCTGTGTTCACAAGAGAGTACCCTGAGGAGGTTTGACGCACTCATGTCAGCTAAATATGGAATTTCGCAGTGGAAAGATGTGATATAGTATTTGCAATATGAGAACAGTGGCTCATTGGTTTATGAAGGACACACTTGCTCATTGCTGTCTTTGAACATGGCCTTCATCACATGCAAGATTGGATGAAGCAAGTGGGCTGTATGTGTGAGTGTAGTGGAGTCAGTTGGTGATTATTGAGCCATGTATGTTCACTCACCTGGGGAATTAGTAGGGCTGCACAATATAACCGGTTTACCGGTGTTTACCAGTTCAGACAGGAAAACGATACATATTGCGATACGCTGATCGAAAACCGGTATTTTGATATGGATTCGGAAAACTTCGTAACATTCAGAAATCTTCCGTTTTTCACACCGGAAGTCAGCGTTTGTTGTAAAATGGCGACCCCCAACAATGTACAACTTATTGTGGTGCCAAATACTAGGGCAAAGGCTTCAGTATGGCAACATTTTGGGTTGAAACAGTTCACGGTAGATGAAACTATTGATAAGAGTAACATGGTATATAAAATATGCAATGGTAAAGTAAATTAAAAGTTTTTATGAAAGCTTAATCAGGCATTGTAATTTTGTTGTGTTTTTGCTTTATAAATCAAGCATTAACTCGATCGCAATATATGCTTTCGCATCGCAATATGAACATTCTCTACAATACCCACCCCTAGGAATTAGGAACCAGACAACAAAACTTGAATGATTCCACTTTTGTAAGACAAGATTTGTATCATTTTTGTCCAGGATCCCCAGCTAGAGATCTTATTGATACTGGATTTGTGTGTAAGCTTGTGCAATCCCGTACAGGACAGCTGTGTACTGACTGGACAGGGGGTGGACCAGGGGTGGACTAAGGGTGAACCCAAGGTGGGACGTGTGTAGACCCAAGGGCAAGAACAGGGTTCACAGTCTTGCAAGGTTTACGTAGAATCTATCTATGTGGATTCCAGGTTTGAAGTGGTCCCAAACACCCTAGAGCGTCCGCCCGGAGTGCAGAAGGTCGTGTGTTCGATCCCCGACATCGTCATACCAAAAGACGTTAAAATATGGTACTTGTTGGTCCCTGCCTGGCGCTCGGCATTAATGGGTACAAGAAGGACTGGTCGGCTTGGAGTCAGTATAATGTGTCTGAGTGGGGTATTCATGCTTCACTGAGGCATGGTATCTCAGTGGGCTAGCACTATAAAACCAGCTTCAGTCTGGGTTAGTACAAGCAGCTGCACATACACATACACACGCATGCACATCGTCATATGAGCAAAATATTCTCAAGCATGACGTTAAACCCAATTCCACCACCACCACCACCCAAACACCCTATCTTGTCCATAATGAAGAAATAATGAGCATCTGATCTGTTTCCAATAGGAGAATCAATTTGTCCTGAGGCTATGGTTGATATTTAATTTCTCTCTTATTTTGCATAATGACCTTTACATAGGTTGTGAAATGCATGTTCAGAACAGCCACTGAAATCCTGGCTTGGAATCCACTGCAACAACAATAATCTGACAACATTATAATAGTTATATATGGGGCGACACAATGGCCTAAGTGGTCAGGCTTATTGATCGTGCCCAGCAGCATAAATCATGGCTGATAATAATTAATTAGAGTGTCTGTTCTGGACATTATTATATAGAGCCAACCATTGTATTGCTGGCAAATTGAACAGTGTGAATTTAATGATCAAAAATAAACAAAAGCATCCAGAATGGCCTGTACCCACATGTCCTTGGATTTGTGAAATGAGCAGAAGGGGTTTACACAGCCTTCAACTGTCTCAGACCTCACTGATCTCATTGGTAAATGGCAGACAAGGAAGTATTTTCTGTGACATACTTTCAATGGCTGTATTTCACTTCCTCTTAACCCATACCCAATGGTAGTGATTATCTGTCCTGAGTGGCCCCCAAAAAGTAATTCTGAGTTTTTAGTCCACCAAGTGATTCTGAATTTTGAGTCCACCCAGCGATTCTGAATTTTGAGTCCACCCAGTAATTTCGAGTTTTGAGTTACCTATTCTGTACATTACTCATTGTCGTTTTGAAATAAATGATAGATATGAAATGTCAACCCCGCATACAAACAACAGCCTATTGTTCAAACGTCATCAGATTTCGTAAACAATTTATGACCTTTTGTAGCCTAAACAATGAAGAAATGTGACAATGACTGGCCAGCATTGAGTTGCTGGAGGGCACATGCAAAAATATTTATGAGTTTTTCCACTCAGTCCTATTGGTAGTATTGTAATTCTATTCTACAGTTGGCAGTTTCAAAACAGTTGGCTGTTAGAGTACACTTTCCTGTTCAGAGTTGCCTCCATTAGCTACCGGAGTCTGCTGACTGGTTCCAATTTCACACTCCTCCTGATCATGTTCCATGGTGAGTCCACACTGTGATGGAAGGATACATAGAAGTGGTAATGCATCACTTAAGCTTTCAGAGGCAGTGGGATAGCCTAGTGGTCAAAGTGTTGGCTTGTTATACTGAAGACCCAGGTTTGATTCCCAACATGGGTACAATGTGTGAAGCCCATCTGGTATCCCTCGATGTGATATTGCTGGAATATTGCTAAAAGTGGCGTAAAACTAAACTCACTCTCTCACTTAAGCTTTCTTTGGATATTAAATTGACATTCCCATATGTGACAAGACCAATATATTGTTCAGCCAGACTAATGCCAAACCTAGACACCAGGTGATTGGGGATTAACATGGTTGATCTATATCTCGTTCTTGAACCACCAGGGAAGGCCAACCCACTGTTGTACTGGTTGATTGCCACTGCCAAATAGCTTGAATATTGATGAGTGTACCTTAAAACTAAAGTAAACTCACTCACTCACTCACATGGTTGATTGTGTGTCACCATGCGTCTTGTTGGAATTATGTCTCGGCTCACAAAGTGTGAACTGTGTGAATATGACCACACAGGTACTTGTGTTGTTTGTTGTTCATACCATCAACCTCTGGTTTGCCTGCTCCAGACTGCTCGATGCTCATGCTGTTGATCACTGGATTGTCTGGTACAGACTCGATTATTTACAGACCGCCGCCATATAGCTGGAATGTTGCGTAAAACTAAACTCACTCACTCACTTTGTAATTTACTGGACACTTGGTTTGAAAATGGTGCTATCACCTAAAACAACATTCACTCGCTCATGCTTGTACTGTCCAAATACAACTGTGTGAATCTTTGCATACACGCTAGTTCTTCACCAATTAGGAGCTTTTAGATAAAATTGATGTTTTCATCAGTCAACCAATGATTTTGCTCTATTGATTAAGTTGTGACTGGACCTTCTGTTTCTGTGTGTGTTCAAGTGAGAGCTGAAAGTGAGTGTGTTTGTATGTTCCGACTGTAACCCTGCTGGCAGTGGTGTGTCCTGGGTTATCACTGATGAAGCAAGTACTGTTTACAGGATGCAAGCTCCACTGGTCATCATTAAACTCTGACCCTGAGTTCAGGATCCACTGATGGTCAGCCTAATCTTACACAATGTTTCTTAATGATTATTCTAGCATGCTCTCTTTGAGTGACAGCACCCATTACAAGTGAGCTGGTCAGAGATATTAAATCAATCTCAACAGCTTTCCTCCATCACTGACCAGATCAGCACACCCCAACCCTCCATTCTGCAACCCCTCTAGTCTTCCTGTCCCGACTCAGATGCAATCTCTCCCTGCCAAGACCAAATTCCCTCCCTACCAGAGCCCAATTCCCTGCTGCCAAGACCCATTTCCCTTCCCTACCAGAGCCCAATTCCCAGCTGCCAAGACCCATTTCCCTTCCCTACCAGAGCCCAATTCCCTGCTGTCAAGACCCATTTCCCTTCCCTACCAGAGCCCAATTCCCTGCCTGCCAAGACCCAATGTCTTCCCTACTACAGCCCAATTCCCATCATGCCAAGAACAAATTTCCAGAATCCCATCCCTCCCTACCAGAATCCCATGCTACCAGAATCCCATCCCTCCCTACCAGAATCCCATCCCTCCCTACCAGAATCCCATCCCTCCCTACCAGGAATCCCATCCCTCCCTACCAGGATCCCATCCCTCCCTTAGAAACTGAGATGCAAACCCCTCCTGACCAAAGCCCAGTTCCCTCCATGACCCTATCTCCAAGACCCAATCCCTTCCGCTCCTGATGCCTGGTCCCTAACGCTTAGTCTCTGAATATATAATATTGATAGTAAGACATAAACCAAATTAAATTGAAAAGGAACCCCAGTAAACCTGAGGATATCTAGACTTGCTTCATTTAGGGCTATCTATAGCATCGCAGGGAGGGCTAGGCAGTAAGAGAAATACTGTGCTTTAGGGACTGTGAGACTAGGTCCCCTCCAAGACCCACTTTCTCATGCCCTCCTCTCTTCCTCCTCTCCCCCCCCCAAACCAATTGCTTTCCCTCCAAGCCCCTCTTCCCCAATACAATCTTCCCTTCCCCAATGCATTCTACCCTTCCCACCACCAATCTCGTCTTTGGCTCCACCAAGCGCCCACAAACTTGATCCCCCAGCGTGACAGCTCCTGCACCCCCCTACCCCTACTCCAGCTTGCTCTATCAGCCTGACCAGTTCCCATTACTCATGGTACTTCATCCCCTCATTATGTGATGAAGAGTCATTTCTACACCATTTGCTGCAAAAGCACCAGCCATTGATCAGTCTGACAGCTGAAGACATCCCTCTGATAGAGCAGGTCCACTCATCTCCCAGCCAGGACTAGATGGTAGATAGATGGTAGATAGATGGGAGGTCCAGACCATGCTCTTCTACCGATCCACATGGAACAGCTCCACAAAACTTGTGTCTGCTATGTGTATGGATTAGTGATTGACTGACACTTAGTCTCTGAATATATATAATATTGATGGTAACAAATAAACCCATTTAAATTGAAAAGGAGCCCCAGGGAGATGAACCTGAGGAAGTGTAGACTTGCTTCATATGGGGCTTTAGCATTGCGGGGAGGGATTGGCAGTAGGGAAAATGTGGTTCAGGGACTGTGAGATAGACTAGATTAGTGACTACATCAGCTTTACAGGTTTACTTTAAACTGAAGGTTCTCAGTTCAAGCAAGGACTGGTCTTAATGTAGGCCAGAAAGAAGTGACAAAAATACAGGTCTGGGCCTTCTTTCACAAAGAGATCTTAGTGCTTGATATCTCAACTCCCATAACATTGAACATAGAGATTTTTCTGGGTTACATCTTCTTTTATTCTTGAGTACAACGTTCCAGGGCTTGTTCTGGCCCCATGATCATGAGTTTTACCTGATGATGGGGCGGGAACAAGCTGAAACATTGTACTCAAGAATAAAAAGAAGATGTCACCCAGAAAAATCTCAATGTTCATCAAATAGCATCTTCTAAAATGCCAATCAAGCATCCCATAACATTGGCTTGCAACTGCCGCAGTGCTAACATTAGGTGGGCCATGAAGCAGCCTCTTGTCCAGACTTTTAAATGCAAAATAAATAATTCTACAATTAATTCAGGGCTCTATTTTAGGAAATACCTCTTCCATGCACCTGGTAGTAACCTTATTACACCAGATACACCTTATTAACAGGTGGTACTTGCTGCTCAATATAGTATTGTATATTAAATATGAGTTTTGGTATTGATTTTTTTAGAACATCATTATGACGAAATTATTCTGGGTCTGATAGATAATTTTATCTTAATTCATAAAATTTCATGACATAAACAGTAACAGCCATTCAACCACAGTCCATGTTGTCATCAATGTCACTGCTCCAAGCCAGTTCCTCATCATTCTAACCGCCTCCGTGGTGTAGTGGTTAGAGCGTCCGCCCGGAGAGCGGAAGGTCGCGGGTTCGATCCCAGACCGCGTCATACCAAAAGACGTTAAAATATGGTACTTGTTGGTCCCTGCCTGGCGCTCGGCATTAATGGGTACAAGAAGGACTGGTCGGCTTGGAGTCAGTATAATGTGTCTGAGTGGGGTATTCATGCTTCACTGCGGCATCGTATCTCAGTGGGCTAGCACTATAAAACCAGCTTAAGTCTGGGCTAGTACAAGCAGCCGCACATACACACACACATGCATGCACGTCGTCATATGAGTGAAATATTCTCAAGCACGACGTAAAACCCAATTTCACCTCACCTCCTCATCATTCTGTTTTTTGGTTGAAGTCTTTCAACAGCAAAATAATTATATGCACAGGGTGCAAGATGGTAAAGTAAAGATATTTAGTTTGCCTTTTGCAGTTTCAGGTTGCACCAGTGCAAGTTCTAAATGCTTAACTCAAACCCTGACAGTGCTAAACAGTTTTTTGAACAACGTAATATTTAGAAGTGAGAGTTCCAACATGAAGGATTGTGTTAGTCAGCACTGTCTTGTTTCCTGAATCTTGATAGCTTAAAAAGTCTGCTTGGGAACTTACTGTGTACAGATGTTTAAAAGATCTGTTTATTAGTCATCGTGTCTGAGATTGCTTTCTTGATCAGGTTAGTTATCCCCTGCAACACGTTTTTGCAGGGGGTATTAAAATGGACTCTGTCGTCCGTCCATGCGTCCGTGCACATTTGTCTTTTCCGGAGCAGAACATTCAAAACGTTCGCTGTTCCTTCACCAAACTTGGCACATAATTAGGTATAGTGGTGTACTGGTGCCTTTTGGTAGTTTTGGATTTCTGAATAAAATATTTTTGCCGTTTCCATGGCAACAAGTTTGACTTGGACTGAAATTGGTGGTAGTGCTCTTTTCCGGAGCAGAACTTATAAATCGTTCACTGTTTCTTCACCAAATTTCGTACATAAAGGTAGGTCTGGTGGTGAACTAGTGCCCTTTGGTAGTTTTGGATTTCTGAATAAAATATTTTTTTGCATTTCCATGGCAACAAGTTTGGCTTCAAAGGAATTTGGAGGTAGTGCTCTGGAGCAGAACTTTGAAACCTTTCAATACTCTCCTTCCACTTTGCTATATTATATACACGCCAACTTTCAACTTATTTGGGGAATGGCTATGTCCTTTGGTCATGCCAGGATCCGATGATCATTTCAAATCCCAGATTCACCTTCATTTTGAATCTTTGCTTTTCAGCATCATACCTGCCCTCACACTTGAACACTTTGGTGTTGAGCTGTGCAACATTTGAGATTTTCTTCAACAATAAGCTACCATTACAGCAAGACAAGCCCAACTCACTGGTTTTACCCTACACCTATACAGACCAGAGCTATTGTTAGCTGGGAGACTGTAGAAAGGTGATGGATGACGTACATATGGATTCATATTCACGCATCCCAATATTGATACAGATCTTGTTAAAAAATTCAATAATGTAGAGAAATTAGTGTTTAGCCCCTGACTCCAAGGTCAGCTGTACCAAGGGCTCAGACTCCAAACATTCCTCTATACCATGTTTTATTTATCAACTGTCACCCAACTGGGCCTACAGCTTCAGGTTTAATGAGCCAACAAACCTATCACTTCCATACTCAATTGCAGAGAGATGGCCGACTTGCTCCTGAGGAATCGGCCTTGTCTTGTAAAGATTATTCCCTTTTGACAATAAAGATGGCTGGAATGGTTTATGACGAAGCGTTGACATCAGTACAGCCGAGATTGGTTTTGCTGGCAGGCTCTGTAGGTTTCCCCGACCTCGGATCCTGTGGTGTTGGTGATGTGAATAAATGTTTAATTATTTCTTGGCATTTGAGACCTGAGATGGAGATGATATTGGCCTGTGTGTCCTTGTTTATGGTAAACACTATTGATTGATGGGGCTATTGTTTCTGCAGATGTGCCTGCTGTTGTTGGAACTGATTGAGGCTATTTGTGAACAAAACTGATACTGTACGATACACTTACGATACACTTACGATACACTTACTTCATGATAAATGTGTCATGATACACGTAGGATATGTTTAATTATACATAGGTCAGGATGATCTTTGTGTGTGTTGTGACCAGTATAAATATTATTCTCACCACAAAGTGGAGTGGAAGTTCCATAGAAAAGGAGTCCATTTGTCCGTCCATCTGCTTCTCAATGCAGACGAATGTTCTTCAAATAACTGCTGAATGTACCCTGATGATTTCTTACCCAGATGAAATTTAGTGCTATAAATTATTTGTTGGTAGAGTTACATCCCTTGGTATATGTTTTTTAGATTTTGTACGTCCTGTCTTCAGTGAAGGACACGTTACCTGAAAAAAACATGAAAGTTTCATGCCTATGAGAGGCTTGTTTAAAGTTAACAATGAACGAACAAGAGTCTGATATACCCCATGGGATAGTGATAAAATTGTTTTCTTGACTCTACTGATCCACACATTTCACAGATACGTTTACAGAAAGTTGAGTGCTTTTTACAATATTCCATCAATATTATGACAGATAATGTGTGTTTTGTTGTTGTTTATTGTAATTCTTTTGTTTGTTGTGGATAATCAGCTGGATAATGTGTGTTTTGTTGTTGTTGTTTGTTGTGGATAATGTGTGTTGTTGTTTGTTGTTTGTTTGTTGTTTGGCACCACAGTCAGCAGTATTCCAGCTATAAATATAGTGGCCTGTAATAACTGAATACCAATGGGACGGCTATAAATAAAATACTGGATACCCGCTTCCACGAAGTTATCGGTACGAATTATCTACAGTATGGGAGGTAACGACTATCGCAAGTCTAGGACCTACAGTATGGGTGTTAACCCCAAGGCTACCAGTATGTCCTGGGCCTTGTTCCTCAAACCGATGGTAGCTGAGATGATCGTAACTCTCATACTTTAACATTGACTTTCTGACTGTTGTAGCTTACGATAGCTTTGAGGAACGAGGCCCTGTACTGAATCATATAACCATATGTGTTAAGCCCAAGGCTACCAGTATGTCCTGGGCCTCGTTCCTCAAACCGATGGTAGCTTGAGATGATCGTTAACTCCCATACTTTAACATTGACTTTCGACTGTTGTAGCGCTTCACGATAGCTTTGAGGAACGAGGCCCTGTACTGAATCATATAACCATATGTGTTAAGCCCAAGGCTACCAGTATGTCCTGGGCCTCATTCCTCAAAGCGATGGTAGCTGAGATGATCGTAACTCCCATACTTTAACATTGACTTACGACTGTTGTAGCGCTACGATAGCTTTGAGGAACGAGGCCCTGTACTGAATCATATAACCATATGTGTTAACCCCAAGGCTACCAGTATGTCCTGGGCCTCGTTCCTCAAAGCGATGGTAGCGCTGAGATGATCGTAACTCCCATACTTTAACATTGACTTACGACTGTTGTAGCTCTACGATAGCTTTGAGGAACGAGGCCCTGTACTGAATCATAGAACCATATGTGTTAACCCCAAGGCTACCAGTATGTCCTGGGCCTCGTTCCTCAAAGCGATTGTAGCGCTGAGATGATCGTAACTCCCATACTTTAACATAGACCTACGACTGTTGTAGCGCTACGATAGCTTTGAGGAATGAGGCCCTGTACTGTCAGTATGATGGCACTGCGGAGGAGATAGAGTAAAGGAAAAACTTACAGTGAAGCGAGCAGTTTGGTAAGTTGTGATAGGTTGTCCTTTGTCGTCAACAGTACCACTGCAAAATTAGTAATGGCCTTCACCTTGAATGAGGCTAGATCTGCTGACGGGATATATGCCACTTTCTGGTGGCGTAGTGAGTTTTGGCCACGCTACTCAGCAATATTCCAGCTATATGGCGGCGGTCTGTAAATAATAGAATCTGGACCAGACAATCCAGTGATCAACAGCATGAGCATCGATCTGCGCTATTGGGAACCGATGACATGTGTCAACCAAGTAAGCGAGCCTGACCACCCGATCCCATTAGTCGCCTTTTACGACAAGAAGTCGCCTTTTATGACAAGAATGGGTTGCTGAAGACCTGTTCTACCCCGGATCTTAACGGGTCCTGGTGGTGTGGTGATATACTGGAGAATGTCTTGTATGGTTTGAGCGAGTTGTGTTTTACGCCACCTTGGGCAGTATTTCCGTAATGTCAGCTGTCTGATTAACAGTGGTGGAAAATCCAAGTTATGTCCAGGAACATGAATAAGTGGGGTCAAGTTTGGATTCAAACCAGCAGTACAGGTAGATTAATGGATAGATTCAGAGGGACATAAACGTACATTAAATGTTCAGTGTCATCATGTTGGTTGCCATTCAGTGGCAAAAAATTATGTGCTTTAAAGATTGATGCAGAAATAAAAACATTGACTATATTTATGAATTTCTGTTTATTTGAAAATGGATATGAGAGAGATGATTTGTGTCAAGGAAATTACATTGGGGACTCCATTGTGTTTTCATAAAATTATGGGCTCATGTCGTGGGAAGTCATTGTCTACAAATTCCACTATTGTATCTTGGTTTTCATAAAATGCATGATTAACCTGTGGGAGAATGTTATTCTTGTAAAATATTCAACACGGCAGCTCTATTGATATGCACCAATTAAACTTGCATGCTTGAGTGAATGTTTTGTGTGTAATGGTGTATTGACATATCAGGAATGACAACACAAAACTGATTGTCCAATTTACGGGAGATGTGGGAACTGCAAGATAGAATGTTCAGAGTGTATAGTCGAGTAATATCCAGTCTATGAAATAAACATATTTACAGAAAAATAAATGGTTCATAAATTATAATCATAAAGCATAATGAAATGTGAGTGAGTTTAATTTTATGCCATATTCCAGCAATATCACAGTGGGGGACACCAAATATGGGCTTCACACATTGTACCCATGTGGGGAATCGAACCCGGGTCTTCGGCATGATGAACAAACGCTTTAACCACTAGGCTACCAACCGCCTCTTGTAATGAAAAGGAGCCCACAGACTTTAAACAGTGGTAATCTAGACTTGCCCCATATTCTAGACTCTCATGGGCTTTCTTGGATATATTTGTTTAAGGGTCTGTATGTAAATTTCATGTATATGTGTAAAGAAATTAACAAATGATGATATTAAAGTCTTGGGTCCAGCCTTTGAACTATCAACACTTAATACATGTGAGCAGAGGCAATGTCATATTTTCCATTCATTTCAAGAGTTACCACTATTGCACTCAGTTAGTTCAGTGCATCTTGGCTGAAGCAGAAATTTAGAATAATTAAGTTGTTGTAAGTGGGTTATCCATGTTGAACTCTGGCATAGTTTTATCATTATGGGCTAAAAAAAAAACAGTGTAAGTCTATATTAGTCCAAACAGTGACACGTTCATGAAAGTCAAAGGTAAGCGAAATAATCATAAACATGAAGGAGAACTAGTTTAGGAGAATATGGAAGTAGCAAGGAAGTCAAGCAATGGTACAATGTCCGATCAGATTGAAGTGAGGTCTTCCTCTACTTCCTCAAAACAACGCTGCAGGATTGAATAAGTCACGCAACAAACAAGTGTAGCTCGTGTAATGAAATTGTGTGGTGTTGTGAACTGGAGCCAGTTTGACTAGGCAATCTCGGTGATGGACTGTTGAAACTGCCATGTTGTATTTTATGTAGAAAAGTTTAATGACAGGCTTACACTACCAGTGTTCCATGAAACTCAGTCCTTGTTTTTGTACTGAAATTGACAACCAGGCATTTGGATTTCCTTTTAGGATTTTTTCAATTTTTGGCATGTCATTTTCTAAAACATTGCCAAGTTGGAAAAGAATCACCAGAGTACACACTGTTTGTGTCTGTCCACTGTAGCAGGTATATTGCTAGGCGCTGTTTAACAATAAACAAACAACTGTCAGGGGAAGAGTTATGAAAGGTCCCCAGTTTGGTCCCCTAGCTGGAATTGTGTGATAATTGCGTCTCATGAGGCAAGGATTGTTGGTGATAACTTGTTTGTCAGCACTTTTAGTACTTCAATATGTACAGGATGCCAAGATGTATTTGTTTGTTTGTTGTTTAACACCGCACTCAGTAATATTCAAACTATATGATAGTGATCTGTAAATAATTAAGTCAGGGTGAGAATATTCAGTGATTGAAATCATGAGCATCGGTCAACACAGTTGGGACATGATAATATGCATCAACCTGGTCAGCGAGCCTGACCGCCAATCCTGTTAGTAGTATTTTAAGACATGCATGGGTTGTTGAAGATCAGTTTTCACCAGGATCTTCATGGAGGTGTCATCATGTTGTGGAATAGTGCTGATAGTATTGTTATACAACATTCAGGCCCTGACTTTAACATGAGTTATAGTCCGTTTGACTTAATTTGAGACCGATGAATTGCTCACTAACACAAAATCTAATAATTACAACAAAACCAAATTTTGCACAGTCACATGAAATCGACAGACCAACGCTGATGATTTGTCTCAATCATTATTTTGTTGTCACTTTCCACTATTTCTTACGAGGGAGGACCACATGCTGGTAGAACAGCCAGGTAGTCAACAAGCATGTGCAGTGAAGTTTCAATTTCACACGTACAACTAGCACACCTGGCTGTTCTACCAGCAAGTGGTCCTCCCTCGTAATACATAGCGTAAAGTGACAACAAAATAATGATCGTTTGTTAAACAACTTTTTTTATTCGGGTGTCCAAAATTATGAGACAAATCATCAGAATTGGTCTGTCGATTTCATGTGACAGTGCCAAATTTGGTTTTGTTGTAATTATTAGATTTTGTGTTAGTGAGCAATTCATCGGTCTCAAATGAAGTCTAACGGACTATAAGTGTAGATGACAAGCAGCTTTGGTTCCTGAAGATCAATTCTGAGCCAGATCTTCACAGGTCTGTCATGATGTTTTGGAAAAGTGTTGATAATATTGTTATATAACATCCACTCTGTCTGCGTAACGTGAGCTAAGAGTACATGAGACAGACAGTCGATGTGTTAATTGATGGCGGAATAACGGTCAGCACTGGGTGTGTCATGCTTTGTTAATCAATAGCCAGGTTAGTCTGATAGGCATATGGAGGTAATTAGTCTCAGGATAAGATATCACAGTGCTAATGAACACCATGAACAGGACAACAGATCAGTTTAACCAGTCAATATGTAACCTCAGGCTGTGACAAGCCTTGGGTCATCTTGTGTTGCAGGTGAGTAAGGACGGGGTGGTGTGTATTGGGTGGTATGTACTGGGTGGCGTGATGGGGTGGCGTGTACGGGGTGGCGTCAAATTCTATATGATAGCTGTTAGCATTCAGGAACATTCTGCCTTGACTTACATGTGAAAGATGGGAAAGGGGTGTTGAGAGTCACTATTGAACATTTTAAAATTTAAACTATGTTTAAATTTTAGTGTATATCCATAACATCTTCTGACATAAAGTTGTCTTATGTGCAGATTTTAACTATAGGCTTGCTCCAACCCATCTCCCCTCATCCTCCCTCACCCCACCTCTCATCCTGCCTCACCCCACCTCTCTCATCCGGCCTCACCCCACCTCTCATCCGGCCTCACCCCACCTCTCATCCTGCCACACCCTCCACCCCATCTCCCATCCTGCGCCAACCCCTACTTGTAATCGGCTAACACTACAAGAGGGATGTTTGGTTGTTGATAACTCAGGGATAGAGTATAGAACAGCTTGTCAGGTGATAATTGTCAGTGTAGACACCATTGTTTATGTGAATAATTGACACAATCCAGAATAGATTGGGGAGTCCTACCTGTCTGGTCATGGCAACCTGCAAGTGATGGACAACTTCCATATTGTTTGTTTCAGCAGTCTATGTCAACCTTTAACCTCAACTTGTAAATATGAAATACATGCAACACGATAAGTAATTACAAGAAAACAATGGTTGTAGTGAAGTTTTGTTTACTTGAACCCTAGGTCTGCATGTTACTATGTTTAAGTTTTCACAATGTTGTATTTCAATTTACAATCATCTGGATAAATGGTTATGATAATTTACAGTAAATGACTTGCAACTGTAATCAGCAAAGTCTGTCTGTTGCTCAGATAATAAATAAAAGTGACTCAATTCAAGTCTAAAATCATTGGGCAAGTCGAGATTGCCTAAGCTGAATTAAAAATTATTCTGAAATCCTTTTGGATTGTATTTTATTTTTTATGTTTTGTAGATATATTGTTTAATTTGATAATTGTATTTCTGGGGCTAAATGTCAGGCTATCAAATTACTTTCTACCAATTTGTGTTTTTTTGCTAATTGTAAGGAAATATTGAAAAGTCAATTTTCAACATCCTATCAGTATGAATACACAATGGCATTTAGAAAGTGGTCAAATGTAACATGTTATATTTGGGATTACACTTTCTTAGTAATGTACTGATTCTAGTACTTTTGTTGGGTTGAGTCCCAACTGGGATTCGAACCCACACCCTCAAGAGTCAGTCCCGGATGGGACTCAACCCAACAAAAGTACTAGAATCTGTAACTTACTGAGAAAGTGTAATCCCAAATATAACATATGTTACATCCTATCAGCAGTCTTTAAAACAAATGATGATGATGATGATGATGATGATGATGATGATGATGATGATGATTTGGAGCCTTCTGACATAATGAGTATTTCACACACTGGCATGCCAGGCCATTTAATGTTTGATCGAAAGAGGGGTGATTTGACCAAAAGATTGCAACCTAGGGAGTGTTAGTGTTGCAAAATTAAGTTGGTATGAATTTTGAATTTGGAAAATTTGCCAGAAGTTGTAGGGGGAAAGTCTTTAAAAAGTTCCAGGAGACAAGTTAAAAACAATGATGCTCAATACATCAGTAAGGTAAGTCCCAGGCTGATCAACTCAACAAAGCAGCACCTGTGATGTGTCAGTTGTAGCCGATGCATGGCGAGAGGTGCGAGGAGATGTGTCTGTATACAGGGCAACACACCGGATGATGACAACACTTGGAGATGGAGTAGATTGTGTTTTTGTACTTGTGTTGGGGAGATCAGGGTTGTGTTTACTTCACTGTGGCATCTCTACAAGTTGAACAACCTCTCAAACAGACTCGAGGAGGATATGTCAGCCCAGACATGGACCGTATGTTACAATGGATAAACGTGTCAAGTATGTTTGACATTCTTGATGAGCCCACCATTAACCTGTAATGTGGTGTTGAGTTGATGTACAAAAAAAACATTGTTTAAGTTTGTTTCATGGAACATTTTCATTTTGTACAGACTATGTTGATGTCAAGAGGCAGGATGCCAGGGCTCCAGATAATTTTTCAACATCAGGAGTATGTACTCCTTATTTTTTCAATATAGGAGCACTGGAAAACCTTAAGAGTACATTTAGAATACATGTTTGAAATTAATGGAGTATCAGTAATCTTGTGTTTCATTTCATATATGCACAATAACATTGCTACTCTTGTGTAAACAGGTCAATAAACAATAAAACAATACTCTTTCAGATAAATACGTCTGTAAATGATTCTAAGACCATACACCATTGCTGTGGGTGCGTATCTGCTACGTTTCCTAAATTATTTCCTATCGTATGGCCGCCATATAGCTGGAATATTGCTGAGTGCAGCGTAAAACTAAACTCACTCCTATCATATCGTACTTATTTTTATATCTGTACATACGCTGATATGGCCTTTATCTGGAGCCCTGGGATACAAATTAAGATTCAACAATGTAATAGTGCATGAATCAATAACTCCCAAAATAAAGTTTTTGCAAAAATTTATTTGTAACAAAATCACATTGAAGCTTTACTTACCTTATATATATTTGGGGTCCACCTTTCTGCAATAAGACTAAATCAGTGTAATTTTTTAATATAATGAAAAGTAATGTAACTAAAATTGGTTATATTTTTCATTTTCCTGTTTCTCATTTCCTGTTTGTTTTAGGTTTTTGTAAACTATGTAAACAGTGACACAGTTTGACAGATATTACAATAACCTTGTTGACATGTTTCTAAACTTTCATTGCTGATAATATGCAGGACTGAGTACTGGACATTTAAACACTAGCCTGACAACTTGTGGGAACGTCCTTGTTCCAGGATAGTTTTAGGTTAGCGTTTTTCAGATATCAATTGATTATTCTTACATAAACAACACTCTGTTTTCATTGAGCAGTAGCATCCTGCAGACATTGTTGTTTGTTTGTTTGTTGTTTAACGCCGCACTCAGCAATATTCCAGCTATATGGCGGGAGTCTGTAAATAACTGAGTCAGGACCAGACAACCCAGGGATCAACATCATGAGCATTGATCTAGGCAATTGGGATCCAATGACGTGTCAACCAAGTCAGTGAGCCTGACCACCTGATCCCGTTTGTCATCTCTTACGACAAGCATGGGTTGCTGAAGATCAATATTCTAACCACATATTTTCACAAACCTATGTATTCTTGAAGAAGATATCAATTAATGAGCACTGTTGATAAAATTATATTGTCCTTGCTGATCTAAATATCATTCCAAGATACACAGATTACAGTTAGCATTATATATAACATGTTCATGTTAAATACATAGAGTTCATATGTAACCTGTGTAAGCTTAATCGACTAGTGTCAAGAGCCAGAGAATGCAATGTCTCTATTTCAATATTTTAGCCAAAATGTATTTCAAATGTTTGACTACAATTCAAATCTTTTTCCATATACAATAAAATAATGGCCCGATTTAAGAATTTCCATATTGATAGCATCAGCTGGATGAAGAGCATATAGAACTGTTCAGGTTATAACCTTGGACGTAAAAATGCATATTGTTTCTAACTTGTGTATAGTTAATAGTTTGAATGGAAGTTGGAGGAATTATGTCCAATTTTCAAAACAAACAACCTGTATTATAAGTTTACAAAGTTTCAATCCGAGAAGAGGAGTTATCTGCAAATATCAGAACAAACAATGATTGATCACAAGATCCCCGATTCACTTGGCTTCTAACCATTATAGGTAGGCCCCGTGAGTCTCCCTTATTTCAAAGAGTAGACAAACTGGGAGTAGTCCCCTATACAGGTACATTATTAAGTGTAGGGGTGCTCCATTATATGTTTATGTTCATGAGTAGTCAAACTGGGAGTGGTCATACTGGGAGTGGTCATACTGGGAGTGGTCATACTGGGAGTGGTCATACTGGGAGTGGTCATACTGGGAGTGGTCATACTGGGAGTGGTCATACTGGGAGTGGTCATACTGGGAGTAGTCATACTGGGAGTGGTCATACTGGGAGTGGTCATACTGGGAGTGGTCATACTGGGAGTGGTCATACTGGGAGTGGTCATACTGGGAGTGGTCATACTGGGAGTGGTCATACTGGGAGAGTCATACTGTCATACTGGGAGTGGTCATACTGGGAGTGGTCATACTGGGAGTAGTCATACTGGGAGTGGTCATACTGGGAGTAGTCATACTGGGAGTAGTCATACTGGGAAGACACCTATAGTTGCTGCATTTAAATAGGAAATGTAAAGCATCTTCAAAATATAACATATGTAATCTTCAAAATAGTACCCACATTTGCAATCTGATCTTTCTGATACATGTCAATAAAATATATGGAGTTTAGTTTAATACATCTGAGCCTGAGGCAACAATGAATAATTTAACAGAATCTAAAACCGAAGTTTACGTCTATAATTTATTTGTAGTATAAAGAGCAAGGGTTAGTATAGTTATCGGAAAGGGCGTTCCACGGTTCAGTTATACCAGGAAGAAATGTGTGAGAATAATTTTGAATCCTAGTAACTATGTATCGTTTGTAAATTTATCTATCCCTGTACTATCCCTTAGATTACAGTTATCTGTGAATTGAGCCGAAAAAAAATCACCAAAAAATTATCAAGTGCAATAACAGTATTGATTTATTAAGAGGTTTTCAAATTGGAACAGTATCTTCCTTCTTTTAGAGATTTGAAACTTATTACATTCTGAAGTTTGTTAAGACCTATGCCATGAACGAACATAAGTTTTCTGATAACATAAATTGTTCGTTTGTACAAGAGTCACAAATAATAATGAACTTGACCATTTTGTGCCAGTTGACTATGGGAACAGTTTTTTCTTAAGCTTTAATGGGCCCCGTGAAGATCTGAACTAGAACTGGTCTTCAGCAACCGATACTTGTTGGAAAGGATTAAATGGATTTTGTTTGCTGAATTGACTGATACATGTCATTGTATCCCAAATGCAGAGATAGTGAGTGAGTGACTTTAGTGTTACGCCGCACTCAGCAATATTCCAGCTATATGGCGGCGGATCTGTAAATAATCGAGTCTGGACCAGACAATCCAGTGATCAACAGCATGGGCATCGATCTGCACAATTGGGAACCGATGACATGTGCCAACCAAGTCAGCGAGCCTGACCACACGATCCTGTTAGTCGCCTCTTACGACAAGCTTAGTCGCCTATTGTGGCAAGCATGGGTAAACGCAGAGATAGATGCTCAGGATAACAATCACTTCATTGTCTGGTTCAGGCTTCAATATTCACAAGGGTGAATGAGTGAGTTGGGTTTATGCCGCTTTTAGCAATATTCCAGTAATATCACAGCGGG
Organism: Haliotis rubra; assembly: GCF_003918875.1. Classification (NCBI taxonomy): domain Eukaryota; kingdom Metazoa; phylum Mollusca; class Gastropoda; order Lepetellida; family Haliotidae; genus Haliotis; species Haliotis rubra. The sequence goes on along the minus strand of NW_025766059.1, from coordinate 632,086 downwards.
GGACACCAGAAATGGGCTTCACACATCATGCCCATGTGGGGAATATTCACCATATTCTTCTTGTAGCTTGGGTATTGCTGAATGTGGGATTAAGCAACAAACTTCCACTAGTGGTCATGTATTGCTCAGTAAGTGGTCTTGACGTTTGAGCAGTGTTACAGGTTAGACCAAAACAAAACATAATGGTCAATTTCAGTATTTCTTGAGGAAAGACCTGACAACTAATTACCTAATTAGTCTACCTGATGCAACTTATTGGCATAGCTAGCACATTAGACACCATGCTATCCGTAAATGATATGCTGATTCAAAACAAAATGAAAAGACAGAATTCTCACCATCCGTAATGACAGAATCTTGATCCAATAATACAAAGAAAATGACTGTATAACATCAACCAAGCCTGTGATGAGGCTCTCTGGTTCCCTAATCAGCCTCTGTCACCACCAAGCTGAACAATGGTCCTAGTTAGTCATTAGCTGTCACAACAGCCAGGCCGCCTAATTAGTGTGTGGCCAGTGAATGAATGTATGTATTTGTGGGACAAAGAAAGACAGTGTCGGATTACGGAGGGTGTATTGCCCCCTCCCTCCCCCACACTGCTGCAGCATCTCGGCCATTGCTCTCAGTGTACTTGAGGCTGAGGTATTGTTAGTTTCAGTTCAGTTAAATTCTCCAAACAGTGATTTCCCTGGATCATAGTGCAGTCTCCGCTTTGCAGGTAAAGTGTTGGAAAGATGTTGTGACTGCTTGTGGGAGATTGTCTGACCTGTAAATGTGGCTGTTACTCTGATTACAGGGAAATATTAAACATGCGAGATAGTCTGTATAATGTACGTCCTTGATGCCTAAGTTTTGAAATAGTCATTTTTGGAAACACCTGTTCGATATTGTCCTGGATATTCAAGATCATCACTAGTGATGTGTATTCCCAGTCAATTTGAGAACCAATCACCAACATAGCTGATTTTGAAAGTGATGGCAAGTCCTCATTTTTCATTGCATTTTCATAGCATGTATTTTCCTTGCTTTCTTTAGCGTTGTTCCATGTGAAATGGGCTGCAAGGAAAGCTATAGATCATAGAAAATAGGTTCAGTTTTTGTGTGTTACAACTGAACGTGATACAATGTGTTGAATCTTTCCTGAGGAAGGAAATGCTCTTACATCGCCCCACCCTTTACTGTGGTCAGCGGGATGTAACAATCAACAATCTATCTGGAGATTCCTGGACCAAACAGTTCTCAAATCTGCCTTCCTTGCTATAATGTGTGGCCATGGAGTCTTGGTGAGTTGCCTACACTATCCAAATGTCATGGATCAGTGCCTGGGATTCTCTGTCAGAAATATTTATTTACAGACCGTGGTATGGATGGAATATCAGTGACTGAGCCTTAACAACAAACCACCATTAAATTACCATTGCTAGTCTGTCTCACAGTCCCTGAACCACATTATTTTCCCTACTGCCAAACCCTCCCTGCAGTGCTAAAACCCTAAATAAAGCAAGTCTAGATTTCCTCAGGTTCAGGGTCTGCCTGGGGCTCCTTTTCAATTTAAATGGGCTTGTTTGTTACTATCAAAATTATATATATCCAGAGACTAAGCATTAGTCTATACAATTGCCAGTGTGTTCATCTGTGCACTAAGTCTGTTTAACTTAATGTGGAATATATCTTTACACTCTCCTACCAATTCAGTGTTTCAACCCGTCTAATTAATGGATAGTGTAAGATGAAAGGTAATCAGATGAAATCCCAACAGTTTACTGAATGATTTTCTGTTTTTATTAATTCTCTCATACTGAATTTCAGTTTTTGATTCAAAGTGCATTCCTGTAATTGCCTACATTGAGCTTTTCTCTCTGTGTAGATGGCAATACATTCGTGTCACAAGGAATTAAATTCTTCTTTGAGTAGCAGTTTAGAAGTTGGGAGATACAATATTGAACAAACTTTATGGATAACAACTTCAGTTATTACATAATAGAAGAAGTTGTTATCCATAAAGTTTGTTCAACATTGGAGTTCATTGGTAGTGTTGTGATGAAATGTGTGCCTAATAGTATTAAATACCACAAAAAAGGTGACATGCTTTCAACACATGTTCCTTGATGTAAAACTGTCAGTTTGATTCTATGCCAATTCATTCTATAATTGAGTTATGACATTAGTAACATTTCAAAGAGTCATGCTTATTGACATTTACTGTTATCTCTCATCAGAAGCCAAGTCATTTACAGGGCACTGATGCAACGTGTTATTGAATACAAGCTTACATTTTGGATGTTTTTCTATGGACAATTACATAGGACAACACAGAACAATAACTAATAATTGTCTTTATGGTGTAAGAGTGTAGTCATCAATAACAGAGGACCGTTGCCTTTCATTTCCGTTCTATAAGTGTTAGAGTTTTGCTGATTGTAATTAATTGGTTCAAACTAATTGGTTGTAAGAAATGATTGATGATGGCATTGTGATGGATTCCTAAACCTCCTGGTTGTGTAATATGCCTGACAAGATTGATTGTTTTGACTGCCAGTGGAGGAAATAAGCACATCACTGTTAGGTCAGCTTGCTGCAGCAAGCTTGACACTTGCATGGTATTATTTATTCATCATATATACCATGTGTATGTTCATGTACGTATGCAGGATCTTGCACTTCGACTTCTGTGTGTCACATGAAGAAGACAAGGGCATAGTTTGCAATTCCTCCATGGATTCAATGTGTGAAGCCTATTTCTGTGTTCCCTGACATGATCTTGCAGGAATATTGCTAAAGGTTGGTAATAGTGTACTCACTCTCACAATCGGTTTTCCAAACTGTACCTGAGCATAGTTATAACTAATAGTCCAATCATTTGGACCCAGTCCTGCGAAGTGATCTGAGCCCAATGATTATATGTCTGTCAGAACCATAATTACAGCAGCAAAAATAATTAATGGTTTCCTGATGATCTTAATTGGTGTTAGGATGATGAAGCTGTGTTTTGGTCACGATATAGTAGGGCTGTAATGATGCATCGAACTGTCGATGGATTGCAATTGTCAAGTCTCCGATAATGATTAACCGATGGTAGAAACGAAAAAAACTATCAATGCATCGATAGTATGTGTGGCTATCGATAGTTTGTAGTAATTGACTTCCGCTGATAAATGTGCAGTGCAAAATACAGGAATTACCAGATTCGTTCACTTTGATTTGGAGTTATCCGCCAGTGTTACCTCTTAAACAAACATGATGGCAAGCACGGCTTGCGACTCGGAGTTTGGAATTGTGAATAGCAATAAGTTTATGTTTTAAATGTTTACTTGATCTGGGTTTCAAATTTGTCAGTTATTAAATTGGAGTGACTCTACTTCAACTTGTTTTTATTTCATATAAACTATACATTCATTTGGGAAATGACTTCAAATGAGACAATTCAAGGAGAAAAAACTATTGCAATAGTTGATCGCAATAGTATTGCAATAGTTGATCGCAATAGACTATCACTTTAGCAATAGCATGTTGCAATAGACTATCGCTATCGCGAAAGTTGTTTTCCCCTCCATAGTCACCCCTACGATATAGCCATGTTAGGAGAGTGAACTGACCGCTGAGTCATGTAGCTCTGAATGTTCATAAACCTGATTTTCAGTTATGATAGAGCTAATGTTGGGACAGTTATTTAGCCATTATATAACAACAACAATGTAACTGTGATTTACTGAATCCTGTTAACTCAATGCATCATACTGAACAGACTTTCTACTTGTTCATTGATGTTTTTTCTGAACAGACACAATCTCCTTATGCTGCCTTGAAAAGAAATTCACTGAGGTGTGTCGGCCATTGTGGAGTCGTCTCAGCAGGTTGTAATTATTATGCTTGTTTCTGTTTGTAAGCAGTTGTTCAGTGAGACTCGTGATACAAATACATATCCAGGCAAAGACACAGAACTGAAGGCATCCCAAGGTCTGAGTCATATGTTTGACAGACCGATCCATCCAGCATCACCCACGCAGCAGATGATCACTTCACATCATCTTCATCCTTGTAATGACAGGAAGAGATCATGCAATTATATGAGATGAATGTAAAAGTAGACTTTCAACATGTCATCTAAGCTTCAGCTAGAATATTACCTTTCTGGCAGTTTCAGTGGAAGTAGATCATCACCTTTTTCTAATGAGACAGTTTCCATAGAAACACACAAATTTATTTATGCAAGGAGCTGCATTACTACTCATTTGATTGCTGATCATGCTGCTGGCGGGAAGTGGAGGTGTTGCTTCACAGCTGGATGTACAAGATCGTGTACATGATGGTGTCGCATCACAAGTCTCTGTATCAGACCGCACAGCCTCAGCTGCTTGCAGGCGGTCATTGGGAACAGCAATAATTGGATCAAAAAGGATATGGTGCAGTGTCGTCTTTTTATCATTCATTTCTTTTCAATATCCAAGCAAGGTTTATAGAGTAAATGTCTCTGCAGGGTTATTATAGGTGATTTTAGTTGAGTCAATTGGTTTTTCCAGCAGAGCATTTTGTGTCCTCTTGTGAAGAAGCAAGTTCCAAACGTTGACGGTGTTGTGTCTTACATTAAAGGGGTAGATACCACTGTGTTAAAAGCGTCATGTTAAATTTCATTGCAGATTTTTCTACATAAGCAACAGGACCTCAGTCTGTTATTTATCATTTTGTAGAAATTATCATTTAAACTATTAATTTATACCTCAGAGACTTGTGCAAGTCTAAGTGGAGCATTAAGCAACCCTTTAGTCTCTTTTTATCAGTACCCATGAAGGTCTGGGTTAGAATATTGATCTTCAGTAACCCATGCTTGTCGTAAGAGGCGACTAGCAGGATCGGGTGGTCAGGCTCGCTGACTTGGTTGGCACATGTCATCGGTTCCCAACTGCACAGGTCAATGCTCATGCTGTTGATCACTGGATTGTCTCATTCAGACTCGATTATTTACAGACTGCTGCCATGTAGCTGGAATTAAATGAGTGTGGCGTAAAACTAAACTCACTCACTCTTTTATCAGAGTTCTGAAAATAGGCTGCTTGAGTGGTTGATGAGAGAATTTATTAAATATATGCTTAGAGGTTAGAAAGACCATGCTGAATGAATTAGGTGTTTCACTGTTATTACTCTTCTGTGGTGTTTTTGGTGTTTAAGACACTTTCAAGGGATTTTAAACTCCAATCTAAGGATTTTAAATCCTATAAAACATGAAATGTTTTATTATACTTATGAGCCTTTTAAATATCTGAAGCAGCATCGCTTCAAACATACTTTGTCTAAAACTTGGAAACAAGTGTAAAATATCTCTTGCTGGCCTACTTGAACTTGAAAGAAAAATTATTAAAAGCATCAGTTTGTTAGCATCTTCGTATCCTTTTAAAGTTTACAATTTCGCAAGTTTTCATGTGACCCAGTGAAGTTTAGAGAAGACATTTGTAGTTTCATTTTTTATCATGCAGCTCAAGTTTTTAAATAGATTGTGTTCAAATAGAAAACAGATCAATATGAAGGGATATTATTCACATGGTACAGTGTCACAGGAACGTGTAGAGATAATATCCCAAGGATATTATGGAATCAGGTACATGATATTTAATGTGATTGAGAACAGTGATGTCACTGAAGGTTTGTAGAGCCTTGAGATGTTGGCTGTGATTAGTTGTTAGGTATGTAACATGCAACCAAGCATCATTAGGCTGGCCTGGTGGCTACAGTGTCATCTGTGTCACCAGAAGAATAGATAGAAACATGAATGACCAACCATGTTCAAAGGATACTGAGTTGGTGAGTGTCTTTTTTTCGATATACCAGCATGAGATGATGGAACATCAAGAATGGGCTTTATACACTGGAATCAAACTCAAGATTCTCTAACAACGAGGCTACCCAACAGGACCCAGCTTCACAAACCTATTGTAGCACTACGACTGTTGCACGTCCTATACTGTAACATTGACTTACGACAGTCATAGCCCTATGAGGGCGTGGGGTAGCCTAGTGGTTAAAGTGTTTGCTCGTCACGCCGAAGACCCGGGTTCGATTTCCCACATGGGTACAATGTGTGAAGCCCATTTCTGGTGTCCCCCGCCGTGATATTGCTGGAATATTGCTAGAAGCAGCGTAAAACCATACTCACTCACTCACTCATAACCCTATGATAGCTCTATGGGGCCCAGGCCCAGAATTAATATTGGACTCTAAAATAATGTCCAATACTGTGACATTGACTCACTACAGCCCTGATGTCAAGATCATTTTGTGGAATTATTTCACCAAAGGGGACTTGTAAAACCTGCAAGATACAAGCCACCTTTCATCTTTAATTACAGCAAATAGGAGCTCTGATGAATTTAGGGGCTTGGACAAGCTGCCAGCTTTATCTTCCATGGAGCCATTACGTCTTGATACACAACTAATGGCAGAATCTGCGGCCAATTTTCAGGAATGCTTTGCCTCTGTTTTCATTATGTCAGTGTTGATCTCGGAGGCAGGGTTGGTGTGGTGGTCTTGTGTGATACCTTCTTGTATGCTTCTCGCTGAACGGAACTGACAAGTGATGCCTTGCATTTACATCAGCTGTGACGGCTGGTTACCCTTATTAATGAATGTCTTCACTAAGGTGTAAATTGTGTTAGTGAAAGTTATGGATTTTGATGTTTGGTTGTTTCAAACAGGACTAAGTGAGTGTGTGAATTTGGTTTAACAGTGCTTTGAGTAGACTAATGCTTAGTCTCTGAATATATATAATTTTAATAGAAACAAATAAACCCATTTTAGCTGTAAAGAAGCCCCAGTTAGATGAGTAAACCTGAGGAAATCTAGACTTGCTTCATTTAGCGCATTCACCTCACCTCACCTCACCTCACCTCACCTCACCTCACCTCACGCTGTCAGTGTCCCTGATATGACAACAGAGAACTTCAGGGGGTAATGTTGACAGAATGAATTATTAATATGGAATGGAGTTCCAACTCTCCCAAAATGAGAGGCCCTGTGTATTATAATGTTAATAATATCCCTGGCCTCTAATGAAGCATGGCCTTCAGGCGTTTTCTTCCCATTGTCTCCTTCTTTTCCCACTCAGCAATGTAATGCGGCTGAGTTTTCATGCACATCAGAGTTCCTGGTATTGCCAGCATACTTGATGCTGATCCAGCCCCAACTGATGAAGCTGAGGAATCCCCTTGGGGAAGCTCCCACAATAGGTCACGCGAAAAACATCTCTGTGTGAAGCAATCAGTGTAATAGGCAGGGGAAATCTGATGGCACTGCAGAGAGTTCTGGTAATGATCCCACCACTTTATGCCTTTCCCTATTAAAAGCAATACCTCCAACCCTGTTAGGAGTTTCTTGCAATAAACAAGTACAAGCCAGGATTCACACAAAATGCTGACAGTGCATGGTAGAAAATATAGATTGTCGGTTCATAGTGATGTAAGCTGGAAGACAGAGGAATTTGAGCCTTGCTAGAGCGAGAATGGAATGACGATTATTTCTTCCTGTTCCTGTGTTTTTATGGAACTTTGTAAGACAGGCCAAGTTCAGTGTGTGCACACGTGCAGCTGCCAGTAGATCTACTGCCTGGGATGTACTTAACTCCCTCTTAGCCTCTTGCCCTGTATGGAGGGGATTAAGATTGTTTGGGGTTGGCAGGGATTAACCAGCTTGCATGTAACTATGTACCTTGCAGTGCCATTGTTTCACATGGTGCTTGGAGCTAGTTGCTTTACGAGTCTGTTAGGGAAAGGGTGGTCAGGTAACTGTGGACAGTTTATGAAGGAGTTACTCCAGGTAAACTGATTTTCACTATTTGTGGAAGGATTTTTGTCTTCAGGTTTGTGTTGTTTTATTGCTTTTGTTTCTTTGTTCTAGATTTTGGCTGTTATACACTTCAGATAATGTGTTTTTGACTTAATGGTGTAACTGGATATGTGTGTCTATGTTTCAAATATTAATGTTTTCCTTTTGCAACAGAATGTCAAATCTGTCGACTACAGCTATCTGTTTTATTGATCTACTCCTGAAACAAGCAATAAGTCCTACTTTGAAATGAAAATAACCTCAATGTTGACATTGAGTCTTTAATTGTAGTCATGCAATGAAGAGCAACGTTTTGGTGTGACTTTGGGTATAGCGTTCTGCTTAATTTAAGTGAATATGAAGTAAAAAATCTGCAGGTAATATTGATGTAAAACATTTAGATACAGATTATACGTTTTACATTGCTATTTACAAGATTTAATTGAGACTTGTTTAGATAAATGAACTGTAACCTTGTGATGACATATATGAGACACAAAGTCTGTTGGTATTTTTTACACTGATGGTGGATTTGATTGATTTGACTCTGAGAATTTCTAGTGAAGGTGTTTGGCAAATATGTTTTAGCCAGTCAGTATCTCAGTGAGTATGCTAGGTTTTTATCACTGCAATGTTTTCAAAGTTATTTATGTGATCCGAACATAATATAGTGATGAATTCTGTCTGAGGATACCAGAGCTTCTGTTGCGAAGGAGGGACACATCATGTCTATGAAATGCAATGCGCTAGAACCTTTTCTGTACTCAAACATATCTAATTACTGTTACTACATATATCTTAGATTTAAAAAAATATACAATATTTTATTTCTTTTTTTATGGTGTTTATTCTTACGTTAAAAAAACAGACACAAATCCAGTTCTGCGTTAGTCATGGTTTTGTGTGTAGTGCTAACATTTTACATAAATTGCTTTGTTTATCTTTTTAAAGACATCCCTACTGTTTCAGCATGTCATGAAAACATTTAGTGATTATCATCCTTTGAAATGTCAAACAGTGTTGAACATAGTTATTTAACACTGCTCGTTAACTACTTACATTGACCGGGATTATCTGAGCTTCATTAACTCCTGTACAAACATAATGGCTAATTTGTTAGCCTGCTTGTTCCAAAATAACAGATATAGCTTTGTTATTTTTATTTGTTGAAGGTTAATTTTGTCTGGACCTTTTTGCATGAACCAAAAAGCACTGGAAATTGGTTGTTTAATAGAGTAGTCATGATGTTCTGTTTTCGTTTCTTGGTGGTCTGAAAGGATTCTAGTCATGTGTCACTGGTTTTTCTCAACCAATGTGATGAGATTCAGATGGCATAGTTACACAACTTTTCATTCAGTATTGATCAAATTCGGGAAACAATCATCACTGATCATTTTAGATTTTGAAAAGAAGACATGTTGACTTAGGTTAAACAACCATGAAATTAAGAGGTCTTACGAATAATGCAACTTTATATCAATATCTGTGACCTTGTCCACAGTGAGGACTACTGCACCGAAAGGACAGACATTTTTCTTCATTTCGTCCAATCCTCATGAAAGCCAAAGCATGTTTGAGAGAACTATAAATTCTCTGATTGTCACAATTTCCTGTTTTCAAGCATAAACCAATTAGGTTCAAGACAGTATTTATGCCACATTGCCAAGCAAGAACTTTGGCTATCACTGAGTTATCGGATCAAAGGCTCTGGGCCGTTTTGGAACCTTTCACTCAATCATATCGGGCATTGTCTGCCCCAAATGTGGGAAAATTTGATAGGAGGTTGTAATCCTGGGCTGCTGCGTGGTGTGTCTGGTCAATAAAGAAACCCTGCTCATTAAGGAGCTCTGTTTGTCCTTTCTAATCAAGTGCTATTGCTAACCTGCCTGATATGACAAATTGAAGGTTCATGGACAGATACACAAATGACCATCTAGTCTGGGAACAAAAAGATCGGCTTAATTGTTGTCAGACTAAACTACCCACCAGTGTCAATTGACTCTTCCAAATGTGATGTGGGTCAGGCCCAAGTTGACGTTTTGAGGGGATGGGGTCTGAAGGGATTAAATGTGGTTGTTGGTCCTGCTTGGATATTGACAAGCGTGTGTGAATGCTGTTAGAGGATGTTATGGCAAGGTACGTCACTTGTGTTGTCATTATGTTTGCTTCAATGGTTTTCCTTGTTGATTTGTTGAGATGATCCAGAATATGTTACCCTTTTACCCTCTTCTTTGTACATGAAACCATTTCAGAGTTGCCTTCTGCCTGTATCAAAATTACTATTACCATTCTATCGATCTTTGGAACAAAATGCGTTTGTTTAAAAGCTTTTCACAAGATTGTTGTTGTTTCCGATCAGTCGCTCCACTCCACTCCATTCCACTCCACCTCCACTCCTCCCTGCCCCATCCGCCACCTCTCCCCTCCCTCCCTCCCTCCTCCCCCCCTCCTCCACCCACTCCCTCCACTCCCCTCCACTCCCTCCACTCTCCACTCTACTCTACTCTACTCTACTCCGCTCCACTCCACTCCGGATAGTCAAGAATTCATTGAACTTGCTCCTTTGACACAACTAAAGTGAAGTAGAAACAAAAGGCTGACATTCCAGGGAAGAATATGACCAGATGAGTACATCATGATTGCTGCATCAGGCCTTGATCAGTTTCTGCCTCCTTGTGGCCATGCATGCGTGAATAATGCTTTGTTTAATTGTATTTCGTTTCATGAGTTAAGTACACCATTATGGTGGATATGAGATCCCTCTCCCAACTGATGCAGAATCTGCAGCTAGACCCACATTCATGCTGATAGTTTTTCGCTTTAAATATCATTACTTCAAAATGGACACAGCGGTTAGATGAAAGTAGGGCTCTTCCTGTATTATCCTACAATTTACCATCAGGAGCGCTTTTTAAATATCAGAGACTTGTGAAGAGAGTGAGTGGGGCTTGAAAATTATAGGCGTGACTGAGACAGTCAGGTTTATCTGTGTGTGTGTGTGTGTGGGTGGGGGTGGGTGGGGGTTTTCCAATGTCCAGTACCTCCTATCTCACTGACCATGATCAAACACAATAACCACTCACTCACAGAACAGGTACAGATTTGTAGAAGATCCTTTGATTATTTCGACATATTCAATACCGGTACTTTTCTACGCCGAGGCGATTCAAGGTTGCTCAGAAATTTGCAAGAAGTGCGGATCGTAATGTGCATGCGCAGTAGAGGTCAAAGTGTGCTGATACAAAAATGTTGCAGTTTCATAGTCTTTTGTTGCTGTTGTTACTGTTTCAGTAGCGAGGTAATATGTTTATGTTGCTATTTCCACGATTAATGTGGGCTTTTCTGAGTTTTTCTGCACAGTGGGAAAGTTTTCTTTGGTAGGCCTGTGGTTGAAGGAGACAATCCTCCCATCCTTGCAACACATCCCCTTCAATTTCTTTGGTAGGCCTGAACCATGTCACTCACACTGTGTAGTCTTTATAAGCAGTGTCAACACACATCTCCCATTTCCATGGATTCCATCGATTGTTCAAATGAGAAGGAGAATTGTTGCTTTCTGTCAGCTGTGTGCTGTCTCACTCAACATATTTAAAAGTAAGCTCATGGCTGAAAATTAGATTTCTTTTCTTCTTGTTTGAAGAGAAGGCTGCAAAGTTTGTTTTTTTTGAAATGATTAAGAGGGCTCAGAGAATTGCGAAAGGATTTGTGTGGATACGAAGTTGAAACCTCCCAGTTTTCTACCTCGAGTGGTGTAGCAAGTTGTCATGATGGTTAACATGCAGCTATGCGTCAGTCAGCCACTGACTGTAAAGAGGGATGTAAGAAGAACTCAGGACTGAAATTGTGCTCCATAATGAAAATAGTTTCAGAAAACGTATTACCTGGTATCTCATTTGTTTACATATCACAGAAGAGACCAATAGGCGTAAAACTAAACTCACCCACTCACTCACTTCCATTGTGGCTGCAGTTCAGTCGATTGCATGAAATATTGCTGAGGGAAGGAACTCTAGTTTTGGTATTACATGCTGGGATTAATCTTGAAAATAATGTGAATTTGCCTTGTCAGCCAGTTGTGCATATGTAGCCAGTCCATTTGAAATTTCATGGTTCCAGTGATTTTCATCATCTTATTTACTATTACCATCAATGGTAATATGCTTTGACCATTCATAGCAGACAAAGTATTTCAGTATTTGCAGCAAAACTGTCCAAATAATTCTTCCAGATTCTTCCTATATAAGCAGCCTGTCACCAAGTTTGAAGTTTGAAGCCCCAGAATTGATTGCACCATCTGCAATCCTTATTGACCTTTTGAATTCACCATATCATATTTCAGTAAGCATATGGTGCAAGTTCATTCAACCAAAGTGGCCCTTATGTATAGATCTAAGATTATAATGGTGATATTACCTGACAGAACACACATGGTAAACTATCATTGGTTAGTTTCGACATGCATTTTACAGGGATGAACATTTTCCACTGATCCGCAGAAATCCCGGATTTGATCGCGCTAGGGTCATTCTTGTGATTCTTCTAAACCTGACCCCATGACCCCTGGTTCATTTTCCTCTTTTTTCACTCATACCATGCTCATTAGGGGTGGGTATTGCAGAGAATTTTCATATTGCAATATATTGCGATGCAAAAGTATATATTGCGATATGTATTGCAATATATTGTAGGTTTTTTTAAAACAAATAACTACTTATAATCGAGTTAATGCTTGATTTATAAAGCAAAAACACAACAAAATCACTATGCTTAATTAAGTTTTAATAAAAACTTTTAATCATGACAAACTCAAAATGTAAATAATATTTTTGGCACAAATGAAATTAGGAAAGGAACAACTTAAAAAGTGGAAATCTCCGAAGATATACGAGTGTTACAAAGTTTTCCAAATGCATGTCAAAATACCGGTTATCGTATTACAATACGTATCGTTTTCATGTCTGAACTGGTAAATACTGGTAAACCAGTTATATTGCGCAGCCCAAATTCTCATAACTGATTATATAAATAGCCAATATTATAATGGGTTGGATCATGCCATTAAAAATTCAAACTGACATGCAGTATGTCATCATTTACACAGCAATCAATTTTCAACCAGCAGATTCGCTTGAGTAAACACTGATGTGGCCACGGGTATGTGTGGGATAGATGTCAACTTGACACTACAGCAGATGCTGCTGTCACCATTTGTTTGTTTTCTGATATTAAGTTTAAATCCAATAATAACCTCATCATTTTGTATGGTTTTACCCTGAATTAAAGGGGTGACGCAAACACAAGATATCCGGTGTAGAAGTGATCAATGTGTATATTTGTATGTGTGGCATGTGACTCATGTTGGTTTGTTTGCGACCAGTTCCTCGTTCATTGATTCCTGTAGATATCAGACTATTGACATATATATTTGTGTTTGCAGATATCAAGGTGTGTAAAGCAGCTGAGGTTGATGGAAGGGCAAAGGCCTTGTAACCACCGGAGATACAGCTTCACCTACAGCATTACCTGCCCACTGGATTAATCGTGTCGTGGATTATACCTTGCCGGACATCTCCATCACCTCACAGGTAACTATCAGGGTGAATAGAGCCTCAAGATCACACGTGTGTCCCCAGGGAATTCCAAGGGCCGGTGGGCTAGCCTAGTGGTTAAAGCGTTCGTTTGTCACGCTGAAGGCCCGGGTTCGATTCCTCACATGAGTACAATGTGTGAAGCCCATTTCTGGTGTCCCCTGCCGTGATATTGGTGAAATATTGCTAAAAGCATCATAAAACTAAAATCATTCACTCACTGGGAATTCCAGGGCACGATACTGTGACCTTCTGTCCATATAGGGACTTGGGGCAGACTGGTCCCTGAGTATGTCATATTGTCTCCTGACAGGGATTCCAGAGGGGCAGAAGAAAACCCCTGTACTTCATACTTGTCTTCTGTTCAGGATTACGGGATGAGGGATGGAGTACCTCATACTTGGATCCCCATAGGTGTCCATGGACAGAATAGGCCCTGAGTATGTGATGCTTGTCTCCTCATAGGGAATTCTTGGCAGAAGAGGCTCCCAGTATTGATATATGTATACATATTATCACATGTCATTGTATCCCAATTCCATAGATCGATGCTCATGCAGTAAAACTAAACTCACTCAGTCACATATTATCACATACCAGGATGGGTTTGAATGGCTGAAAAATCTCATTAATGATCCTTGGTCTGTCAACACCAGGCCAATGCTCACAGATTCCACTAAGTGTTGGTGTGTACAACTTGCATGTGACTTTCCTGCTACAGCATGATGAGACTGAAAGATCAACACCCACATTTACTTATAGTCATCATCTATATCAGGGGCGGTGGGGTAGCCTGGTGGTTAAGGCGTTGGCTCGTCATGCTGAAGACCTGGGTTTGAATCCCCACATGGGTACATTGTGTGAAGCCCATTTCTGGTGTCCCCCGCCATGATGTTGCTTGAATATTGCTAAAAGGCGCAAAACCAAACTCACTCACTCACTTGGGGTAGCCTAGTGGTTAAAGCGTTAGTTTGTCACGCTGAAGGCCCGGGTTCGATTCCTCACATGAGTACAATGTGTGAAGCCCATTTCTGGTGTCCCCTGCCGTGATATTGGTGAAATATTGCTAAAAGCATCATAAAACTAAAATCATTCGCTCACTGGGAATTCCAGGGCACGATACTTTGACCTGCCCATATAGGGACTTGGGGCAGACTGGTCCCTGAGTATGCCATAGTGTCTCCTGACAGGGATTCCAGAGGGGCAGAAGAAAACCCCTGTACTTCATACTTGTCTTCTGTTCAGGATTACGGGATGAGGGATGGAGTACCTCATACTTGGTTCCCCATAGGTGTCCATGGACAGAATAGGCCCTGAGTATGTGATGCTTGTCTCCTCATAGGGAATTCTTGGCAGAAGAGGCTCCCAGTATTGATACATGTATACATATTATCACATATCATTGTATCCCAATTCCATAGATCGATGCTCATGCAGTAAAACTAAACTCACTCAGTCACATATTATCACATACCAGGATGGGTTTGAATGGCTGAAAAAATCTCATTAATGATCCTTGGTCTGTCAACACCAGGCCAATGCTCACAGATTCCACTAAGTGTTGGTGTGTACAACTTGCATGTGACTTTCCTGCTACAGCATGATGAGACTGAAAGATCAACACCCACATTTACTTATAGTCATCATCTATATCAGGGGCGGTGGGGTAGCCTGGTGGTTAAGGCGTTGGCTCGTCATGCTGAAGACCTGGGTTCGAATCCCCACATGGGTACATTGTGTGAAGCCCATTTCTGGTGTCCCCCGCCATGATGTTGCTTGAATATTGCTAAAAGGCGCAAAACCAAACTCACTCACTCACTCATCATCTATATCACCTCTGTAGAGAAAGTCTGCAACTAAAATTATCCTTGAAAACAAAGTACCCATCTAAACAAGACACTGCCAACATTAATTTACAGAATATTTTATTATTTTAAATTTAACATTAGAATTCATCACTAATTTTAGTGATGTTTTCCTGCCTGTTCAAAGGCTTCAACTCTGCAGGACAGCATTAATTCAAACAGGCCACTGACCACAGCTGAGCAGTCAGTTCCAGTTATGTGACTCGGGAAAGTTCTAAGTCTTCAGATCACAGAAGGTCACGTTCCATAGTTGCTTATGTTGAAGAATACACCACAAGACATATCTAGTGGAGGCTTTGTGCTTTAAAGAATTCCCACGTGCAGACAATGAAGTTAACTTTTTGAATATTCATCAGCGGGCAAAGAAGGCCAGACTAGCTTTCAAATCATATTATTGTCTTTCGGAAGATTTGTGGCGATAGTTGTGCCATCTGGTGGCATCGAATTCCCTCGTCCTCCTCTGCTCACAGTTGCTGTGGCAAGCGGGAGTGGTATTGATCTACTAAATTGATTTACAGATTCTCTTGTTTCTATTAGGTAGTAAAATGTTTATCATCACTGGACTTGTCCATTAATCTGTCAGGTGAAAAGCCTTTTTCAGTAAAAAGGAGCAAAAGTGTCTGTTCTCTTACATAAAAAGGAATAGCCATATGTTGATGCTTGAGGCAATAGAGGATTATCCAAATGGCATTGGTTTGTAGGCTGAACCATTACATGAAGGATCTGCAGCTGTGGAGACAGTATGCAGAATGTCATGGTCACATTTTATTTCTGTTTCCTGGTGAATGTATTTTCAACGTTGAGGTGTCAAAGTTGGTGTCTTGTCATACCCCAAGGATATGGAGGATCTTATCTCTGCAAACGCATTGGAAAGAAGGCTTCCAATGGTCCCTTGCACCCCATAGCTGGTTGTAACAGGTTGGCAAAATGGAAGGGATCAAGTCAGACTCAGTAACTGTGTGTTGTGCCCTGTCCATTGTGATGATCATACTTCAGTCACTTGCTTCACAACTGCTGCTGTGATGTAGCTGGACCGGAGCTGGACCGGAGCTGGACCTGGACCGGAGCTGGACCACCTCTCTCTCTCCCATTATACAACAACTTGATCAGGAGGTTCTTGGCAGCTGTTCAGTGGCACAGTTCACTTTGCCAGAACACCTTGATACACTCAAGACCTGACACAGTAATGTGAAATCTTTAGCCTACATGATCTCTCTAACTTGAGAACACAGGTGGCTTTTTGTTGAAGAGCCTTCATGTTGATGAGCACAGTTTGCTTCTTATAGCTTTGCCAGGATCCAATGATTACGTGTCAAGCCACAGATAGTCTCATGTTTTTAACCCAATAGTCTGTGAGCACTGGACAAAGGATTGAACAACCTGTGCAGTTCTGATGTAACTGAAGCAAGCAGCAGTAAACCCAGATCATTCACTCACACTCTCTCATTCGCTCTCCCAGTTCACATGCTCACTCACTCACTCACTCACTCATTGATGCTTTGCAGTGTCAGCAGCAAGGATCTGCTGGCATTTAATCAGGATCACTAGAAGGTCTAGTTGCATTCAGCAGCAATTAGGCAGCATTCAATACATTCCCAGATTCCATTTGCTTGGTAGTCTCTGAAGGCTTAGGGTTTAAATGTTATATAAAAAGAGTCCTTGATGCTTTCTCGGGATTACGGAGTGTCCCAGTGTTTTATGTGCAGTTGATGTGTGCAGTAAACCTGGGCACTGTGGGTTTTATGACTTCGCTTGTGGGACTTCCATTTCTCAGCAAGCCATACTTTACCAAGTAATGGGGCTTATACCTCTTTAGGAGAATCCTGCCTCAAATATCAGCTGCTGAAAAAATAGAGGGATTCAGTTCTAAACCGATCATTTAGGTTTGAAATTATTAAGTTGAATGGCCATTTTGTGTGCATAATGAATGGTCTTTGTTAGTTGATAAGCTATTGTGTGTGACCCATGCTCAGTTTGAGATTTTTCTTCCCTGGACAATTTCTTAGATTCAGGAGACATTAGAAAGTTGTGGGCAATGTCAGCCAAAACTTCTAAGCTTTCCTCCCCAAGATATTTTTGTTTTTCTAAGGTTCCACCATAATTGGTTATGACAAGGACCCCTTGCTTTTCATCTGAGTCCTAGGAGTTTCCAATTCACAAGAATCCACAGTTAAAAATGTTGGACATGGTACACTACAGTAATGGCTGGGTGAATAATGTTTGATGGCTACACAGCTTTACTAGATGATGGTAATCTGTTATTGATAGTAATGTAGACCTGGAAAACCAGTGACTGAGAGAATGAACACCAACATTTTCATGGCAGTGTAACTGGTGTCTGCCCAGTAACCAGTCCAGTAGATATTTCCATCACTGGTACCAAGGTTCTGTGATCTGTATGATAGGGAAATACACCATACAGAGGCTGTTGGATCTATTCCAAACATACAGTTTTAATGGATAATGAATCAATACATGACCAGCATGTTACACCCTGTGTGTTTTCATGTGAGCATACATTTCTATCAGTATGATGTGCTATTATGGCTTTCAAGGTTCTCATTTTAGAATGGCAATGAAAATAACATTATCCATAGTGTTCAATGCAGGAAGAACATTAGCAGAGTGAGCCACAGCCTCAAGTGTCATAACTTTCTGGAAGGGTTTTCTCCTGGAATCTTAGTGTCAGCCATGACTTGGTCCGTGGTCTGGCTTGATATAACACACATTTACAGATAGTGATCTGGAAACTAGTGTCCAGGGATATACATTTACATGACAAGTGAAAGGTTTGACACTCGTCTGAGTAAATGCCAAGTGAATGCTAGTGCTATGACAGACCCCCATTACTGGCCTCCCAATATAAGGAGATCACATGCAAATGTGTCCCTACCATACTAATTGTTATCAGGGTCCTGACTTTGCTTAATCATGTGGATATTTCTTCAACAGTTGAAAAATATTTAAACTGGCCTTGAATATTGCCAAAGAATGAGGGCTGAAATATTTATGTCCACTGGATTTGACATTCACAAAAACCTGACACTTTCCATTGTATGTGATATTATTAAGCTATGTTTAGTACCATTCGCCCATTGTATGAAGCATGACTTTGTCACTAACTGGCATTGCTGAAAGAGTACTTACATTCAAGCAATATTTATACTGCAAATTTCAAATGATACAAAAACAAATGAATATAGACCACAGTTGCCATGAGTAATTACTATTTGATCCAGTCTATTTGTGGAGGTATATTTGAAGAAGAGCATCACCCACTCTCTCTCTGGCTAAGAGCTCATTACTGTTAAAACTGTCTTCATGCAAACAATGTCCAATTGATGTGTGCAAAAAAGATGCTCCTGTGTAAATTCCAATATTGTGATGTGTTTCGGAGACAAATTTCCTGCATCATTTCCGATAACAGAGCCAATGCAGGAAAAATGTGGTAACCATGGTTACATGATGCAAATGTTCTGATTGGCTGGCATTCATGAAATGGTAATTCTATCTTTTCCAAGATTGGGGTTCAAGGAGGCAAAGTGCCATTGATTGTAAGCTGGATTGTTTTCTGTGACAACAGAAAGCTCTCAGAGTTTCTAATTTTCCTTGTTTTCCGTTTTTGATGGATTTTTTTCTCATTAAAGACTCAATGATTGAGCTTTTCAAAGTTTATTTCTACAGATTTGTGATTATGCTTGGCCTACTTTAGATTGTGGATTCATGACCCAGTTTTTCCTTCATTCATAATTAAATGAATGACCGCTGCAGTTGGCAGGTTGAACAGGGACTGGCTGATTTGGAGCCTCAGATTGTTTGGTGTCAGATTTCAAAACTTGAAACACAATATTTATTTTTTTGGCCTTATGTATTACATTGGCATCAGAGAAAGAACCTAACAAATAGTTTTACAACATGTCATTGAATTGTGAAAAATTGTTGTGATTTGTCAGTGAGGGTATGTGCTCAGGCAGTACGCAGTTCATCTCAGTACTGATAGAATATTGCCTAATTCTGGCTCCTGACATTAATTCAAACAGTTTTATACTATGATGTTTACATTAATCAGTTCAGAATGTGTAGATTTACATATTCAGCTTATTAAACTCTTTATGTAAGATTGTTCAATGCTGAGTGAAGGGGACACACTGAGACTGACAGGTATTGAGGAGACCTCCATTAAATTGTAACAATTTGAATCAAAGACGGCTAATGCTTCAAGCAGACTCTCACAGATCATCACAAGCAGGAACCCATGGATGCAACTACCCCAGACACATTTACTGATCCAGATTGTTGTAACCTATCAGGACATCTATAAAACCTGAATTCTGATAGCCCAAAGCATAAATTAAACATTTGAAGGTGACTCACTCTTAGATAGTCCAAATTCCTGCATCTAATGTTATTCAGATGCACAATTCAACGATACCAGGAATATGTAATTCAGTGCTGTAAATCAATAGTCCACAGTTTTTGACCTTCAACTGTTAACAAGTTGCTTTATGATGTTTTCCTCAAATATCTGAACTTTTGCCTGGAGAAGAAAGGTTTGTTAGGATTGGATTGGTGACTCCATGCCTGCCAACTGCCTTTAACACGGTTGCTGGTATTACCGTTCTGATCACAATCAATAATTTACAGCTTTCAATTGGTTGGTAAATGAAACAAAAGCAGATGTAGCACGGAGGTGGATTGAATAAGGTTTGAGAGTTTTCCAGCTCATCTAGTGGATAGTGTTCAACAGGCACGGCATGGCCTGTGTTCAGGTACATCCAGTGTTCAGCAGGCACATCCTGCATTCAACAGGCACATCCTGCATTCAACAGGTATATCCAGTGTTTAGCAGGTATATCCAGTGTTCAACAGGCTAAGCAGAAAGATGCTGTTTCCAAGAGATGGAGACATATGGCCTCAACTGTCTTTATCTCTTGAATCCCATGTGGTTTCATGAGTTTCAACCAATAATGGTCCTGTGTTTATGGAACCAGGCCAGTGAAGCTGTTCATCAGGACAAGTCACCAGACATACTGCAGTTGTTTTAATGAATGAGCCATGTGAGTTACTTTTATCCCACGATTATTTTGCTATATCTTTCTTCGGGTTTAGGATAAATGTGGACGAGGCCGAAGGGTGTATATGGTCCCTTCACTTCAGGTCCAGAATCACTGTGTAGAGTTGTCCCTTCACTTCAGGTCCAGAATCACTGTGTAGAATTGTCCCTTCACTTCAGGTCCAGAATCACTGTGTAGAGTTGTCCCTTCACTTCAGGTCCAGAATCACTGTGCAGAGTTGTGTCCCTTCACTTCAGGTCCAGAATCACTGTGCAGAGTTGTGTCCCTTCACTTCAGGCCCAGAATCACTGTGCAGAGTTGTGTCCCTTCACTTCAGGTCCAGAATCACTGTGCAGAGTTGTGTCCCTTCACTTCAGGTCCAGAATCACTGTGCAGAGTTGTGTCCCTTCACTTCAGGCCCAGAATCACTGTGCAGAGTTGTGTCCCTTCACCTCAGAATCACTGTGCAGTTGTGTCCCTTCACCTCCCTTCACTTCAGGCCCCCAGAATCACTGTGCAGTTGTGTCCCTTCACTTCAGGCCCAGAATCACTGTGCAGAGTTGTGTCCCTTCACTTCAGGCCCAGAATCACTGTGCAGAGTTGTGTCCCTTCACCTCAGAATCACTGTGCAGAGTTGTGTCCCTTCACCTCAGAATCACTGTGCAGAGTTGTGTCCCTTCACTGAATCACTGTGCAGAGTTGTGTCCCTTCACTTCAGGCCCAGAATCACTGTGCAGAGTTGTGTCCCTTCACTTCAGGCCCAGAATCACTGTGCAGAGTAATGTCCCTTCACTTCAGGTCCAAACTGAACTGGGTGTAAACTCTATCATGCATACTTATGTTGCATAACTGGTTTCACAACAGACATCAACAAATAACCTACATCAAACATCTGACTATACCATCATTTGACATATGTTAAGGGTTGTGCTAACACCAACATCACTCATCTAGCTCCAGACTGAGGACTCTACAGAAGTCTGAAAGGCAGTAATTGACAAGATGTTTTTTCTTCTCATCTTTCATACGACATTTCAAGTGTAAAAGGTATGACAGTCGTCACCCATCTTTTCATCAGTATTCCAAAGAAACATACCACTGCAAGACCAGACTCATTTACAAACTGTTATTGAAACAATTTCAGCTGCCTGGGCCTAATTGATTCACAAACAACTTACAATTTTCTTGCCCAGTTCTGTAAATATTTTGAAGTGAAGCTGGTTCTTTCATGTGGCTCACTGTCCGCCAGCTTATCCTGCAAGTAGATCTGACTTAGGCTGGTTCCACTACTGTAATCACAAAGGATGGTGAAGTCTTTGATGTCAGTGTTGATGTCCCCAGTTGGTCATCATTAGGTGACAGTGGAAGCTGCCTAGCGGCAGTAGAGTACATTGGCTTGTAATTGCCCCCTCAGCTATCAGCTAGATATCATTCTCTGTTCAGACTTTTAACATTGACATTAATTTGGAAGCTGGCATGTATCAATGTGAATTTGAAATTTGACCTATCTTGAAACTTGTTAAACAATATAAGACTCTCACAAAATGCTTTGAATACCCTGTTAAAACAAAATTTACTGAAGTAAACTGACAAGAATTATCTTGTCAGTGTATTTTTTTATCCCTTGCGCATTTACTTTGTATGGAGTTACATTTGCAATGTACAATGTCACCTAATTTATCTGGACAATATCATTTCCAGGGACATTATCCAGATTTACAGGTTTCCTATTTAAGGGATCTGGGGTATTGTTTCATGGCAGCTACCATTACATGCAGCCTCAGGGGTGGAAATAACCCATTGCCCGACGTCCGAGTCCAGTGTTTTCTTCTGTTGGGCAAGCAAATTTGTATATCACACTGTACCTGTGTCCAGTTGACTTTCCAATGTTAATTATGTTGTTTATTTAAAAATTCAGCAAGAAAACGGTCGATATTGTGGAAAAAATATCAGGGCAAGTGACTTTACATGTGCCACTTTCCCGGGTACACTATCAATTTTAAGATTTCCACCCCTGGTTAGATTCCGTCACGCTGAGGACCGGGTTACCCCATAGGTACAATGTGTGAAGCCCATTTCTGGTGTCCCCCACCATGATATTGCTGGAATATTGCTAAAAGCAGCATAAACTTCACTCACTCACTCCATGCAGATAATTTGAAAAGTATTCATCTGGAAGGCAGGATGTGTGGATTAAAAGATTTTCACTTTTTATGTAAAATGTTGAATACTGAAGCAAAATATTTCTACAAGCCAAACCAAACTTAAAATAGGAGTTGGTTCATGATCTTATATTAATAGTTAATGAACATGGCCCCAGAGGGTTCTCCATTGTGAATACCTGATGCAACATGCGTTTGAGGCATGTGAAGATGGTGGTATCAGGTACAGACGTACTCATGGAATGCTATCTTGTACTGACACTCAGCATTGCTGGATGGTAGATATTTATGTTCCATTATCTGAATGAGACATCAGTCTTAAAATACATCTGTCTGGAATATAACCTCAGCTTAACAGAGCCATTCATTTCAGCTGAAAATTGTTTTCACTGTTTAAGGTCATGTCAATGTATACAATTTGAGAGGTGCTTTATCTATCTACTTACCATTGTCCTGAATGAATGTATATGAAATGTGTATGAATCATGCTTCTGCAGATCCTTCATAGCCCAGTGTATGTACCCTATCCACTAATTTATCATCTTTGGAGGTTTGGATCAGTCAAACAATACAAAATGATTTCTAGGGATATTTCTCTATATCCAGCCTGTGTGTATGGAGATATTTATTATCCCCCGCCGCGCGTTTAGCGCGAAGCGGGGGATATAGTATTAGGCTCCGTCATTTCAAGGTCACAAGGGGACTTTCACGTTTTACCTGCATGTTAAGCTATCTCAAGAACCGTTCACTGGATTTTCTTCATATTCAATACAAAGCTTTATCTAGGGAAGGCACAGGGCCCAGTCGATTTTGGTGACCTTCACTTAATTTTCAAGGTCACAGAGACACTTTGAAGATTCCAGCATATTAACCTGCAGGTTATGCTTGTCAGCGAGATACCTAAAGAACCATTCACTGGACTTTCTTCATATTTGACACCAAGCTTCATCTAGGGAAGGCGCTGGGCCCAGTCGATTTTGGTGACCTTCACTTAATTTTCAAGGTCACAGCGACACTTTGAAGATTTCAGCATGTTAACCTGAATTGTCAGCAAGATATTTCAAGAACGGTTCACTGGATTTTCATCAGACTTTCAAGACTTCCCTTAAATGTTTTTCAATAAGCAATTTCTTTAGTACTATTTTTGCATATTTCATACACTATGACATTTATGTCAAGGTCAAAGTCAGTCTTGAAAATATGTGTGTGTTTGAACACCTAAAGAGCAAGATATCAAGAGAGGTTGACTGGTCATGTTTTTGTTGACATTTAACTTAAACTTTCATTACTTTATAAGTTTGATTTGATAATTTGCGGCGGGGGATTATGTCACCTTAGTGACAATGCTTGTTGTATGACATACTTGCCATGTTATCTCTTTGTGTCACATGACTTCCCTGTCACCTCTATATCCAGCATGTGTGTGTATGGAGATATATATTTATGGGCACTAGTGTTGGGATTGGTTTAAGTCTTATAATTGATGATTGGTTCATTACAACCGATCAGTCATCGAAAATAGTTGGTTAGCGTTATTTATCAAATTGTCTTGGTTATATTTGTTAATGCACACAAAATAAAAGAAAAAACATGTAGTTCTTTCGGTTGTTTTGGCAAATTTCATGGCTTTAAAGGATAACTAATATGTTAGGAACATATATTTCCTTGAGTCTTCAAGATAAATTTTAACTATGACTTGGAACGAGCTTGTAGTGCTTATGAAACACAGCAAACAAAACAAACCTTGTGATAAATATTGTCAATGCAAACAAGTATTCCAAAATTGTTTGTGTTCGATTATGACAAAATGTGATCGATTGCTTGGTCGTTTAGTCATTACGACCAATCTTCGACTATTTCAATCAATCGGACCACCACTAATGGGCACAATGTGTAAAGCCAATTCCTGGTGTCCCCCGCCATGATATTGCTGGAATATTTCTAAAAAGTGGCATAAAACTAAACTCACTCACTATGTCCCGCCAACCTGTGAAGATCCAGGTTAGAATTGGTCTGCAATAACCCTTGCTTGTCGTAAGAGGTGACTAATTGGGTGATTAGGCTTGCTGAATGGTTGTCATCTTATCCCAATTGCGTAGTTTGATGCTCATGCTGTTGATCTCTGGATTGTCTGATCTGGACTCGATTATTTATAGACCGCCGCCATATAGCTGGAATATTGCTGAGTCCTTTTGTGATAGTTTATGTCCAAAGTGGGGACCTTTCAGTCATTTACAATGGAAGCTCTCAAAACCGGGAGCTCTCCAATCCGGCATGCTCTCAATATCGGCACTAGAATTTGGTCCCGGCAGTAGCTAGTTAATTTATGGTAAATTGGTGAGTGATACCTGTCACGTGTATACTTGCTTGATATGCCGAAAGACATCAGATACTTTGCTTTGACAAGCGAAGTAAGGTTAGTACTTGCAACACGTTGTTCAGTCATATTTTACGGCATACTGAAGATCATTCTCAGGTTGAAAAGGGAAAAGTTCTCTAAACCGGCACGCACTCTATACCGGCTTTTTACCAGTTTGCAACGAATGCCGGTTTAGAGGGCTTCCACTATATATATTTAGATGACAACAAATTCATTTTAGTACTTATTAATGAAGTCGGATTATATACTGGTTTTTAATTCTTTGGACAGATCTATATGGAGGATGTTGATGTTTGAATCCAAACGTGGTTTTTACAATCATCGCCCCGTTTAGAAATATAAGCCTTGCGATGACAAACAAGCAAATCATCTACAGGTCTTTAAATATGCAGTATCTCCCACCACTCCCAGCTGTAGGGCCACGCATGACAGATCAGAGGAAGAACAAGCCCATGTGATGAGGGAGGGAAAGGGAGGTCAAAGGTCAGTGGGTTGAGTAACAAACTGAAATCTGACTTCCTTGATCAGTGGCATGGGGGTGTCTCCAGTCGTGAATGGCGTAGTTGCACACTTGTTAGAGGGTTTTCTGTGACCGCTTGTTGGATGGTTCCCAGGATATATGTTCACACAAAGAGGTGAGATGTGTTACTGTCTAGTTAAAACAACACATATGATTGATAATTAATGATTTACGATTAGTCTAATAAGCTTGTTGGGTGACTGTAGGTTGCTGTCGACACATCCACCTGCCAGTATAGGTATCTGACATGTCTCTGTTAAAAATCAGACTAATTAATGTGTCAGAAGAATATGTAAATATTCATGAACTCTTTTATTTGAATCAAAAATTTAGGAGTCTTCTTAATTACTTGTGTTATTGCTATTGTCCCTGTAAGGGTTTTTTTTCAGTACCTAAACACACAATATTTAATTGTAATTAAGTACTACAAATAAATAGGTCAGTGTGTGGCAAATCTATTTGAATCAGTTTATAGCAAATTAATGAAACTTGACTGAAGTGTAGTGTTTTCAGTGTGTGACCATCACAATCGATGGAAATGTGGAAGTATTTCACATATACTATATCTTCAATCACAACGATGTATTAAGATCAGACTGCAACACCAACATGAATTCTTAAGAAATGCCAAAAGCAACATAAATTTTCGCCAAGGAGTGAGTTTTAGTTTTACCATGGAAGAGGTCTGATATCAAGTTTCATTTCCTATTGCTTGCTTCTTTGTAGGGAATATCGCTCACTGACATGGAAAGTAAAAGCAGAAAGTGAGATACACAGTGTATGTCCTGATTCAATAAAGTACTTGATGCAGACACATCAAATGAGTCTTGCATGATGACGTACAGTAAAGCATGGTTGTAACTAACTTATATGAAGCACTAGTTATAGTTTGCCGTACACAAATATACATCCTGTGGCCAGGACGGAACAGACAGTTCATTATGTCAGGGAATTTGTTATAACCATGTTCGTTATAAATGCACCAGTACTTTCCTGTTTTGCTGCACGTTGACTGGATTATGAAGCTGTGTGACCAGTGATTGGGACAGGAGTTACTATAATAGTGAGCTAGCTACTATAACATGTGGATACAGGTACAGTGGAAACCGCCTAAGTAAAGACCGCTTAACTAAACAAACACTTTTCTTTGGTCCCGGCAAATTTCTTCATTAATTATCACTATTAGAGTCTGGTTAACTTAACTTGGATAAGTAAACAATACCGCTTAACTAAACGTCTTCTCACAGTCCCTGGAAGTAAATTACTTAACAAAAGAGACTGGATAACTAAATTAGCGATCACCACATAATCTGACATGAGGGGCATGTGTCAGTCTCCAGCTAAACAAACATCCTACTTACAGCTCGCTGGCGTCAAGCAGTTGACAATACACTGACAACTGTACTTACAAATGTTGTCTGTTATTCTGCTGTATACATATACATTCATATGGTTGTCGTTTGCAGGTTTTGATAAGTTTGGATAAGTAAAATACCTGATAAGTAAACAATTTTGGCGAGTCCCTTGAAATTTTACTTATCAGGTAGTTACAAATGGTTAAAAAAAATAATTCAAATTATGGACTTAATATGAATGTAAATGTTCAAATTTCTTCCTTCAGCTAAAAGAAAAGTAGTTAAATTGTTGTGGCGTGATCTTTTGAGACATCCCCTACACCTGGTGGTGAGCAGGATAGGGTTTGTTGACACTCAGGATATTCATTACTGTGCCAAACATGCTCCTGTCTCTCTCTCTCTCTCTCTCACTCTCTCTCTCACTCTCTCTTTCTCACTCACTCTCTTTCTCACTCTCTCTCTCCCACTCACTCACTCACTCACACAGTGACACACTGCTTTCCTAGAGTAGGGACCGCGTTGATAGAAATATTGACATGTTTGAAGCAATTTTATGACTATAACTGCATAAATCACAGTGTCACGAATTAACATGAAAACCAGTTTTATTGCCAGAAATCAATGACAACATTGTCAATAACATCACCATTATTACTTCAGATTGGTGTGTATTATGCATAAAGGATTTTGCCTGTGTTTGTGTATCTGTGTTTGAGTATGTTTATCATACATCTTCTGTCAGCGGAGATGTTCTGATGAGGAGGTCAGCAAGGTTCGATGTGCAGCCAGGTTGGGGTCAGACGGGTTTAGCTGCTTCTAATCATCCAGGTGTATTTGTAGACCAGAAAGCCATGGAAGCAATTAGTGATAGTGAATAAGTCATGGAGACTATTGATAATCATCGGAAAAGTTAAATAACTGTTTGTTTGGATGATGTTGAATACAAACAACATGTCTTAAATCCTTCTCTTTAGACACTTGATGGAACACTGAAGCCAGGGTCTATGAAATATTTTTTCTGTTTATTCAGCTTCTGTATATAATCTACATAGAAAGAATCTGAAAATCTGAGCAAATGAGTGTACCATTTTGAAAAGACTGTTGAGATGAACACTACAGTTAGACTTTAAAGAAAAAAATTGCTGCTGAAACTTTTAGCATGTTTACCAAAACAAGAAAAAATACAAAGTAACAGCAAAAAAATCACATTTTTAGCTTGTGCCAGCTTTTGTCAGTGACAGATGGCCTGTTAAAGATTATATTGAAAGCTTCCTGGTTCTATACAGAACTGTCATGCATTCTAATCCAGGGTGATGTTTTATGTGAGTTGTTTCCCGATACCTGCTGTACCGACACCAGTCTTACTCAATCAATGAACCCATATGACCCAGACATGCAAAATATAAAACTTTGATCATCGCATAACAGTTTGCCTACCATCAACACATGAGTAATGTGCGTGTTAATGTTCGACAGTTGGCCATGGCTGATAGCCATATGCAGCGTCTGGCTATATCCACTATAACAATATGATAGGTTCCGGCAGATAACTAGATTATGAAGTTTCCAGGAAATGGGAAAAAAGTTTCTATTGGATTTTTTTGCCTTAGGATATAAATTATTCAAAGAACAAGCATCAAAGAGGATGCCTCTCTTGCCATTTCATTATTTGGTGCACTTTATTCTGTTGGACTGTTGTCAAAATCAACTTGGAGCTTGACTATTGGAAAGAGCGAATTTGATGGAGTTTCTTGATGAGTGATCCCTAAGGAGGTTCATAACGTGCCAATGAAATACTGATATGGTCAGTATGTTCCAACTTTTGTGGCTGCCATTTTGACAGTTTGCTGAAGTACTCGATCATCTGGAACTGCTTGTAACAGTGGCAGATTTCAGGTTTAGCTTCATTATCATCTGAAGAGGACTTGAAACTATTTTATGAAATATATCAATGCCAGTGGAAAGAGCTTATCCTGGAAGCTGATCATTCTGAAGGCTTTCCTATCTTAAACTTGAATACTTTCCCACTTGAGAACAAGTATATTTTAAGTCATGAAAGAACAGAACGTCTGTATCGTTTGCTTGTTGACCATGTTGGGTGGTGAAGCAAGAACAGATACCCCAGTATGTATTGGAGGTGAGGTGAGGTGAAATTGGGTTTAACGTCGTGCTTGAGGATATTTCGCTCACATGACGATGTGCATGCGTGTGCATGTGTCTGTCCGGCTGCTTGTACTAGCCCAGACTGAAGCTGGTTTTATAGTGCTAGCCCACTGAGATACCAGGCCGCATTGACTCCGAGCCGACCAGTCCTTGATGTACCCATTAATGCTGAGCACCAGGCAGGGACCAACAAGAACCATATTTTAACGTCTTTTGGTATGATGCGGTCGGGTATCGAACCCGAGACCCTCTGCTCTCCAGGCGGACTCAGTATGTATTGGACGACCATAATGGTAAAGTCTGACTTATTCAGTGTTCTGCCCAAAAGCAGGTGTCATTGCTCATGATGTGCAGATTATAATCAATGCTTGAGTTTTATCTGCTATGCTGATTAAGGACACTGTTGTCCTTGGCAGTTGGTGGTATGAAATGCTTAACATAACGGTTATGACAAGGACCCATTTCATTTGAACAACCATTAAAAAACAGGTTGGTGTGATACAGCTGCAATTCTACTTGTTCATGAACCACTATAAAATGCGACCGCCGCCATAATGCTGGAATATTGCTGAGTGCGGCGTAAACTCACTCACTCACTCACTCACTATAAAATGCTCACTCGCTCACTCACTCACTCACTCATTCACTCACTCCATATAATATAACAGGTGTAAAGCCCCATCAATTTGCTTCTGGGCACATCATAAAGGGAGGTAATCAACAACGCTGTAATTTCCACCATTGATACTGCCAACATCCCTACTTCATGTTCAGGTTTCAAACATGTGAAGCTGCCACGAATACAAGCCCTGATCCAGGGGCTTGCCCATGAGTTTAGAGTCAATTGAATCAATCCTTGCTGTCTTCAAAATCATTTTCCAAACACTGAAGACCTATTACAATGTACAGGTTTTAAAGCTGGTAAAAGTACTTGATAATCAGCCTGACAGACCACTTCTAATAAGTTTCTAGGAAGACCTAATCTGTTCCTTGAGAAGCTTAGTGGTAAATCTTTAGTGGCTGATGTCAGTGCACAGAGCTGGGGAGGGAAGCCATTGAGGTATTGATTGAGGGAGGAAGAATGGCTGTAAGAAGTTTAGATTGTACCCTTATTGACACAATGACAGAAAGTGCATGATCCGTGCCTTGCAGCATGTTTTACACAGGGTTTTATTGGCAATTTCAGACTATATTGTTGATGTTACAGGTTGAAAGAGGTTATTAAAACAGTCATTTTGGGACGTAATACATGTTATCCTACATCCTTTCATTGTTGCAAGTCCTCAGTGATTTAAACAAGGGCTTGAACAAACTCTGTATTAGACAGGATTCTATAATGCTATTTTGTGGCAAGGATGTTAGAAAATACATGAGTTGAATTAATGACTTGGAGCAGGTTTCCACTGGGATAATATTATTGTACTGTCTAATTCTGAGATGCAGATTTTGAGTAAATACTTTCATAAATGGATGAGTAGGATTTTCTTGTTAGAATTGCTGGTTTCGAGTAAATACCATCAGAAATGGATGAAAAGATTTATCTAATTATATTAGTTACACATCATTGCATTGTTGTGATTGATAATTTTATGCTGATATTGTAGCAAAATATGAAAATTATATTGTGATATTTTTGTTTTTGCAGATTGGCATCATGTTTTAGAGGGTGACCACAGAGAGATATTTCATCAAAAATCCTGAAAACGAGGACAGTGGATTAAATCAACATATCACCGACATCATGAGCATCATACGGAATCTTCAACATGGTGGCTGTGTGTGCCTTCTGCTGCTTGTCATCTATGGTTATTACGCAATTCTCAGTGGAAATGAAGACAGCGGATTTGACCCGTTTGAAAAATATGGCTACTTTCTAACGTGGATCCTGTTTGCTCCGAGGTTATTCCTGTACTTCCCATTGGTATTTGCTGGCTTCAATTTCCTTGGGATAATATGCTTTCACACATTTCCAGAAAAACCACAACTCCAAAGATCTCCACTTCTAGGACCGTTTTTCTGTTTCCGTGTTGTGACACGTGGATTATTTCCAGAGCTTGTGCGGGAAAACGTTGAACGCAACCTCCAAATCTGTACAAGTGTCGGGCTGCAGAACTTTATGTTTGAAGTAGTGACTGATATTCCTGTAAACCTACCCAAAATTCCCCGCACAAGAGAACTGGTTGTTCCTCACAACTATACAACAAGGAACGGAACACTGTTTAAAGCTCGAGCCCTCCAGTACAGCCTAGAACCTGGTGTGGACATCCTCAGTGATGATGACTGGATTGTGCATCTTGATGAGGAGACAATCCTCACAGAAAGCTCCGTCATTGGCACCATCAACTTTGTATCAGAAGGCAAGCATTCATTCGGACAAGGTGTGATCACGTACAGTAAGGATAAGATTGTAAACTGGGTGACCACGCTAGCTGACAGTGTTCGTGTAGGAGTTGATTATGGAGCACTACGCTTCTCTCTGCGTACTCTCAACAAACCTTTCTTCAGCTGGAAGGGGTCATTCATCATTGCAAATGCCGCAGCCGAGAAACACATAACGTTTGATCATGGACCCGAATCTTCGATCGCAGAGGACTGCTTCTTTGCCATGATGGCCTTCAAAGAGGGCTACAGTTTCGGCTTTGTGGAGGGAGAAATGTGGGAGCGAAGCACCTTCACACTGATGGACTACATCCGTCAACGCCGCTGGATTCAGGGGATCTACCTCACGGCCAGCAGTCGAAAGATTCCCTTCAAGTACAAGATTGGCGTGATACTTATGAGTGCATCGGGACTATCTCTCCCCTTCACAACTATGGGCTTCATTTTCGGCTACATCTGGCCCCTGCCAGCCTGGAATGGCATTCACCTCATCCTGTGCTCATTTCTAGGAACTATTCTGTTTCTGTTCATGTTCGGCACAATGAAATCCTTCAGTATTCGAAGGACGGGAGCTTTACAGTGTGTGTTACTGGTGATAGCCTCTTTGTTTTGTGCTATCATCTCCAGTGTTCTAGAAAATGTAGTAGCCATCATGGCCTGGCTACCCCACAAACAGCCTGAGTTTCAGATAGTTAAGAAAGACATTCGACTTCAAACTATTGTCTGATTCTGACCATCTTTAGGATTTTCTCATTACAATCAAAGGGAGGTAATTTCCTCCTTGCTGCATAATGCATCAGGACTG